>NW_021703768.1:54951248-55341005 GCF_005190385.1 Monodon monoceros
GTCCCCTGCATCAGCAGGCGGACTCTCAACCATTGCGCCACCAGGGAAGCCCTGTTTTCACTTTTTTTTCTTTTTTCTTTTTTTTTAAGTACTGTCATAGGCATTACCTCCATTGCAAGTTCTCCAGAATTGAACGTCTGCATCTGTGGTTCCTGTGCTGCAGGTGGTTTCAACAGCTGACATCACACCCTCTGCTCCAGGCAGGCTGCTGTGTCCTCCCCATGCATGACCAGATGCCAGGGTGTCATTTGGCTCTGCCTTGGCATTGGATGTGAACTGCCAGCAGTCACACCTATTCCTTTTATTCTGAATTAGGAATTCTCAGCCCAAGCTGCATGTTAGAATCAGCTGGGTAGCAATTTAATAGGAAACCTGACCCACTGAATTGGTGTCAAGGGGGTGAGGATTAAATAAGATAATATACAGAATGCACCTGTAACATGGCTGCATCTAATAAATGGAAGCAGTAATTATGGTTATTGGAAAGATTTCCCTATCCAATAAGATTAGGTTCTCAAGAAACTATATTTATAACTTTTGATTTTCTATAGGTTTTAGCATAGGGACTGAACATTTGGTAGACCACTCGGAATGTATTTACTTAACTTCTAAAATATTTATACCTTTACCAACTTCAGAAAATATTTCATCGTTATACTGGATCATCGGTACACAGCATTGGATTACTCATAACCTAACACACTAAAGTCACTGATCCACATATGGTTGGTTGTTCTATTTAGGTATTTATTCTGATAAAAATATTGTATAACATTTTATTAATTACGAGTATAACAAAAGGAAAATAAAAAAGGACCAGCATAAAATAGATACAAAACAAGTAGTGGGGCTTCCCTGGTGGCGCAGTGGTTAGGAGTCCGCCTGCCAATGCAGGGCATGCGGGTTCGTGCCCCGGACCGGGAGGATCCCACGTGCCACGGAGTGGCTGGGCCCGTGGGCCATGGCCACTGGGCCTGCGCGTCCAGACCTGTGCTCCACAGCGGGAGAGGCCACAGCGGTGAGAGGCCCGCGTACCGCAAAAAAAAAAAAAAAAGTAGTGAAGGGCAAGGGGAAGGGAGAATACTGAAAATAAAATTAAGTCTAAGGAAATTTCCAATAATTGAAGGAAAATGGAGCTTCCTATTAGTCAGGCAAAAAAAGGACCACACAATGGTTTCATAAACCTAATTCTCCAATAGGAAGAACTTGTTAGTTCACTGTGAGATAAACATTTCCCTTATCCTGATACTTGAGAGGAATCTGTCAGAGTGGACTTTGTAAATGATAGTGCCTCTTACACAATGTTCTTGATGTTAAAAAACTGTTTCATAGATATTCCCTGTATAGTACTTTCTTATTCACCCTGTGGCAGAAGCTAAATATTGTTCTCGAAAGGGGGTTCTGTGGCTTAGCTCTAAAGCCATGGTGCAACGTGTCCATTTCTTAGCCTTCCATGGGCTGCACTCGCTTCAGCATGCCTGATAAAGCTGATCTGCAAGTTCTTCAGAGCAAAGGCCAACAAAATTGCAGACCACAACTTACATGCTAGACTGTTCCAGGCCAGAAGCTCAGTAGTACATCTCTCTTGCCACTTAATGTTCATTTTGGCACATGGATAATAAAAGTTAATGCAAGATGAAAGCTAATGCAACTTTTCAAGGAGTCCTTATGACATCTCTGGCAGTGCCAGATCTCAAAGGTGTGGAGAACCAGACGCTACCATCTCTTATCTGCACATCAGCTTGATCTGGTCTGGAGCCCAACTTCATGTGGCACTACAACCTGTTCATCATTCTCTCACAGGATATACTAATTCAGTTCATTTTTACTGTTCATTTTCTTTTTAACTTCATCTCTCAACGATCAATTTCAATGACACATTTCAGCTAAAATAACACCCACGAATCTTTGTGAGTCCAAGTTTTCTGGACTTTTCCTGAGGGAAGGAGTTTTCGTCAACACATAGAACTTTTGAAAAATTTCTGCAAACATTTGTGAGCACAGGACAAGATGGAAGGAAGTTCTCATCAGCCTATGATTAAAGGCATTAGAAGGATAGGCATCTCTGGGAAGTAAGGAGCTGTAAATCTTCAGCAGAACTCCACAGCACAACTCCCTCTCCCCTTAGTTCAGAGAAATTGATGCTAGAGGTAAGGGTGGACCAGCAGGCGTGTGGTAGGACACGGTCAACCATCAGCTCTCCCTCATGTCACTGAATGTGGAGTTGGGACGTGACACAGAGGAGCACACTGATACATAGCATTGCCACCATATGGATGAAAAATACAATAGATGAAAAATGCCCTCAGGAGCACAGATAATAAAATGTTGTAAAACGATTAGGAAGTGATGAGTTTTGAATGTATATTTGATTGTAAGTTTACATCATTTAACTTTTAATGATACCTGTATTTATAATTTATATGATTTTCAGTTAGTATCATTTACTTTTTAATAATAGCTGTATATAACAACCACATTGTAAAATACCAGAAAACATAGCCAGTGGATTTTTGTGTCATCCAGCACACCCCTAGCAGTAGGAAGGGACTGATCTAAAATTGAAGGGCACTTTGGGCGATGCATCAAGTGCCTACATATACCAATTGGCTGTGGTCCTCAGGTTCAGCTTCTGCTTGGAAGGATGGTTGCTAAGAAAAGCAGAAGGATCCTCATAGCAGGGTCCTAACAATATCAATTAGGTAGACTGAACTGTGTCCTGGCTAATTTAGGGCTACAATACAGTACGTTTACAATAACATGGAAAACAAATTGGAGCAATGACTATTTTTATTCAGGAGTTCTGCCTTATTTCATCACAAAACAATGATCCCCTAGTCTAGAAAAACAGAAATTTTTAGATTATTAAAATTTTAATAATTATTTTTTAAAAATTAAAAGCTTTAAAATGTTCAGAAACATGTAGGTAACTCCCTCTATCCCCCACAATTTCAGGCAGAATCCATATGTGTTCTCAGTGATAAGCCACCCAGTCTTCCTGCTGCAGAAATTTCACAGCCAATATCTGGGCCCATGAAAAGTTTTAGTAATTAAAACAAAGGGGATATTTCCGGAGGGTTAGAGCAAACATCTTCCATGTAAAACAAATTGACTGTAGGAAACAAAACAAAAAAATCAAAGTATTTTCTCAGTGAAATTTGATAAAACATTGCATTATGTGAAAAGGAAATAATTTGAGATCAGGTCTAACTGCTGTCAGATGAAAACCACTATTAGCAAAGTATAAAATGGAGGGCTGTCAGTAGAAAACACATTGGATGCAACGGAAACTTATACTAGTGAATTAGAGGAATAATTCAAGGTATCCTCTCAGAATACAGAGAAAGAGAAAAAAGAGATGACCAAGGTAAGTGAAAAGAGAGAAGACCTAGTGAATAGACTGAAGAGATCTAATACATTTATACAGTTGACCCTTGAACAGCATGGGTTTGAACTGTGTGGGTTCACTTATAAGTGGATTTTTTTTTCAATAACAAATACTACAGTACTACACAGACCATGGTTGGTTGAATTCGAGGATGTGGAATCATGCATCCTGGAAGAATCACCTATATAGTGGGCTGACTATAGGTTATATGAGGATGTTCCACTGCATGGAGGGTTGGCACTCCTAACCCCCACCTTGTTCAAGGGTCAACTGTACTAGGAATTTCAGGAAAGCAGGGCAGGCAGAGAAGTACTAAGGAAAGAATTGCTAGAAGGAAATTTCCTTGAGTTGAATAAGGATTGAGCCTACACGTATAAGGGACCCACTGAGTAGCATAAAATAATTAAGAGCCTCAAACTGCTGGTAATTCTTTTTAAGACTCAAGAGAAGAAAAAAACATTTTACAAGTAGCCAAACAAAAACAACAGACTATGCTAATAAAATACTTTTAAAAATAAGGTTAATAATGACTTTCCTTCTACCGCTTAATGACAGAAAACAGTGGAAGAATATCTATAGTGTTTGAGGAAAAAGGATTGTGACATAATAGTCATATGACCACCAAATGATTGTTCATGTTTGAAGGCAAGAGAAATTCAAGACAAATAATGCCCAAGAGTGACAACTGTTTACCTTTTCTGAAAAAAAATTACTCAAAAACTCCTCTAGCCAAATGAAAAGAAAATCAAGAGAAAGAACACTACATGGAAAATTGTCTTTAAAAAATGGTAGACGACAGTGACAGCAATAAAAACACTATTATTCAAATTGTTAACACATTTATGAAAAATAATGAAAATGACAAAATAATTATTGAATAAGGAACATATGTAATGTAAAGGTAAATTAAGATGAAAAAGAACAATATGGATGTAAAAGTTGAAATTGTTCCAATAATCCTGAGAGCTGGGGGAGGGAATGGATAACTGAACAAGTGTGTATTTATATATGAGTAAGGATGCTTATTGATGTATTCCTTTTAATGGTAAATATTGTCATTCATCTGAATGAACAATAATTTGTTGAATAAAAGTATAGTATAGATCAGAAGGAAACCATCAGCAATTAAAAAGTTATATAGGGCTTCCCTGGTGGCGCAGTGGTTGAGAGTCTGCCTGCCGATGCAGGGGACATGGGTTCATGCCCTGGTCCGGGAAGATCCCACATGCCGTGGAGCGGCTGGGCCTGTGAGCCATGGCCGCTGAGCCTGCGCGTCTGGAGCCTGTACTCCGCAACGGGAGAGGCCACAACAGTGAGAGGCCCGTGTACCACAAAAAAAAAAAAAAAAAAAGTTATATAATCTGATATCACTTATATGTGGAATCTACCCAAACTCATATAAATGGAAAGCAGATTGTAAGTTTCCAGGGATGAGCAGTTGGGGGAAATGGGTGAAGGTGGTCAAAGGGTACAAATTCCCAATTATAAGATGAGTAAGTTCTGGGGATATAATGTACAGCATGGTGACTATAGTTAACGATACCATATTGTATACTAAGAAAGTAGATCTTACAAGTTCTTACCACAAGGGGAAAAAGTAGGTAAGTGTGTGAGGTAATGGGTATGTTAATTAACCTAATTGTGGTAATGTTTTTGCTATACATACATCAAACTATCACGTTGTACACCTTAAATGTATACAACGTGTCAATTATATCTCAATAAAGCTGGAGAATAATCTTTAAAACTGAAGTTTATCCTTCTGAATTGCTTAATGTTCCATTTAAAATTAAAAATAAGTCAAGAAATAATATATCAGCAGTTTGATTTAGCAGTTACTTCAGGTATCTTTTGTAGATGTTTCAGTTTTATTAAAGTCAATTATTAGTCTCAGCCAGTTTACTCCAGACTATGGCAACTCTGAAACCATCACAGAATCTAAAGGTCACTGTTGAAAGTTTTGATCTTCTTGCCTTACATATTTCTTGTATCTTCTGCTGGGGAAAAAAATCACATGGTGGGGCTTCCCTGATGGCGCAGTGGTTAAGAATCTGCCTGCCAGCGCAGGAGACACGGGTTCGAGCCCTGGTCCGGGAAGATCCCACATACCGTGGAGCAACTAAGCCCGTGCGCCACAACTACTGAGCCCGCGCGCCACAACTACTGAAGCCTGCGTGCCTAGAGCGCATGCTCCACAACAAAAGAAGCCACTGCAATGAGAAGCCTGCACACTACAACGAAGAGTAGCCCCCGCTCGCCACATCTAGAGAAAGGCCGCGCGCAGCAAGGAAGACCCGACGCAGCCAATACATATATACATATATACATAAATAAAAATTTAAAAAAAATCACATGGTGAATTTTAGCTTAAAAGTCTATTTAAAGGGCTTAAAAATAATAAAATGCAATATGTTATTTATATACTCAAGGCAAATTTGCTTCAAAGAAAAATGATTTCATAAGGACCTTCGTTAACGTTTAAAACACCTTTGAGAAATGACATTCCCATATGATAGATGGAACAATTGGGTTCTAGGGGGTTAACCAAGCATCCCTATGGTGGCTTGTAAAGATGTGCAAAATAATATCTGATCACAATAATGATGATAATAATAACTACCACTCATGTTATTGAGTGTTTACTATGTACTGAGTACTATCTATGTGCTTTACATACATTATTTGGTTAATTTTTACTGCTCTGAGTGTACAGATGAGGAAGCCGAACAAAGTTATGTAAAGTGCTGAGTCATGCAGCTAATTTGAGGTGGAGCTGGGGATCAAACCCAGGTCTGCCTAATGCCAGAACCCTTGCTTAGACACATACACTCTACTGCCTCCAATGACACAAGATGTCCCTAGCCTTGTCACATCTTAGGGAACAGGGACCAACACAATCTTGGCTTTAGAGATACAGATTCAGTGACAACCACAAATGGAGATTCTTGGTGCATCCCCTGTAGAATGCCATTCTTCCTTTCATCTGCTACATTCCATCTATCCAAGCATGCCCCAGTGACCCTGATTCCTCCAACCAGCCCTCTCTTACCTCCCAGCTCTCATTGAATTCACCTCTCACTAATCTTTCAGTGCATTTACTTTCTAACACTCTCATTTGGACTTCTCTCTTTCACATCACTTAGAAAGAATCTGAAAACAAGAGAAAAGCCACCCACAAGTGGCTTTAATGAATATTACTAGAAGTCTGGAGGTAGGGGGTTGGTGGAAGTTTGGAAAGACAACAGTGCCATCCATGACCAAGTTTCCCTTCATGCTTTACTCTGCATATGGGTTTTCTGGCCTCATGTTTGTTGCTTCATGATCACAAGATAACTGCCCTACTGTAGCCATCACATTCACATTCAAGGCAAGAAGGAGATGAAGGGGCAGTGCTAATGAGACCTCTCCTCACACCTGCCTCTTTTACAAGGAAAGAAAATTTTCCCAAATGCCTCCAGCAGACCTTATGCCTCTTTGGCCAGGACTGGGCTATGTGGCCACTCCTAGCTTCCAGGAAAGCAAGTACCTCACTCCTCCATCTACTGTGCAAGGGGGGCAAGGAGAAGGTACTGAAATGGCTGCTGGGTGAGCCAGTCAATGGTGTCTGCCACTGTGGCTTTGTAGTTTCTTTCAGCTCTTTTTCTTTAATGCTTTTTCACCCCAAAAGGACCATAAGATTCTTGAGGGCAGAGTTTTTAAAATTAGTTCTTTTTTCACTGTGTCCCCTCCCCACTCTCACCATTATCTTGCAAGGTTCTGGGGCACACTGTTGGTATTATATAAATACCTGTAAAATTGCATTTATTAAGTATAAAATGCATACCTAGAAATACAAGGAGTATTCTTTTTTAAATTTCATAGAATCTAGATCAAGACGCAAAAAAAGAGAAAGAAAACCTTTGAGCAATTCTGTGAAGATCTGATTGTATTTCAGCGTTGTGAAAAAAAAAAAAAATGCAATGCTCAGGGCAGAAGGGAGGTAGCTGAACCTAATGCTTTCTGTTTTGGTCCCTTTTCTGACCATTTCTGTGCAGGCCAACCCCCTTACAGAGGCTGAGCAGGAAACAGCACAGGAAGTCAAGCTTATATTTGCTTTTTGTTGGCAGGACGGATGAAAGTTCTGCTGGGGTGGAAATTTGAAACTATTGGTTAAAGTTGACTCTGTTACCCTTCTGTCCTGCAACAGGCACAACGGGAGCCGAGCAAGACAAGGCTCCGTGTTCCTGAAGCTTTTCTGCTCTTTTTATGTATCCATGACACTCCCTTGCTTTCTCTTTCCGATCACCTGCACTACCTGCCTACCCAGCCTGCTCTCCCAAATGGTCTTTGGGAAGAAAAAGTGCATTTTGGAGTCTAAAGTTCAGAGAACAGAAGGAGGTGCTGGGCTGAGAGGAAGCCTGAATTTTAGCCAAGGTCATCACTCAAGCTAGAAGTAGTTGCAACTTCCAGCGATATTCTCAGATAGAACAATACATCTGATGACATCTGCAGTATCCAGCTTATCAAATGGCCTCTAGGATGGCTCCAGTGAGTCTTGACCCCTGATATTCGTGTTTCTATATAGTCCCTTCCACATTGAATAGAGCTGACTTACATAACCAAGAGAAAGCCTGTGCTGAGGGAAGCCCGCTGGATGTCATGAGGACACTCAAGCAGTCCTACCAAGAGGCCCACGTGGTAAAGAACTAAAGGCCTCCCGCCAAAAGTCACCATCAACTTGCCAGCCATGTGAACGTATCATCTGAGAAACAGAGCCTCAAGCCCCCGCCCCACCTTCAGCTGACGCAGTCCTGGCATCTATTCTGACTGCAACTTCATGGGCATCCTCAAACCTGAGCCACTCTGCTGAACTGCCCCCAAATTTCTGACCTACTGCAACTGTGCGACATAATAAATGTGTATCGTTTTTGGAAGCCACTAATTTTAAGACAAATATATTCATTCTCTCAGTATTTAACTCTCATTTGATTCACGTAACCACCCTATATAAGAGAAGGAAGAACAGGTATAACAATCTCCATGTCACAGAGGAGAGGGCCCAGGCTCAGCAAGATGGAGCAGTGTGGCCAGTCTCACATTGCTAATACACGTTGGGGCCTCGCCAAGGACCCTGATCGTCCGGTTTCTAGTGTGGGATATTTTCTACCTCAGCCCTCTGCTATACCAGTGGGGTTTCAGGAAAGTGACAACAGAGTCCTCATTTCATTCCCTGTCCCAGAGGAATGGATCATAGCAGAACTACTAGCCTGAGTTGTAATCAAGCTGACACCAGCTTAGATCTCCAGTCTCTCACTGGGATCAAAAATAGTCACCTTCCTGCCATGGGCTTCCCAAGCTCAGGAGCCTTGCTACCTGTGCTGGGTGAGGTACATGAGGAAATGCACATGGTCTCTCCAAACTTAATTTCTTTTCCTCCTCCCTTTTTAAGCCTCAATCTTCCTCTGGTCCTCTTTGTTTCTCTCCAAAGAGGGTTTTGAAGTTATGATGGGAAGATCTTGACTCTAGATGCTTGGTCTCAGCTCAGGGTTATATTAGTGGCATGTCATTCTCACAAGAGTCAAGAGCTTCCCAACTATTTGGAGTCAAGTTTTGGGTAGAGAAGTAACCCCCGTGCCTTCCATGACTTCTCCTTCCATATTCTCCCCATCATAGCTTCTTTCCAATACCACCTCCATTTCCAGAAGATCCCTGGTTCCAGGATGCAGGAAATAGCACTTGGCCACTGAGTCAGGCCCACGATTTAGAAATCCCTGGTTACAGGGCAGCTCTCAAGGCTTCAGAGGTAGAACATGTTAGCCCAACACAGACCACAGCAAAGACAGAAGGAGCATGGAAATATGAGCTTTAAGCAATCCCTGTCTGCAGGACAATAAAACAGAAATGTATTCGGGCATATGTGTGTGAGCAAACCATTTCAGCTAAAATTTTCCTTCCTGCAGTTGAGTTCTCCCATCATGACTGGAAAGGTCCAGCCAAAGCCTCTGGGCTACCCCGGATCACATCCCCTATGGGTCCACTTGTCCAACGGGAAGGCTTGGCTCCGTGTTTACAAACACAGGCAGGGAGCAGATGTCTACGGTCACATGGGACTTCTGTTTTCTAAAACACGTTGCTTTTGTATAATTATAGGTTCTCATGGTTGGAAATGTTCTTGGAAGTAATATAGCTCAACCATTGCATTTTATAGGCTAAGAGATGAAGGGCGAAAGGATAATGAGAGGCACATGGGGTTAACCATGGTCAGGACTGTAGCTCTATGTCTTGCACTCCTTCTTCACACATTGCTCAGCCTCACCCATAACCTACTCACCTTGCTAAGAGATAATTCAGAATAGTTCTTATCTTGCCATCCCTGTACCTGAAGCTCACAGTTTAGGAATTGACTATATCACGGGTTTGGGAGTAACCTACCCTTGGGACCTCCTCAATGGGAATCAGCTCTGGCCTTCACGTAACACATATACTACAAACTTTCACTTAGCCCCTCTGTGACTCAGTTTCTTCATCTACAAAATGGGTACAAGAATAATATTTGTTTCGTAGGATGTTGGGAGAATTAAATGAGGGGAAAAACTACGCAAAGAACTTCGCTCAGTGCCTGGCATGCATAAAACTCCCAATAAATGTTAGCCATCAGAAAGAAACAATCACAGAAACAAGACATCTCTACGGAGTAGTGAAGACTCACCATGGAGGAAGCGGGTTCCTTCAGTCAGAAGTGGAGCACTTATCAAAAGTTGTTCTGGTCACACTTACAAAAAGGCCAGATCAGGCCAAGGGGGGAATAGAGGTCACCGTAAGGGGAGGATCTGGGGAAGTAGCCAGCATATGGGAGAATGGATGTAGACACAATGAAAGGGCGGGGGTGCGGGGGAGAAAAGGAGAGCCAGGTCCAGTTATCTCTCCTGTGCAGCTGAGAAAAGCCTTTATCCTCCTAACCATTCTGAGAAGGCGGTGCTAGGTCAGCTCTCCGAGAAACCAGGAAGGGATGAAGGAAACACACAAGAGTGACGGCAGTGAAATCTGGGCTTCCCGCCTCTTACCAGGCTCTCAGTAAAGCAGGCCTAGGGCTGAGTACACCCTCAGGTGCTCAGGCCCTGGGATTCCCCACTCACTTCTCCCTGGGCCTTAGCATTCACCACACCCCCTTCCACAAGGCTGCTGGCTGACCCCCAGGTGCGTCCAGGCCTGCCCACTTCCACTCATTTCAGTAGCATCTTCTTCCAGGAGGACAGAGGAGCAAGCAAGCCTGAATGTACGGCTTATTTGTTGGAAGGCCCTAGGGGTACTTGTGGGTAGTGACCAGGTCTTAGCACCAACTTGCTAAGAAACTTTGGGTAGGTAACTTAGCCTCAGATGCCACATCCATAAAATGAAGTCAATTGGAATCTCACTTGCTGTTATATCCCAGGGAGGGGGTATGGATCAGTGAACTGTTAAAAGAAATGGCCTCGGGATGACAGGTGTCAGCTAATTGCAAGCCATCCTGATTCATCTGATGAATCTCTCTGATGGACAAAACAAGAAAAAGAGAGGAGAAAGAGACAAAGAGGTGGATGGGAGGAGAAAGGGGAGAGAGAAAGAGGGAGAGAGAGAGAGAGACAGAGGGAAATTTTTTAAAGGCTAAGGTAATTCCACATATAAGCAGGCTTCCTTCCCACTCTCCAGCCTCAGGAGAAAGAAGACATTGGCTTTCTCTTCCCAAGAAAGCTTTCCTAATAGTGAGGGGCTCCTGAGGGACTTTAGAGGGAAAGGTGATTTGATTCTGCCCAAGGTGAATTCTGCACATTCTTGCTCTCAAGATAATTCCCCTGTCTGGCTTTGCAACTATTTTTAGGGTTGCCCTGAAGAGTTTCGGGTATGTGAGTCTATTTATTTGCTTGGAGGACCAATCAGCTCAGTGGAATAGGTAAGCCTGTACGATGGTGTGGTTGGCCTGAAAGAAATGATGCTTCCTTAGAATCTCCTCACGCTCTCCAATGTTCTATACAAGTGGTTCTCAAAGTGTGATTCCCTGGGAAATTGTAAGAAGTAAAATTCTTGCACCCTACTGAGACCTACCAAATCAGGAATTCGCAATTTATAACAAGCCACCTGCGTGATCCTGATGCTTGGCAAAATTTGAGAATCACTGCTCCACACCAGGGCTCCTTAAATGTTAATGTATACACAAAGCACTTAAGATTGTGTTAATCTTCAGGATTTGATTTAGCAAGTCTTGGTACTCCACACATCTACTGAGCTCCACGTGTTGCTTATGCTCTTGTCTCCAGACCACACTTTGAGTAGCAAAGCTCCACATCAGTGATTCACATAAGAATTCACATGAGAATCAACTGAGGGGATTTTTTAGACTATCAATGCTTGAGCCCCATCCCCAGAAATGCTAATTCAAATGGTTTAAGGTTGTATCCCAGCCCCTGCATTTTTTATAAACCTCCCCAGGTTCCTCTCACCTGGGTGAAAACTGCTGCCTACACTTTCAACTTTATTGCATTCAGTTAACAATACTTTGATTCCTGTTTGTGTAATACTCACTGAGGAGCACAGGCAGACCTCCGAGATACTGTGAGTTCAGTTCCAGACCACAAAAATAAAGCAAATAATGAAATAAAGTGAGTCACACGAATTTTTTGGTTTTCCAGTGCATGTAAAGGTTATGTTTATATGATACTGTAGTCTATTAAGTGTAAAATAACATCATGTCTAAGAAAACAACTTACAATCATTAATTTAAAAACACTCTATTGCTCAAAGGAAACCATCAACAAAACAAAAAGACAACCTACAGAATGGGAGAAAATAAATGATACGACTGATAAGGGGTTAAGATCCAAAATATATAAACAGCTCATACCTGTCAACATCAAAAAAACAAACAACCCAATTAAAAAATGGGCAGAAGAACTAAATAGACATTTTTTCTAAAGAAGACATACAGATGGCCAAGTACATGAAAAGATGCCCAACATCATTAATCATCAGAGAAATGCAAATTAAACCACAATGAGACATCACCTCACACCTGTCAGAATGGCCATCATCCAAAAGACCAGAAATAACAAATGTTGGTGAGGATGTAGAGAAAAGGGAACCCTCGTACACCATTGATGGGAATGTAAATTGGTACAGCCACTGTGGCAAACAATATGGAGGTTTCTCAAAAAGCTAAAAATAGGACTTACGTATTATCCAGCAATTTCACTGCTGGGTATTTACCAAAAAAAACACTAATTTGAAAAGATACCTGAACCCCATTGTTCATAGCAGCATTATTTACAATTGCCAAGATTTGGAAACAACCTAAGCATCCATCACCAGATGAATGGATGAAGAAGATGTGGTGTGTGTGTATACACACACACACACACACACACACACACACACACACACACAATGGAATACTATTCAGTCATAAAAAAGAATGAAATTTTGCCATTTGCAACAACACTTGGAGGGTATTATGCTAAGTGAAATAAGTCAGAGAAAAACGAATACTGTATGATATCATGTATATGTGGAATCTAAACAAATAAAACAAACTAGTGAATATAACAAAAGATAAACAGGCTCACAGATATAGAGAACAAACTGGTGCCTCAGTGGGGAAAGGGTGGGAGGGGGAGCAACATAGGGGTAGGGAGTCAAGAGGTACAATCTACTGTATATTAAATAAATAAGCTACAAGGACAACACAGGGAATATAGCCAATATTTTATAATAACTATAAACGGAATATAACCTTTAAAAATTGTAAATCACTATACTGTATACCTAAAACTTATATAACATTGCAAATCAACTATACCTCAACAGCAAAAAAACTTTATTGCTAAAAAATGCTAACCATCACCTGGGCCTTCAGCAAGTTGTTATCTTTTTGCAGTAATATCAAGGATCACAAATATAATAATAATGAAAAAGTATGAACTATTGTGAGAATTACCAAAATGTTACACAGACACATGAAGTGAGCAAATGCTGTTAGAAAAATGGAGCCGATAGACTTGCTCAACACAAGGTTGCCACAAACCTTCAATTTGTAAAAAATACAATATTTGCAAAGGGCAACAAAACTTAAATGCAATAAAACAGGGTATGAGTGTATATGCATCTTATAAATGCATCATATGAGGTCGTTCATTGTAAATGCATATTGTAAATGCCTATCAGTGAGGTCGTTGGTCTAGTGATATAAGGGCAGAGAGAACTTGAGGCATTAAGAAGGGAGGAAAGACTTTAGAAGAACTAGAGTCAGGAAGCTGGAAGTGCTGATGCCTGACTGTGTTTGTTACAAGACTTTGGAGTTGCCTAGTGTTTCTTTGATGACCAAAGGGAATTTTTCAATTGTAAGAGGTGTCAGGAAACACTGTGAAAGACTGAAATGGGCAACAAAGGTTATTGGGTTCCTAGGATAGCCCCTTGGGTTATCTTTGTCTTTCAAATGAAACCACAACTCCATAAGTTGTAGAATATTGATAGAATGTAATAGAAACCATTTTATCATAGAAATGCAAATTATGTGGAGATGTACTCAAGTTTTGTCCTATAGACATGGACCAATTTTATATCCATCTATAAATTCATTTCAGCATTCCCAATGGCCTATGTATGCATGTGGGTTTTTAATTAACCTTTGAAACAGTTGTGCCATTTTACCAGTTCCTTAATTAATTGGTGTGTTGAATAAAATCTTTGACGTGTTGATTTTATTTTGTATCTGTAGAGGGTTATGGCTTTACCACTGGGGAAAAAATAGCCTTTAGCAAAGGGAATGAACTTCACTGCATAGTTGTGATAGGTTGAATAACGGCTCCCAGAGATGTCCACTCCCTAATCCTGAAGACCTCTGAATCCCTGGTAAAAGGGATTTTACAGATGTGATTAAATTAAGAATCTTGAGATGGAAAGATTATCCTGGATTATTTGGTGGGGAGGGCAATGTAGTCACAATAGTCCTTATAAGAGAGAGACAGAAGGATCACGTCAGAGAGGAGATATGATGACAAAAACAGAGTTTCAAGTGATGAGCAATAGGGACCACAAGCCAAAGATGCAGGGTGTCTCTAGAGACTGGAAAAGGCAAGGAAATGGATTCTTCCCCAGAGCTTCTTGAAGGATTGCAGCCCTTACAACATGTTTTGGACTTTTGACCTCTAGATCTGTAAGATAATACATTTGTATTGTTATAATTTGTTACAGCAGCAATGGGAAACTAATACAGTAGTGATCAGAAGGCTGCTTCCAGTTCCCTTTAAAGGCCATGAGTCACATGGGAGTGTTTGCTGTTTGCTTTGACAAGCAAAGATGACTCATGCCGTGCTCCTGCCTCTGGCTCTCCATGGCTGAAAGGAGAAGGTTTGACTTACACTCCTTCTAACCTTCTCTCCAGTTTGGTGTTCCAGCTTCCCTGCCTGAACCAGTAAATGCCACCCCACTTCTAATGACCTTTGAGTCAATGACCTCTTCTTTCCCCTCTCACTCACGCTTACCAAAAATGATACTACTGAAGTTTAAATCCTCAGTTCTTGGGGGCTCTCAGAAGCATTCCTCAGCCTCATCTCACCCCTCTGTAACTTACTCTTATTCTTGTCAATCTGCACTGAGAATACCGAGGACCATGGCATGGGTGACTCACTGAGGGCCAGCAAGTAAGTGGCTGGGCCTCCCTCATCCTCCCAAGGGGTTCAGCAGCTCTGGCCTGACTCCTTCTCTAACGAGGTACTCTCAACATGCCCTTCACACTGCAAAGGGATGAGCTGCAAAAATGCCTCCTGATCTCTGAACTTGGTCTTCTTGTTCTCTTAACCCAAATCCTGGTCTTTCTCTTCCTCTTCTAAACATGCTTTGAACTTTAGAATTCTTCCTCACTTACAAAAGCAGCTATGGAAGCCCCTACCTTCTGTATCAAATGCTGAACCGAGAGAACAGCAAAGAGACACAGTCCTTGACCCTTGGGTGTTCACAAGTTAAGACATGGACAAGATAGCCACTTAACCTAAACATGAGATGGTGAATAGACAAGGAAGAATTTACCCATTTAGGTCAAGGGTAAGTGCACAAAGGGGGAGAAATGACTGGGGTGGGGAGGGAGGTGGGGAGGGCCCATGAGGTCCAAGCCCAGGCAGAAGTGAGAAGCCACTACATTCCAGCGGTCAGTGCTGGGAAGAGCTTTCATGGGTTTCATGGACGTCAATGAACCTCTTTGCAGGGGGTAATGAGTAAGAGAAGCTGTTCTCCAGATACCTGCAGTTCAATAGGTCCCCAGGGAGAACAGCCTTTAGGGGGGCACTGGCCTGAAAAGCTTCAGAGTAGAGTGTGTCAGCAGACACTATTCACTCCTAATAAGAGCCCTGCAGACAGACCTCTCCAGGAGAAACAAAATCCAGTTCCAGCCCCATCAGCTATTATGGTTGATTTTCAGCCAGTTGCACCTAGAGTGAGCTGGAAAAGGTACCAGTTAACTGTTGTGATGTAGCAGCACTCAGGAAAGCAACCCGGAGCTCCCATCTTAACTTGTCATTTTCCCCTGCCTGGCAAGTGGAGAGGCAGGGCTGCACGAATCCCCACCGTCCCAAGCCTGTGAATTAGGCACCCCCATCACAAGGAAATAGCAGGGCTGTGCCAGGGCCTGAGCTATTTCATCAGGAGAAATCTCCAGACTCTTCTCTTTCCTACGTTCTAAGAAACAGACCTAGGAGGGGGGCTATTTCTACACCTTGAAGACTTAGAGAGGAAGGCTAATGACAAAATATTTGTAGAAAACACCTATTTTTAATAGATACATTAACCAGGAAGCATCATATTCTCTCCCTCCCTCCCTCCCTCCCCCCCTCCCTCCCCCCCCCCCTCTCCCTCTCTCTCCCTGCCTCTCCCTGCCTCTCTCTCTCTCTCTCTCTCTCTCCCTCCCTCCCTCCCTCCCCTTTTAGGGGAATGAGGAACTAGGATGTGGTTCCTGGTTGGTGTGGATAGAAAGCCTCTCAAAATCTCCTTTGATAGGGATTGGTTTGTCCTATCTGCTTTTTTAAAAGTATTATTATTTTCTTATCAAAGTAATACATGAATATAAGTTTTAAAATGAAATGATAATAGACGAGATTTACTGAAGACTTCCCATAGGCCAGGCACCATATTAGGTCTTTTACAAGGATTATCTCATTTAATTCTCAACACACCCCATGACTATGTCATCCCCATTGTACTGATGTTAAAACTGAGGTTGGTGTATTATCGGTAACTTTCCCAAGGTCGTGATGTTACTAAGTAGTGGCATTAAAATTTGAACTCTGACAGTTTTTCTCTAGAGTCAACACATTTAACATTATGGTATTCTGCTTCAAGAAAGTTTATAATAAAAGTTTAGAGTCTTCAAAACTAAAAGCACCAGATTCCTAAAACACACACACACACGCACGCCCAACTCTCACTGTCCCACTCCTGAGAGGCATCTACTTTTAACTCTTTGCGGTGTATCTTTGGGTGTCTACCACTATAGTTCTAAATAATATTCATATACTTACATCTCTTGGTTTATAATTTTGCTATAATCTATTTAATTCTTATTATGGCAGATGAGCATTTTAGCTCTTTTATTTTTTCAATATAATTATAGTTTTGGTTAAATCCATATTCAGTGTTTTATTTTTGACTACTGTTCACTTCTAAGCCAAATAATGTACACTATTTACATTCTTTATGTTGTATAACTTTTTGTTTTTCCTGTAGTTAATTATTACCTAATTTTTTATTTGCTTAGGGTTTTTATTTTTTAATCAATGGCAAAAATCTTTCCATATCTTCCTATAGCTATGTACCATGGCTTTTTTTTTTTTTTTTTTTTTTTTTGCGGTTCGCGGGCCTCTCACTGTTGTGGCCTCTCCCGTTGTGGAGCACAGGCTCCTGACGCGCAGGCTCAGCGGCCATGGCTCACGGGCCCAGCCGCTCCGCGGCATGTGGGATCTTCCCGGACCGGGGCACGAACCCGTGTCCCATGCATCGGCAGGCGGACTCTCAACCACTGCGCCACCAGGGAAGCCCCTGTACCACGGATTTTAATACAATTTTTCTCATCTTCGAGCCCATCAGATGACTAAGTTTCGACATCTCTCTGGAGGCATTTTTCCCAGCATCCTCTTTTCTCCTGTTCCCCTTTGGGCTGGTGTTCTTTATTCCTGCCACACAGCTGTGGTTCGGGAACTTCCCTTTACCATCACCCAGGGAATTCCCTTTCCCTCTTTCCTGTATGGATCCCCTGTTTCCTAAAACCCCCGTCTTCCTCTTTATTAGTTTATACCCTGTTTTGGTCAGTATATCCTTCTATAGTTTCCTGAGGAAGTGGCAACATAGTCCAAATAACTTTTATGTCGCTTTTACTCACCCCATTCACCTTTTTCAGTCTCCCCCACCCAATCTCTTCCCATATTTTGCAATATTTGGTGTCTCCAATTTTGATGCCTTTCCGGAGTCCTGCAGGTAAATTGGCTAAATTTAGTTCTTCCTTTATAGACCCTGAGTTTTGACCTTGAACTGTTTTGCTAAGTCATTTACCAAACTTCCATCTGATTTTATCTCCATAGCTCATGTTTCAGGGTTTCATTTGGCTTCTAGTATCATGGAAGGCAGTGTTGCTGTTTCCTGTGATTCTTGTTATTAAGGGGATGGGTTTTAAGAAGAGAATGGGCTATTGTTATCCTGCTCTTGTTAAGCCCCACGTCTCTTCATCACTGGCTGTCTTACAGAGTTGGTATCGGGCAAGGTTGGATCATAAGATGATCAATGCTCTTTACTCAATAAATGTCCCACAGAGCCAGTTCGTTATTACCTCTGTGGTCAGTTGATGTCTTGAAGGCCTGGGAATTGGGATAATTTTGTCAAGCCTAAAGGCTCAGGCTAGCTTTTGTCCACCTGCAAGTCCACTTTGATCCTGGCGGGATGCTGTTTTTCTTCCTTTCTTGTTGGAGTATAATTGCTTTACAATGTGGTGTTAGTTTTTGCTGTAGAACAAAGTGAATCAGCTGTATGTATACATATATCTCCTCCCTCTTGAGGGGATGCCGGTTTTCAGTCCTTGGATGGGTGGTAAACTAAGTGCCTAACAATCACTAGAGAAAGAAAGAGGCTTTCCAAGCCTCCCTTTCCCCATTTATAAAGTCGTGATAATAACAGTGTTATATTTAATAAAGTTAGTAAGGATTTAATGAGCTCCTATATAAATGGTGTAGCATAGTACCTGACGCAAAGTAACTATTCAATAAACATTAACTCTTATTATTAAATCTTTTTGCTCAAGTTTCTGACCCAGATGGAATTTTGCATAAAAGCAAAAGGATGGATAACACTGTCAAGTTTTAATTTTTTCGCATTGGGTCTCCACTTTAACCAACTACAGGCTTGTTTTTCCCTCTGTGAAAACAGAAATATCTTGATTTATAAACAAATAATCAAATCAGACTTCTATAACTACTGCAGCCTGTGGGAACCTCTTGACCTTCTGTAGCGTCTTTATCCACATTACTCACTTGGTACTTAATCGAACAACCAGAGGCCACCGAGGCCATGTGATGGACTTCTGAACAAATTCTTCTCTCCAAACACCTCCTCTCCCTTCCTGCTTGTGAGATCCTTAGGGATCTTAGAGAACTGGTTCTGTGTTTTTTTCTGAAAGTCTCCAGCACAAGTAGGTATCAAATTGTTGTTTTATGATGAATAAGACTTGTCATGCTGAGGATATTCTTATCCAATGCAGAAAAGAAAGTATGAGCGCCAGTCATTTTATTAAGACCTCTTCTTTCTAGCAACACAGGCTGGACATTGGCTTTTGTCCTGCCCTGAGCACCAGAAGCCCCTTGGGGTCAGTTAGCACAAGTTAAGCAGAGGCCTCTCATATCTGACGGAATCTACGGAGAGTTACTTTTTCGGCCGCTTTACCCTACTTCAGACCCTCACACTTGACCACTGTTGTACTGCAAAACCTCAGGTTAGCGGAGCCCCATCCTCCATGCCAGCAAGCCAGCCCCCGTCCCATGGTGCTTCTAACAGCACCACTTGCGCCAAGGCAATAAAAGCCTTTATTGGCCCCAATCTAAGCTTCTTCTAAACTAACCCTGAACCACCTCTACCACTTTTCCTCCCATGTCTCCCCTGCATGAACCCCCTGCTCCAGCCAGAATGGCCTATTTGTTGCATCCTCTTCTCCCCTGAATACGGGACACTTGTATCTTGGTCTTGCCGAGATACACCCCATGACCTCCTCTCCTACGTAAGTGTCAAGACTCCAGTAAAACCCTACGTCCTCCAGGAGGAATACCTCCACTCTAATTCACAGAGATCTTCCCTCTCTCAATTTGCTGTAGTTACCATTCTATTTTTATTATATGCTGCCTTCTATTAGCAGTTGTATTGTTATGTGCAGATATGTTATGTCCCCTTAACATTTGGGTGTTTGCTTTGTGCCACTGACTTTATAAATGTCTAATTAACTTAATTAATGTCTAAAATTAATTGCTAATTTTTATAGCAAACATATGAGGCAGGTCCTATTATTAGCCCCACATTAGATTAGGAAACTGGGACAGAAAGAGGTAAAGGAGGTTAGTAAGTGGTGGAGCCGGTAGACCCAATACCCTACGTACTTAGCCACTATGCTATACCCTGCACACAAGAGTCACTCAATAAATATCTGCTCATCAATTAATTGTTGATTTTCCCACCCATTCTCTGACCCAGTCCTGCCTACACTACCTTCTCAAAGAGAGCCCAGCTCGGGAAGATGATCAAAGGTCTTCATCACGCTGACCTCCTTGGGATAAAAGTATACCAAAAATAGCTGAAACCGTGTTATTTTGATTCCGTGTTTCATCACTGTGGTCTGAGATTCCACTCTGAAATTCTTTGTTACCAGAACCCCCAGATATAGGGCCTGTCGTAAAGTTGTTATTTTTGATATCAGAAAGTTTCTATTTGAAACATTGTCTATTTACATTCCTTAGCCCAAAATAGTATGAAGTGTCAGTATAACGTCTTCATGTTTCTAATAGAATGTGATAATGTTACATCAATAGTCACAAGGCCCAGTGAGGTATTTTTGTCGTCTCTAGCTTTTGGGAAAGCGTATTATGCTAAGGAGTAAGGTCACATTTATGAAGTGATGCCAGTGTATCTTTCCCCAATATGAGAAGGAAGATAGAATACGAATGGAATTAAGTTGTTGGCAATGCACAGGAATAAGTAAGTTGCCCTCATTAGAGCAAAAGTTCTCACAACTCCCTCATTACAGTGTCATGAATCGGCCCACTCCTGGTTTTATCCTGGCCCCCAAAAGAAAATCACGTGTCCAAGGCCACTCCTGTGGGACTGCAGGACCCATTATATTACATGAATGCCTTCATCTTCTCCTAGTGTTATTATTGAGATAAATTGCAGGTACAGTGAATAACATCAAGGACGATCTGCAGGAGGAAAAGCCGTACAAATTCATCCTGCTGGTGTGTGAAAGGGGACGAAGGAGGTTTGCTGGCCATCATTGTCACATCACAACCCTATTTGTCTGCTTTCTGTGTGTTCGTGATTTTACCAAAAAGCCAAGAAAAATGTAGGGGGTGGTGTATTTTGTTACTGTCTGGGTTTAAAGCAAACGTATCAGAACTTGGTCATTTATATCAACGTGTTCTTAAAAGTAGTCACTTTAGGAAGTTGGGCCCTCAATCTCCAAATCCTGCCACTGCTTACACATTTGCTTCTTCCTTTTTGGAATTGTCTTCAGGACAGGATATCATAATTTATCACCCAAAGCGGGGCACTTTGAGAGTGACAGTGGGTACTATTAATAATTAAGTTAACCAGGGAAAACTCAGTCTTGGGCAACGAGAATGGGTGATTACTTTGCTCTAGGGCCACATCAGAAAATCAGTTTTCATCATTTTTTGACCAAAATGTTCTTACTCGGCTGATATAGTAGAATATTATTTATAGTTTGTACAATTACATAAATTAAAAACCATAAAACAATGGTTTAGGTTATTTAGAAATATTCATGTAGTAAAAGTGTATAAATAGACTGGATTGACCCCAGATCATGACAAAGGTTGATCCTAGGGAGAAGGGAGGGAAATGGGACCAGGGAGGACAAAGGGGACTTCAACTTTGTTGGGGACACTTTTTTTAAATCTACAATGAACATGGTAAAGTTATTAACATTTACAAATTGTTCATAAATTTTGGCAATATTATCTCTTGAAGCTTTCTGTTATTTTTTCAAAACTAAGGGGAAAAAATTGAGGTTTTACTGAACGTCTCTTGAGGAAGCTTAAAAGAAGGGATGAAACACACATCACAGGTACAACTTTCCAGAGATGCTCCATATACACCTTCACCTGAAGTCTCACCTGTCAGCCTCCTCTCCCCTCTCCCTCTCTGTCCTGCTGCCTTCTAATATGCCAATTCTGTCCTTTTCCCTCCTTCCCACATGAAAAAGCCACCTGATCTATTCTCATTATAATTTCTGCCTCAGTCTTTCTGGGGCAGAACGTGTGAAGATGTGGGTATTCATCCCAATCAGAATAACTTGGGAGCTGGTAACTGGCTTCCTTAGACACAGAGCTTCTCAAACTTTAATGCACTAGGAGGCACTTGGGGATCTTGCAGAAAGGCAAATTCTGATTCAGTAAGACTAGGTGGGGCCTGAGGTTCCTTTCGTCTACAGAGCTCCCTGGTGTCTTGGTGCTACTGGCCCCTGGACCATACTTGGAGGAAAGAGGCCTTGGAAACTGAGTGAAGGAGGAGTAGAGGAAAGGACTGGTGGGAGCCTGCAATTACAGTTTAGTACTTTTCCCTGTGTTCCTTGTCACGCGCGTGCACACACACACACACACACACACACACACAATTTGCCACTCTGACCCCAGCAACACCCATTGTGGCCTCTCAATCTCTGATTTTTATCGCTTCCTTGAAACTTATTTTCTATACTTGCAAAGTAAATCTAAACATAATGTTGGGCTCTGTATCAAAGCGGGGGTGGATGTTATCAGCAGAAGAACATTTACAGTAATAAACTCAGGTTGTCGGAGGCTAGATACTGTATGTTGATATTTATGACCCCGCTTCTAAAAAGAAAAGGTAAAAATAATTTGCTAAGTAGCATTTCCATTAGTAGTTTTGTAACAATTAACTACCATTCATTTATAGACCTGTTAAAATAGTCTATAGCATTTGCCTCATCACTGTAGAATTTCTTGGTTTTAATGGCCTTAGTGCCTAGGATAAAGCCAGACCCAGAGACATGATTTACCAAGTGACTTAGGAATCCCCAGTAAACTTAATTCCTTTCCCATTCTCCTCATTTCCAACCCACTGAGCTGCTGTGACCCGAAACTTTTGGCCGTTTTTGTCTACAGGATGAAATTTAGAGGACGACAGACTTCACCTCACCCTAGAAAAGCTCTTAAACAATGACTGTTCTTTTACGTAAGCACGAAACTATATACGGAAAGAATGCTTATACAGCCCTTAACGTGGGATGGACACTCTGTGAAGTCCTTTAAAAATATTTAATACTCCTAACAATCCTAGAATATAGGTAATATTATGATCCCCATTTTACAGATGATAAAAACTAAGGCACAGAGACTCACCCAGTGTCACATAGCTAGTGTCAGGTGTTGTTAATTTCTAAAGCCCATATTCTTACCCACCTCAATGGAATAAATTGTATTTTAGTTTGGGTTCCCTCAAAATTAGAGCCTGAGGCAAGAGCTTGAATGCAGGCCATTTATTTGGGAGGTGATTCCAGGTCACACAAAAAAGAGAAGGAGGTGGGGGGTAGTGAGATTGGAAAGGAAGAGGAGCCAATATCAATGAGCATCTTCCAAAGACCTCTGAATCTTGGCAAAAGGTCCCAGGATCATCCACCTAAAGGAGGGTAGGCTGCAGCACAGACCCACGGCCACCCCCTCCCCCATTGATTGAAGGTCACCCCGAGGGCTACCACTCTACTTCTGGGCTGCACTTGAGCAGTAAGTGGGCCGGGAGCAGGTCATGAGCAGATGTGGAAATACGCGGGGGCACCAATCAGCTCAAAGCGAGTCTGGTTTGGGCCGCGGCTTAAATCAGAGGTGGGCCGAGCTGATGTGACGGGGCTCCAGTGTTATTTCCAAGACTGCCTCTAGAAGCAGTGACATTCGGGGGTGAAGGACTCTGCCTGGGGAATGTTGCAGAGCATGTAGGCTAGATAATCCCTTCATATATGAAACTCTATAATTCTCTAAGTAAAAGATCGTAGGAGCCATCACACTTTGGCAATAATAAAAATGCTATATCTTTCACATTATAATTATCAAGAGTGATGAGAAGTATAATTTAAGGGAATACTGTCAGTTGCAGCCAACTTCTTTTCATTCACATCAAGTACTATTTAGACATGACCCCCAAGTAGTAATAATTCCAACGGAGAAATAAATCCTTTTGAAATATGTGTCAAGGTACTCTGGCTTTGGTCAGTTGGAGGGGGAAATTTCCTGTAGACTCTCCTCCAGAGGCCATCATGACTAAGAACACGAGATTTCCAATCTTCTAATGATAATTCCAGGTCGGGAATATGTTTCACACAGGAATGCGCATATATGTTCTCTTGCTAAACCAACGTTCTCAGTTAACAACGGGGTTTTTGAAAACTGGAAGGTGACTTCCTGTGCTCAGTGCAATGCCACCCATCCTATCCATTTTGCTGAATTCCCGAGTAAGTACCAGAAGGGCCCTTGGTGAAGACTCGGTTTTGTCCACTGACTCACAGTTGTGGTCAAGGTTGAAGAAATTCTGAGTCTTCTGCCTCCAGGCCACTGGCCATTTCTAAGTTTGGAGGTTCTGTTTGGTCAATTCAGCATGCTTTCTGAGGAATCATGTGTTAGGATTGTGGGGAGTAAGGGGTCAGCTCAGGTCACATCAAAGTGCAGCTCAGCCCAGCCCAGCCTAGGCGGCTGGTGAGGATTTGGCACCACTGGTGAAAGGATGGGATGGAGGTCAGCTTTGTTGGTTTGACCCCTCAGTGGACCTGTCATCTTGGTACAGTTCCACGGCCACAGAGTGTAACCTCATTCCAAGCTGTGGTCTCCTTCACGCTTCCCTCCTGGCTCATCCAGGGAACAAAAGAGAGGCTGTGGATGAGTCTGTGCACATTCATCATTTCTACTGGTGTAAAACCTCAAAACTTTTGGATATTTTCCCAAAGGCCCACATGAACAGTCGGGAAACACATGAAGGCAATCAATGCCTAGAGAGAGTATTATTGTAGAATAAGGGCAACGCCATTTTCTCTGTATTGTCTTCCTCTGTAAGTTTCCTCTGTAATATTGAGATCCTCAATATTCACTTTCCCTTTGTTTTATTTTTTGATCACTGGTGAGTTCTTCCCTTTGGTGATTTGATGATTATATTGTCTCCCTGCTCCTGACTGTCAACACACCCTTCCTTCTCAGGAAATGGAAAGGGAGAATGTAATTAGACTTTAACAGGGGGCACGCAGAGAGAATATAGAAGAATTATAGTCTCTTGGAACAGCAAATTGTGTTGAAGGCCCCACTCTGGTACGTTGGAGTCTTGCTTCCTGTGGGAAGGGTCACTGAGAAGAAAAAAGATAATTCTAGATTGCCACATGAGTCAGTCAAAAGAAAGGGCTGTGATTGTACGGACTCTAGCCATTGCAAAGGACAGAAACACAATTCAAATTAGCTTTGGCAAAAATGGGAATGTCTTTCTCACATCACTGAGAGATTCAAAGGGTCAAGCAACCTTTGTGTTCAGATGTATTCAAGGATTCAAAAGAGGTTGACAGAGAGTTTTTTCCTTCATCTCTTGACTCTGCTTGCTTCTGATCGCCTTCCTTTTCAGATAGGCTCTCGCTCATGTAGCAAGATGGCTGTTGGAAGTTCCAAGCTCAGAATGTGCTTGTGGAGCCAGAGAAAGTGAGAGGCAAAGTCTTTCCTGAGAGCTCTGGTAAGTCTCAGGAAGCCCTCTTATTCGGCTGTGTATCAGTCAGCATAGGCTGGTTATGCTGCGGTAATAATCAATCCCAAATCTGAGGCTCAACACCCAAGTTTACTTCTTGTTCACATTACATGTCCCATGTAAGTCATTGGTCATCAGGGACCCAGGATGATGGATACTCCACCATTTTGTAGCTGTACAACCTGGGGTTTGAGATTTCCTTTGCTGTGGCGTAAGAAGGGAAGGAACTAGAGAATCAGACATGAGTTTTCTGCTGCTTCAGCCCACAAGTGACCAACATCGTATCCTCTTCCTTCCTTTGGCCAGAACTAGCCCCATGGTCCTGCTTAACTTGCAAGGTGACTAGGAATGTGAGAGAGGATTTAGAATGTTCAACAAGCATCACTGTCCTTACTACATATGGCTTGGGTTATACGCCCATCTTTAGGTCAGGGCTGCGGCCAGAGGACTAAATGCTTCCATTGCTGGACCTAAGCCACATGCCATCCCAGGGAATGGTGAGGAAGCTCAACGCAAACCTCTGCAGAGATCCAGTAGCTCCAGGCCTAGTCAAGGGCTGACGCTCCACCTGGAGCAGCTCTTAGCAATCAGATGTTGCTTGGAAGCATATTTCAAGCCATGTTTCCCCAAAGTGAAATTCCCATCCAAGATGAAGTCTGGTGAACTGGTCACAGGGTGATGACTGAGAACACAGAGCTTGTGTCATCTGGAAGGGAGAGGACACTGGGATCCCTGGAAGTTGATTCAGACCACACGCCTGGGAAGACTGCCAAGGGAGCCAGATCATGAACGTTTACCAATGGCCAGAAGGAGGCAGTTGAGTGGGTGAGGCTGCTGGAAGGCCAGCACCTGACCAGGCCTGCTTTTAGCAATGGTCTTGTGCATCCTCTGCCTTGTGGAAAGAGGGGAATGGAGTGCGGTCAGCAGAAAAATGCCCCCAAAGCCATCTACAATCTAATCCCCAGGTCCTGGCAATATGTGGCGTTCTGTGGCAAAGGGGAATTAAGGTCGCTAATCAGCTGACCGTGAGATGGGAAGATTATCCTGGACCATTCAGGTGGGCCCAAAGTAATCAGAACCGCCTTTATAAACGGAGGAGGGGGGCAGGAGAGAGAGAACCAGAGAGATGGCAGCACGGCCAGAGACTCAGCCAGACCTTGCTGGTTCTGAAGATGGAAGATGGGGACCATGAACCAAGGAATGTGGGTGGCATCTAAAAGCTGGAAAAAGCCATGAAACAGATTCTTCCCTAGCACCTCCAGAAGGAAGGCAGCTTTGCCAAACCTTGATTTTAGCCCAGTGAGACTTCTGTGAGACTTCTGATCTCCAGAATTGGAAAATAATACATGTGTGTTGTTTTGAGCCACTAAGTTCGTTTGAATTTGTCACAGCAGCAATAGTGACACTGTGGCTCAGACGTTTAGCAGCCTCCCCCCGAAAGTGCATAAGAGAGAGGGGTTTAGGCATGACCGAGACCCTCAGGATCAAGACAGAGCTGTGGACACCTCCTAGGCTGCTCTCAGGAGGTGAAAGGGGCCACAGGCTGATAAGGAGGGCAGATGCTATGGCTCCTGTGATGGGGAAGTAGACCAAATCCAAAGAAGGTACCAGGGAACACGGTTCTTCTTGGCCCGCTGTGTCCTTCCTGGGTTTAAGGCAGTTCAGGCTTTAGCCATCATATGACTACCACTTTTACCTAAGATATGAATATCGAATTGGAACATATGAAAATCAGACACAAACACAAACAACTGGAAATTTATCCTTCAGGATCAGGTAGATGGAGCATTGCAAGAACTCAAACTTTATAAGTCAAAAAGCTACAGCCAAACCCACAGACCTAGCAGTAAATGAGTCCAAGTTGAGAGTCACGGACAGCCTGGCCTTTGCTAATAATCCTCACATAAGTGGATCTTCATGGTGTGCTCTCTATCATGGTCATATAGTAGGAGATGATAATGAAAGCAACATTCTTTTACAGTTAGCCGGTGAGTTTGCACACGTAGCCATGCACACATAGACACACAGAGACAGCTAAAGCTTTTTCATCTCTTCAATCAGCTTGTCTGCCAAGAAGAAGTAAACGCTAGCAGGAAAGACTTGCCTCCTTCGAGTCAAATGGATTTTCCACTCCCACCTTTGAGAATTGCTCCCGTGTGCAGGTAGACTACAAATAGGGCCAGAGGAATGAGGCTTCAACAGTGGGTAATGAAACTCAGGACTCATTGCTGCCCTGAGGGGAATAGCAAGTGAGTGCTGTGATCATTTCAGAGGCTCGGGAGCCTGCATGCTGTGAGCTAATGGCCCCAGTCTTGTTCTTATGCAAGCACATGTTCACATTAAGCTTGAACTTGAGTGCTCGTCTATCTATTAGTTATCAGCATCCGAGTCATCCAGAGCAGACAAACCACTCTAACATTTGGATCTCATTAGCACCCTTCCTGGCAATTATCCTTACACGGCAAAGGCAGGGAATCAACCTACTTCCAGAAGCCAAAGTCTTTTCAGAGCTCTTCCAGGAATGGTTCTGCTTCAGGACAGCTGAGGCTGAGAACCGCTAAGATGCTTGGCCACCCGTAACGAGTACCCACTGTACCCGGTTTGTGGGCATGAGAAGGCTTCTCAACTCCAGGCTTTAGTTACCAGATTTCATCAGGTAGATATTTGTCAATCTAACACATGAGGGAGAGGAAACCCACATCTATAGACCATCTGTTTGCCAGGCACACATCTATAATCTATTTTAATCACCATGCAACACCATGAAGTTGAGACTCTTATTCTCAGGTCTGAACTTGGGAAACTGATAAGGTTAAGTAACTTGCCCAAGTAGCAGAGCCCAAGCCTTCTCATGAGCTCCCTGGGCCATCCTTGCTGTGCACTAAAGTCTCCTTTTAAAAAAATCCTACTCTTCTTGCTGATTTTCTGTATTATCTGAATAAACGTTCTTTTCATCTCGGGGATGCAATTTTCTAATAAGTGATTATGAAAGAGGAGATAGCATATATTTTCACTGAGCATTTCAAAGATGAACACATAAATTTTAGAGTGGTCGGGTGGCATAAGTTCCGAATTTCATTTCAGAAGACAGGTCTGTGAGTCTGAGGGTAAACCATTTAATCTCACTAATCCTTATCGTAGCCATTTGTAAAATGAAGAAAATAATACCTATCTTCCATCACAGGACTATTATGAGGATCAAATGAAATAACTGACGCAAAATTCCTGTCTACTTGTAGGGTGTTTTGAGCTCACAGAAGCAAGAATATACCCATTAAAACTCTGTACTGTTATTTTCGAAATCAGGATGACCAGACTACACCTTTCATAAGATTTGGTTCATCTTCAGACACTCCATTAACTTGGGAAATGAGTTCTAGAGTAGTTATCACAAAATTAGCTACCATTTATTGAGAGCCTCCCCTGCATACATTATTTCCCATCCTCACAGCTCACTCCTTTGAGCAGATATTATTGTCCACAATTAAAATCTGAGAAACTAAGACTTAGAGGTTAAGTAACTTGCTCAAACAAGTGGAAGAAGCAGGATGGGAATCCAGGTATGTCTCATCCAAACTCAATGTTCTGTGCCTTGAATTTTGTAGGAAAAGAAGTCCCACGATGTTATTACTTTATAATATAATTTGCTTATTTATAAATTTACTAATTTATATAGAATCAATATACAGCCTGTGGGTCTGTCCTAAAGAGTCTGCACGAATTCCTAATGCCTGTTGTCTTTTCTGCCGATCCTTCATTTCTGCTTCCTCCCTTTTTGGACTTGGAGATGTGGACAAATGTCACATACAGGATAAAACAGGTCAGATCCTGCCAAAACCAACATAGCCAACAAAACCAATAAACCAACATGAGGTGGTCTGAGCTTGTGTTGCCGCTGACCCTTGCCCTGGTTGGCCGTGGAAAGGGGCTGCCTGTGTTCCCTGAGGTCAGCTTGGTGTGCAAGGCAAAGGGCAAACTTCATGGCAGGCAGGCGGGCTCATCCAGCTCTGCATGCAACCGCTCCAGCTCCCCTGCATCCTGCTGGACTTCCTACTTCGCTTCTATTTTAGTTCTTCGAATAAATGTGCAAAGAAGGGAAAGACTCCAGCTAGATCACAGGATGGAAATGCAGTGACAGTGCGGGATGGAATGGCTTCAAGAAGACAGGAGTCCCATTGAGCTGCCTTGCTTCCCAATCCCAGATCTGTTCAATTTAGGAGGAGGATGGATGGTGTGTGGAACTAGGCTGCTTAGATGAATACCTCAACCCAGCCACTTTCACGTTGTATATAGACAAATGTCTTAACCTCTTTGGACCTGTTTTATCATCTTTAATGGGTGAATAACCCATAGAGTTCCTGTGAGGATTAACTTATCCATGTGAAAGACCCAACACAGTGACTGACACGTAGAAAACAACACATTGGTTGGGTGGGGAAGGAAGTGAGTACATTCTCATGTAAACTGGAGAAGGCCTGGTGTGTTCCAGCCATGCACTGTGACTCTGGGTTGGACCAGAAGCATCATCTTCCCACAGAGCAGTCCTGATATGACCCAGAAATGCCTTTCTGGATTGCTGGCTGAGCTGTGACCAGACTCCCTCAGGAATGGTACCAAATCTCTGTTTATACAACGTTTTCTCAAACTGTGGAGTGGGGACCACTTGAGTCACAGTCATCTTGAGTGCCTTTCAAAATGCACATAGGTGGGCTCTACCCAGATCTATAGAACCAATACCTCTTGGATGGGAATGGAGTGGGAATTTTCACCCTTGGTTCTCTCTTGCTCTAGAGCCAGACAGAATTAGCCAAGCTGAGGCTGGGCAAGAGGAGTGAGGGGATGAGACTCCAGGGAGGGGATGGAGCTGAACATTTTTCTGAGAACCCCTCCACCTCCCAGGTCAGTAAACCACTGCCACTGAACTCCCGAGGGCAGAGTAGAGCCTGTGCTCTGCAACTTTTCTTCTGCCCACTGAAGAGAATCCCGCAGGACACTTTATGACAGAGAGGAGTTCTCCAGGCTTTTTCCTAATACTTCTGGGTTATTCTAATAGTCATAATCAAACACTCTGCAGGAAGCTCTACTAGGAGCTGGAGCAATAAGGAAGAATAAGACACAATTCATATCTGGAATTCTGTGGACAGGTGATCCATGGGCAAGACAAGGCAGCCCTCGATAAAGTAATTTAGGAGAGTATAGATTGTGACAAAAGGAAGGATTGTGGAAGGAAGAGGAAAGAACGTGGGGAAGGCTCCCCATCCACCAGATGCACACACTGAGGACTCTACTAGGACAGGGGTAAACGCTCTGAGAAGAGGCATCTCCCTTTCCTCCCTAACTCTGCAGGGGCTGAAGTGGCGCTGGGCACTATGGTGACGGACAAGACCCTGACGTTTGAGTTTAATCCCAAATCCACTTCCAGACGCCTACTTAATTTTGAAAAATGAGTTCAGCCCTTCTGAGGTTCATTTTTCTCATCTACAAAATGCAGAAGATAATTTTTTACTACAGGTTGGTTGTAACAGATAAAATTTACATGACAGTGCTCTATAAACTCTAACATGCCAGAGATTTAATTATTTTTTTAGAATGCACGACTCCTATTCCACGTCATATAGTAAACATGTGAGGTGTCACTTTTGTTATTTCTCACAGCTAACAGGATGCCTTACCCATAGCAGATCCTCAGAATATGTTACCAGCCAACACTGATAATCCTTATGTGTTAACCCTTCAACAATGCAAAGAAACATCTCTGCTCTGGTAAGTTCTAGGCTAGGAGCTTGGGGGTTAGGAATACTTTACAAAGAAGTGAACATTTCAGAAGACCCGAAATCATTAAAAACCAGCCTTAACTGTCTAATTTCTTCAGGCAACAGGAGGCCTATCTTGGAAGAAGTAGGTCTGTGAGGCAGAATGGTCAGAGAAGGGCAAAGATGTGTGAATGGAGAGAGGGGTACTTTCCTGCGAGTGGTACTTTCAGCTCAAACATCTTTCAAGGCCTCTGCTCCCAACAGAGAAACCCAACCTGGGACCCTGGCGCATGGGGCCAGCCCTATGGTGCTTGGTGTCTGCTTGGTGTCTGCAATTGTGCTGACTGGGGGCCGTCACCCACTTGGCCCAACAGCCAAGCATCCCAGAGAAGTGGGTCTCTACCTGGCTTTACAGAACCCCATACCCACCATTCATACTCCTCAATGCATGGGACTTAGGCTGGAAGGCATGGGGGCCCGTGACAACTTGGTCTAGTTCTTGTGACCTCAGAAAGGCCATTCCAGAGGGGGTGGCACAGTCCATTGTGTCACCTGATTGGGGGGCGCAAGCTGCTCCTCTCTCAGATCCAGAACATCCTGGAGAAAAAGGTTGCAGAGATGTTTCCCTCTGCCAGGCGCTGGCTGCCCAACTAGAGCTAGGGATAACTCCTGGCAACAGTGGAGGTTGATGAGTCACCAGAGAGGTTTCCAACCTATTCTTATACCAAGAACAGCGCGGTTACCGATTCGCATCAGCACACCTCTATTTTGGGCAGGTCTTTCTCAGAGTTGGTGTTTCCTGCAGTGTGTGTCAAGTACTCAGTCTCTCTTGAGGTCCCTCCTCCCGGATCTGGCATCTCCAGCCTGTCGAGTCGCCTTGGCAACACAGGCTATTCATAATGTCAGAGAGATGTGGGACTCACACACCAAGGTTTCCTTAATCACTTTCTTATTCAATTTGCTCAGATTCTCATCAACTGAGATAATATAATTAGATGCTGGCAGCTTGGTTTCATGCCTGGGGCATGATAGAGGACACAGCAGTGGCAGTTCCATTTCCTTGCCCCTTTATGGAGGTGATGAGGTTGGAAAATCCAAAGGCACGTGTGTTTCTGTTCTCTTATCTATTGGTGGAAGCAGGCTGCTATAAGATGGCGTGATGAGCTCTGATGAGCAAAGCTCTTGCTATTCGAGGCGTGGTCCATGGAACAGCAGCATCTCTTAGATGTGCAGATTCCTCAACCCACCCCAGACCTACTGAATCTGAATCTGCATTTTAATAAGATCCTGGGTGATGTGTATGCATGTTAATGTTTGGGAAGCACCAAGTTAAACCACTGCATGGGGGCTTGGGTGAGACTGACCACACAGCTCCAAAAGGAGTGACCCGGGGTTAGAGGGTAGGAGTTATACTAGGTAAATTGGTCAACACTGTCTCTCCAGGGTCCCACAGGACAGGAAAGCAGGGCCTCCTCAGGCCACACTGCCTCATTCATTAGGGCCCTCAGACAAGTATTAATAATTTGATGCTACATCAATTGACTGACAGCCTCTGCAAGTCTGTGGAATAAAATAATGACCGCCAAACACCCCAGACTTCTACAAGCTCTGGGCAGCCAGAGGAGGTGGATCGGTTGCTCCAAGTCAGTGCACAGAACTTGTCCTAAGTCATCAGATGCCTAGCAGCCATCATCGTTTTAACACCTATGGAAACCACATAGTTGTTTGAAGCAGTATCCACTCAGCTCAGAAAATCTGAATGGGGGCACAAGAAAAGATAAAGGGGGAGCGTGGACCAGGAAGAAGGAAAACAAAAGAGGGTCACAGTGTTGGTAAGCAAGATTGCCTCCCTGTTTATTGTTTTGTTTGATTTTTTTTTTTTTTACTACTTTTTAAAATAGATCTTTATTGGAGTATAATTGCTTCACAATACTGTGTTAGTTTCTGTTGCACAACAAAGCGAATCAGCCATGTGCCTACACAAGTCCCCATATCCCCTCCTCTTGAGTCTCCCTCCCATCCTCCCTATCCCACCGCTCTAGCTCATCGCAAAGCACCGAGCCGATCTCCCTGTGCTATGCGGCTGCTTCCCACCAGCCAACTGTTTTACATTCGGTAGTGTATATATGTCGATGCTACCCTCACTCTGCCCCAGATTCGCCTTCCCACCCCATGTCATCAGGTCCATTCTCCATGTCTACCTCTTTATTCCTGCGCTGCCACTAGGTTCATCAGTACCATTTTTTTTTTGATTCCACGTATATGCATTAACATACGGTATTTGTTTCTCTTTCTGACTTACTTCATTCTGTATGACAGACTCTAGGTCCATCCACCTCACTACAAATAACTCAATTTCGTTCCTTTTTATGGCTGAGTAATACTCCACTGTATATATGTGCCACATCTTCTCTTGTGTTTCCCGCTTAGAGAAGTTTCTTTAGCATTTGTTGTAAAGCTGGTTTGGTGTTGCTGAATTCTCTCAGCTTTTGCTTGTCTGAAAAGCTTTTGACTTCATTGAATCTGAATGAGATCCTTGCTGGGTAGAGTAATCTTGGTTGTAGTTTTTTCTCTTTCATCACTTTAAGTATATCCTGCCACTCCCTTCTGGCCTACAGAGTTTCCACTGAAAAATCAGCTGATAACCTTATGGGGATTCCTTTGTATGTTGTTTCTTGTTTTTCTCTTGCTGATTTTAATATTTTTTCTTTGAATTTAATTTTTGTTAGTTTGATTAATGTGTCTTGGTGTGTTTTTCCTAGGGTTTATCCTGTATGGGACTCTGTGCTTCCCAGACTTGGGTGAATATTTCCTTTCCCATGTTAGGGAAGTTTTCCACTACACTCTCTTCAAATATTTTCTCAGACCCTTTCTTTTTCTCTTCTTCTTCTGCGACCCCTATAATTCGAATGTTGGTGCATTTAGTGTTTTCCCAGAGGTCTCTGAGATTGTCTTCAATTCTTTTCATTCTTTTTTCTTTATTCTGCTCTTTGTCAGTTATTTCCACCATTTTGTCTTCCAGCTCACTTATTCATTCTCCTGCCTCAGTTATTCTGTTATTGATTCCTTCTAATGTAGTTTTCATTTCAGTTATTGTGTTGTTCATCTCCATTTGTTCTTTAGTTCTTCTAGATCTTTGTTAAACATTTCTTATATTTTCTCAATCCGTGCTTCCATTCTATTTCCGAGATTCCGGATCATCTTTACCATCATTACTCTGAATTCTTTTTCAGGTAGATTGCTTATTTCCTCTTCATTTATTTGGTCTTGTAGGTTTTTACCTTGCTCCTTCATCTGTGACATATTTTTTTGCCGTCTCATTTTTTTTTTTTTTTTTAATGAGTGGGATTGTGTTCCTGTCTTGCTGGTTGTTTGGCCTGAGGCTTCCAACGCTGGAGTTTGTAGGCTATTGGGTAGAGCTGGGTCTTGGTGCTGAGATGAGGAACTCCATGAGACCTCACTCTGATGAATATTCCCTGGGGCCTGAGGTTCTCTGTTAGTCCAGTGGTTTGGACTCAGAGCTCTCAGTGCAGGAGCTTTGGCCAGACCCTGGGCTCGCAAACCAAGGTCCCACAAGCCACGTAGGGTGACGAAAAAATAATAATAATAAAAAATAACAAAGTAAAAATTAATTTAGACTAGGAAATTAACAGAGATGTTAGAAAGAATATAAAAATACAGATTAATCAACAACCAGAAGGTACATCAGTACCACAATAGTAAAAAAGAGGAGGGAAAAGAAAAAAAAAAAAAAAAGCAAAAGTGTGTGGGGGGGTAAAGGCCCTGGCTGTGGAGAGCGGGGCCTAAGCAAAGGCGAGGTTTGGGTGGTGGGCGGGGTCAATGTTCAGGACCCACAGGGCTGGAAAAGGCCCTGGGGCTGTGGCGGGGTGGGGCTTAGGCTCAAGGAACAGAAGGAGCCAAGGTGTGCCCCCCAGCCCTGGTCTCAGAAGGCAGGGGACCTCGCCTGGGAGCCCAGCAGACTTCCTGGGCTTGAGCGGGTGGGGCAAATGCCCTCTGCCCCTCTCCTGCTCCTCCTGCAGGGCCCCTCCCGCCTGCCTCTCCTGATCTCCCCGGCCTCTCTCCTATGCCCCCAAGGACCCACGTGGCCTGGAGGGGAGTTTGGAGGGGGGCAACCAGCTTGGGAGCTCAGTAGGCTCCTTGGCCCCAGTGGGCCAGGCAATTGCCCTCCACTCCTCTCCCACTCTTCCCAGAGAGTCCCTCCCACCTGCCTCTCCTAATGTCACCGGCCTCAGGGACACCGATCCTGTATAGCCTCCACTTCTTCTCCCCCCTCAGTCTCCCTACGTCCTACCGGTTCACTCTGGGGTTCCTCCCGCCTCCTTGGGCGTCAGAGTCCCCCACCAGCGGCCGGCAGGTGCCCTAGTTGTGGGGAGATGCTAACTCCATGTCTTCCCACACCGCCATCTTGATTCCGCCTTCCTGCCTCCCTGTTTTAAAAAGTGAAGATTCAATTTCCTTTTACATTTCAATTTCCTTTCATTTGCAAGATATTTCTAGCATTTTCTCAATGGTTTTCCTAATTACCATTCAACTCATAAGACGCTCTCTCCCCCATGCACAGAAGCTCCGTGGCATTGCATGGGGGAGGGCTGGACAGGCAGCACTGTGGAGAAGGATGTGCTATTGTTCAGATGTGCTAAGATTTCCCATTTCTCCTACCTGTCTACCTCACAGGATGCCCGAGAGCAGAGACTGTGTATTGGGAGAAGAGAAGAGAAGGGCGAAATATTAAGGAGCATAACGATGTCATTGTAGTAAGAGCAGGTTTGTGTACCATCCTTCCTGGTAACCTAACTGTTGCCACAAGCATCCACCTGAGGCATGCAGGTACGCCTCGGACTTCTGGCGCACATAGTGAACTATAGCTCACACTCACAGAGCAATGGCTTGGAGGGGGATGGACAGACAACCCCCAATTCATCCTCATGACCTCTATGAAAAGACAAAGGGGGGAAATGTTCTTTTACAGGTGATTAGACTGGTATAAGATTTACTGAATAACCGCCTCCTCTGTCATGGACAACGACACGTTTTTTGAGGGCTAACTGTGCAGATAGAATTTGCATCCTCATTGAGCTTATGTTACAGAGATCTAAATTAAAATCTTTCCTTTATTATTAGATCAGATTGGGCAAAATCCCCAAGGAAACAGATTATGGCCTTTAAAGAATAGCAAAATCTCTTCTCTGATAACAATTCTTGGCTGGGCCATTTTTGTTAATAAAATTACAGATCTGTTTCTATTCAGAGAGACCAAATATTTATTTCGAGTCAAACTGGCCCAACTTGAGTGATATGTCTTCTCCTGGAGCAATCCAACTAGAGCCAGGAGGATGGAATCACGTAAAGAATGAGCTAGACAGAGACCGGCTCCCCCAAAAGAGCCATGTGGTGGGGGAAGGGTGTGATTCCCAAGATGTGGGAACTAGGAATACAACCTAACTGCTACACCTAGATGTCCAAGGGAAATGTTGCTGAGGGCTAGACAGGATTGCCCTGTTCTTTTCTTTTCCTTCATGTTCAAACAATGGAACATCACTCTTCCCTACCCTCCACCTCCAATTCTTTCTTTTCTTTTTTATCATACACTTTATTTTTAGGGCAGTTTTAGGCTTATAGGAAAATTATGCAGAAAGTAGAGAGTTCCCATACATTTCTTACCCCCAGACACATTTCCCCTATCATTAACATCTTGCATTGGTGGGGTACACTTATTATAACTGATGAACCAATGTTGATACATTATTAACTAAAGTCCATAGTTTATATTAGGGTGCACTCTTTGTGCTTTATCGTTCTACAGGTTTTGACCATTGTTTGCCATGCCTCTGTCATTACAGTATCATACTAAATAGTTCCACTTTCCTAAAAATCCCTTATGTTCCACCTATTCATCCCCCCTTCCCTCCAAATCCCTAGGAACCAGTAATCTTTTTGCTGTCTCTGCAATTTTTCCTTTCCCAGAATGTAACAGAACTAGAAACATATGGTATGTAGCCTTTTCAGACTGGCTTCCTTCACTTAGCAATATGCACTTAATGTTCTTCCATGTCTTTTCATGTCTTTCCATGTCTTTCCATGTTCTTCCATAGCTCATTACTTCTAATTGCTGACTAACATCCCATTATATTGATATACCAAACTTTGCTGATCCATTCACCTATGGAAGGACACCACCATTTCCTTTTTACTTCTCTGTCCTTAGATTTCCACTTCATGTCTTTAATGGGCCACTGTGAACTTCTTGCCCCTTGATATTAACTTATGCAATTATTATACACTACGCCTATATGAAAATGACAGGGCTTAGAGTGTCATTTTGGTTGGCAACTTGGGTACTAGTGGTATATCACCTGTTTACTTGACAAGTGGTACTTGAATATGTACCTAAAGCCCGTGGAGTATGTGTTTAAGGTAGAATGCCCACATTAACACAATGAATTGGCTACTCAGGCTGAGAATGACTTACTGGATATTCCAAGAAGTAGTGAGACTTCAACCACTAGAATTTGAAGTTAGGTATCTTCAGGAATGGAGTGGAAGCCTTGTCACCATCTGTGAAATGGAAATAGATCAAACAGTAACTAAAGAGGATTTCGCCCACCCACAAGCCAGTGGTATTGGCCACACTGAGTTAGTACCAAGAAAGGTTGAATAGGGTCAGGGATGTCAGATTTAGGCAATGTTGGAGACAAATACACAGTTTAACTGATTTATCCTTAAAATGTATAAAAATGGTTTTTTCGAGGAATGTCATGAATATTATTTTGTTCCCCCATCCACATGGCTGTTTCATGGGCGTGGACCTCTATCAGGCACAGTCTTTAGGTGACCCATCCCCCTGGCTGCAGTTGGATCGGTTCAGGAGAGGACATGGACTCAAGCTGGGCCAGCCAGATACAAAAGAAAAATTCCATTTCTTTGAGTGTGGCTAGATTTGGAACAATTAAACTTTCATGCTATTAGAGGTCATATTTTATGCCTTGGACACTAAATTCTCTTTAGAATGAGAACAATGATATAGATGTGTATGAGAAAGAAACACAGACTCATCTTTTTTTTTTTGCTCCTGTTTCCAAGCATTTTATTGAAGAAAACATTATAGTTGTCTCCTCAACATCGGTTCTTCCTTCTTTTGGCAACTGCCTCAGCTTCATTTTGATATGCACGGCTACCCCAAGCATACCTTGGAAATACTCAAGTCCATAGTTAAATGACTATGGCCTAAATTTATCATAATCCTCGTGCGTGGGCACAGGTGTTGATCCAGAGGTAGATTGGGGCCACCAAGTGGAGCCAATGAGACAGAGGAAGGTAACTGTTGGAGGATCTGAGGAAAGAGGCCTTCGTTACTCTTCAGGAGCCACTTCTGGAAGAGATCCCCGCCCCAGATGGGGGTGATGTATTGGACTCAGTTTATGTGCCATCCCAGATCCATGCACTTGCCTTGCTTATAGAGCAGCAAGGCCTTAGCGACAGTCTGCTGTTCCCGCGATTATGGACCCAGGTCACTGCTAGAGGTGGAGAAGCCACATACTCAGGGTCACCTAGCGAAGAGAGATTGCTGAGTCTGTGCTCTGGCCCTAGTGTTCCTGTGGGGGCCTCGGCTTTATCAGTAGCCACCTAGAGAAGACTCGGGACAGGACTAGGAAGGGAGGGGGAGTTAGGTCCCGTGAGAACGATTGATTGGTGAAGATAGGGGCCAGGAAGTTGCTGATAAATTCTTCTCTCTTCCTGCACCCACATAGCTGGTCCTGAGATACAGTAGCCGGTGCATCCTTTCTGAAGGCTCCCCTTTGAACTTGCTCTCTCCCCTTTCCTACCTCACTCCCTCTTTCCTTCTCCTGCTTCCCCAAATCGCACTCCAGTCTCAAATAAAGTGCCAACACATCAGTCTTTCTGGGAACCCAGGCTAAGGCAGGAGGATATGACCTCGTGGACTGCTGGCATCTCTCTTATGGGAACTAGCAAAAGGATTGAAGCCAGTAGTGTGAAAGACACGTGGAGAGCTGACAGGAACATGATAACATCAATGACCAACCTGGGAGCCCTTCTTACCTCTGGACCTCCAGTTACCGGAGTCAAGAAGTCCATTCTATCTAGTTTTCTGTGAAGGGCAGCTGAATACATTGTAACTGATAACCTTCTCTAGTTTCACCTATATTTGCAGATTCTGGGAGGGTCTCCCTTGTATCATAGCCTTATAATAAATTCCCCTTTTGATTTCAGTTAACGTAAGTTGATTCTGGTACCTGCCAGCAAAAAGATCCTAACTGATATACCCACCTCCATTTTGATTCTGATGAAAAACCATTAGAGCCCCTTGTTGGAATTCTGGTCCTTTTCACCAAAGCAATAAAAATCAGTTAAAATGTATAAAGTGTATGTATAGCCATGCATAAATCACAGGTTATTTCTGTTTTAATTAAAAAGCAGGCACGCGCATATCAAAAAAATTTTTTTAACAATTCTGGAAGTTTTCCCAAATAAAAAGAAAACAATACCCCCAAATAAGAATAGCTTAAGAATTAATCTGTACCACGCCAGCTTTCCCCCAGATGATGGATTTGTTAGTTAATCATTCTGAAGCCAGGATTAGAGCACAGTGAACAGCTTCATAAACCATTCATTTCCTACAGTGCTGAGTAGTTTCGTGGGCTTTTTACTCGCATGCCATAAACAGGACTATAAATTGTATTAGTAATTGTTTTTGAAAAGGATGTCGAGACTTCTGTTCCAAGATGGCGATTTGAGCCTGCACGTTTAACTACTCCCTTTCTTCCCCCGTTCCTATGGAAATGACCACAAACATATTTTAGAATATGGTTAAAACAAACAAACAGAAAAAAAAAAACACCTTTATTCTGAGAAACAGTGGAAACTGCTATCCACAGGCTACCAACTGGGAGGAATTCGGCAAAAGAGCAGAGATAGAAATAGATAGCAGAAGACCAACTAGCCCAAGACTTGATGAGTGCAAGGAAAAGCCTCCCTGCACTTGAGCAATCTAGCAGAACCACCTAGATTCTGATCCTCCTGGAGCAGCAGGGCCTGGGGGGCAAGGCTGGGCAGTGGAGTATTTGGTGCCTGTAATGCAAGGTCTTTGCTAAAATTGGCTCCCATTGGGGGTCATCCTGTCCCTTAGAAAGGAGAGAGTGGACCAGCTAACCTCAGGTCACTACAACAAACACAGGAAAAATAACAATAATAAAAGAGGAAAAAGAAGAAAAGAACATCAGGGACCTATAGAGATGCTGAGACCCTGGCCTCCTCCAGCTGCATTCACTTCCTGAGGTCATTGTGAGAAACTGGAAAACACTTTCCAATCATGTGCCAGAGGCTGATGGGCAATTTTCTTCAATCAGGAAGTAGTTTGGGCTTTGGCGATTATATGAAAATAGCAAAGCCGTACTAGACCTGAAGGTCTCCGGAATAGAAAGGGCCCTTCTGCCATCCAAAGGTTAAGGTACTAGGAGCTAGGGAATGGATTGAAGTTCATTGACTTTCAATTGATGAAACATTGACAGCAGCATCAGATAATGAAATTACACCTCTCGGCTCAGAGAATATTGTTTCTTGTCCCAGACTCATTGTTGAAGTTGACAAGTAAATGGCTTTCTGGTAAACATTTATTCCATTTTTCAATCTGGACACCAAATTGATGTGTAGCAATAATGTGAGGGTAATTACAGGAGTCTGAAGGACCTGAAGTCTTGCAGAAGCCTAAATGTTTTCGAAAGCAGGCTGTTCCTTTTACTTTCCAGTCCGCATTGGATTGCTCGAGAGGACAATGCATGCGGAAGAACTGGATTCAATTCAAAAACTACGGATGTGGGTTTTCTGGGAGGGGAGATACAGAGCTTAAGGTGGCACTGATGATGTTTTCTTTCTCATCACCTCCCTATCCTCTCCTTTAAATACCTTCTCATTAATTCTGCAAAATCCACCAGACAATTCTCCACTCCCAGGGGCTTTCTCACCTCAGTTGAAAACAGCTCTTCACAACAGATGATTCAATTTTATTTTCCCCTTGCTAAAGGGGTGGAGGTGAGGAGGAAAGGAATTATTCCTCTAAACTAAGATTTCTCAACATTTCACATTGTCTTCCTCCTTCACATTCATGAGCCGCCCTCCTCCCCCTTCATTTCTCATTAAGAATGCTCGACAGCAAAACTCTAATTAAAGTGTACCTTACAAGGGAGAGTGAGCCTTAAACCTCTGAGGCTCAGTGTCCCTATCTGTAGAATGGGGCTATTAAGGGATCCCTTGTGGGGTTATGTGAAGAATTAATGAGAGAATTTATATGAAAGCATGCTTTAAAACAAAAGCGCCCTAGGGGATACAGGGGTAGAGTGAAACTACAGAGTGATGGAGAGCCAGGAACCTGGCAGCCCCATTTAATGCGTGACTCTGGGTGAATTATTTAACCTCCCTGTTCCTCGGCTTACCTATCTGTTAATGGGGATATGGGTGCCCACTTCAGATAGTCTTTGTGAGAATCAGTGAGTTCTTAATGAATATAGGCTAACATAAAAATAAAAGACATCGTTCTTACAATTTCAGAATAATCCTGTCATACGTAAGAGGCTTCCTATCTCCTCCACAAAGTGATAACTTTTAATATAGATATTCGATGGCCTGTCTGGGGATGTGTGGTGTTGGGAAGAAAACGCAGATCCAGATCCAGAGTCAACTCTCTGTATTCAGTAGAGGTCTGAGTTTTATATGGAGGTCAAGGGAGAACGCTCTGGTATATTTCATGGAATTAAGGGGAAGATATTTAAACCGGAGGATGGAAGTGAGAAAGTACACGGGCCTAACTCTACACAATGAAGAGGTGCACGCTGCTTACCTCCTCGTTTTAGGACCTTTCCCATCCTGAGCTCCTAGTGGCCCAGATCCTCACCTCGTAGCTTGTAAATTCTGGTGTCTACCATCATCCCCTAAACTGGGGACTAACTACTGAGTTAACTACCGAGAGGCTATTATCATCCTAGAGGTACTGGCTAAAGTTCTTAACCTTCCAAAGAGGGATCTGTACCTGTAGAGTTTTAGGCACACCGATAGTCCAAGGAGGGATTTTGCAAGAGCTAGACGGTGATAGGCTAGGAAGAGTTGCAAGACATTCAGGGCCAGATCAACTGTTGGAGGCCCTGAACACTAATAACATTTTGGTACTCACTAAATCCCATATAGTTCATAGTAAACATTATATAAAATCATAAAACGTAAATACCATACCCACGTGTATGCTGAAAAAGAAATACATTCATTTTAGATTTACTGACTTCAAAATTCTGGGTAAGTTCATCAAAGCTGAATCCATACAATCTCTCTCCTCTCTCTCTGGCCCTGCTTTCTGGTGGCCTCGCCACATCCTCAGGCTGCCTGTCAAGCGTCCGCGCTCTCCCATCTCCACTTCCTTCTGCTGCGGTCACCAGCCAAGCCATCTGCTCCAGCTCTCCGAGGAGGTGCCTCAGGAACTCTCGCCTGGCTCTGCCGCCAGGGCCATCCTATCTCCTCCCCCGCCACCACCACAGAGCTTCCAGCTCTTTGTACCATTGACGGTTCTCCAACTTGGCTCATAAAGCCCAGCTCCTTGAACTCCCACTTCAGAGAGCTGTGACAGCTAACACCTTGTCTTGTTTGAAGTGTATGCTGTATTGGGGAAAAAACCCAAGAGAGTGGGTTCCCAGGAATTGCTTTTCTGCCTCTTTGGGGACGGAGCTGGGGCCTCTTCCCAGTGTGTGGGGTTTAATCCCAGGTTCTCCAACAAAGATGGCACACAGAACTGTGTGGTAGAGAACAGCTGGGGCATTAGAGGCAGAAACACCTGAGTCTGTATCCTACTTTAGGCACTCACTACCTGTGTAAGGCTACTTCAACTTGCTAAGCCTCAGTTTCCCCCTGGGAAAATGGATATGATGAGAGTGTTTGTCAAGAGCACCTACAGTGATGTAGGTGGGTGCCACACCTGGCTCGGAGCAAGGGCGTAATACACGGGAGATTTTATTTATAACAAGGCCGGGTCCTGTGACTCGGAGACTGTGGCAACTCATCCCTTGCATGTACCTGAGATTCTCCTGTTCCTCGGGGTGAATCCCCCAGAGAAGCAGACTGGAGACTGACTTGCACCATCAGAAAGGGTACCTCACACTCCACTTTATCGACCTTTTATCCACGATTTGTCACCAAGCCAAGGCTACATTAGGAGACACGCCTGATCTGTGGATGAGGAGGAAAAGCAGCCCTGTCTTCCCCAAGCTCCTAGAGACCACCTAGCTCTCAGGGCCAGGTAGTGGAGGAAAGAAGAATGTCCTCAAGGCTTTCAAGCAGGATTTTCAAAGTGAATCCACTGTATATAAAGAATTACCTGAAAGCTGAGAAAGGCTAATTTGATGGGCTGATAATGAAAATAGTGCCTCTGACAGGTTTGGGTCTGTGGCCTTTTAACAATTTTTTTTCAGTATAGAACTCAGGTAACTCCCATCAGCATGTAGATTTCCTTGCTTATAAAATGTCAACTCCACAGTCAAGTGACTGCTTAAGGAATCTGCAAAAATGGATTCTAGAACATGTTGCATTCCACCTAGCGACTAGTCTGGGTCTCATTTATTTTCTCCCTTGGAGTCAGGGACATCAAAACCTTACAGGCCCCAGTCAGAACCTGCTTTCCTATGCTCATGACCTGTGCAGTCACATGGGGCCCAGTGCCTAGAACGGTCCTATAATTGGTTTGATGTTCTGCTGTCAGAACATTAAATTCTTAACAAGTATTATTCAATTATTAATAATTTTTGAACAAGGAACCCTGCATTTTCATTTTGCACTGGGCTTTGCAAATTATGTAGCTGGCTCTGGCCCCTGTACCCAGCCCATTGTCTGTTGTATAATAGATGCTTATTTACTATTTGAAGAAAATTAATGATCAACAATGTAATGCCCTCTCTATATTTCTTCATTAGAGTATATTCGAGCTATGGTCCATAAAGCATTTGAAACCCTCCCATGTGTTATAACCTGCACAAAGGCCATGTTAAGTCTAAAACTTATACTTGAAACTTAGAAACCTAATGTGATACGAAATACCAGCTACCAGTGGATTCCCTCCCAAACAGGAACAATTTACAAATCTTTCATTTGCCTGATAGTAACAGCTTCTGCTACTGAACATCTCAAAGGAATAACAGGTCAAAGTGGTGAGTAGAGAATTCTGCCAACTCAATATGCTAAAGCTATCGAGGTGATGCTATTAAGTCCCAAGAAGTGAATATTCAGATCTCATTCAAATGAAGTTCTTAGGGGGAACTGCCCTTTATATAACAATTGATTTTTCTCAAGTGAATTACCAGTTATAGGATGTTTACTCTGGTTTGTTGTTTAGGACTTGGGGATGTGTATGAACCACACTTCAGGAAAGAGAGCTGAAAAGCAGGGCAACGTGCAGAATTGTAATCGGAAAGTGGATGATAAAATCATTTAAAGAAATAAAGCAGAAGCCAGCCAGAAAAACACAATTAAAAAACTGAAGTAAGTGAAATCCCCAAAGCGTGACCATGGTGGGATCTGACACTGAGGTGATGCAATACGTTGAACTTCATCTTCCATTCCAAAGGATTCAATTTGCAAGGGCACCATCAGTGTAGGTTAAATAAAACACTCTTGCTTAGAAACAAGGTGTTGGTGAGCGGGGGTGACTGTAATATCTTATAACAAAGGATAATGGGGAAAATATGGAACATTCCTTCTCCACACCTCTTCTTGTTTCTCTCTACGGACCTTTATCACTGACACTTCTCAGCATTCTCTCTCAGAGGATGGGCAGCTGCTGAAAAGTTTCAGAGCAAGGGCAACAACGTGGGGAATAACTGCAGCATAGATACAACCAGCCGCAGAGAAGGCCAAATAGGGAAGGAAATGAGATCAGTAAGACTCTAGATTTTTTTTTTTTTTTTGTGGTACGCGGGCCCCTCACTCTTGTGGCCTCTCCCGTTGTGGAACACAGCCTCCGGACGCGCAGGCTCAGCGGCCATGGCTCACGGGCCCAGCCGCTCCGCGGCATGTGGGATCTTCCCGGACCGGGGCACAAATCCATGTCCCCTGCATCGGCAGGCGGACTGTCAACCACTGCGCCACCAGGGAAGCCCAAGACTCTAGATTTCAATAGCGAATTCAGGAATCAATCAATCCAAATCTTTTTGGATTACAATGTGCCCTGTGCTCATGAGACCTACATGAAGGGTGGCAGCCAGGAGAATATTTGACTGTGCTTCACCGGAAGTACAGAGTATATAACTCCTGAACGAGTCTTTTCCCACGTGGATTTAACCTGGAGGCGGTTCTCAGCCTCCCAAGCCAAAAGCCAAAGCACAGGATTTAATTCCTCTCAGATGGAGAACGAACACCAGTAGGAGAAAAGAGCAAGAGGTGATTTTATACACAGGCAACATACTGCAATTTATGGAACTTGAACGACTGAGGATGGAAAGACAGAGTTCTCTGTAATTGGTGTTAAAGCCTTACAACAAGGAAATGCCATGTGGCCAGAAAGAATAAAAATGGGACAGAAAAGAAGAGGATTGGGTAATGAGAAGGAAGAAAGGAAACGATGCAGGCCAGACGAGGGCTGAGACAGCTTCTGAAGCCACAGCTTGCTTGAGGTTCTCACCAATTGCAAGGTGAAGACAGCGTGACAGTTAACATCAGAAGCACATTATTTCATTTGTAGGTTTTTGGTGATACTTAGGTTAACAGTTGAATAAACTGTGTGTGATTCTCAGTTTGGCATAGAAAACAACATAAAATTTGACATTTGACTTTCGTGTCCTAAAGTTCCTTGGCCACCGGTACCAGAGGAAAGTTTACACTGCCGACTGCTTCCCTGGGCCGCACCTTCTCGAATGTAGCTCCCTCTCCCCCAACCCTCCCCAATCCACCCACTCTTCCTGTATTCATCTGAACGCCCTCCTACTGCTGTGGGAGCTGCCAAAAGCCCACTGCCACACTCCTTTGCTTTTTTGTTGTTGTTGTTTTAACATCTTTATTGGAGTATAATTGCTTTACAATGGTGTGTTAGTTTCTGCTTTATAACAAAGTGAATTAGTTATACATATACGTATGTTCCCAGATCTCTTCCCTCTTGCATCTCCCTCCCTCCCACCCTCCCTATCCCACCCCTCCAGGCGGTCACAAAGCACGGAGCTGATCTCCCTGTGCTATGCGGCTGCTTCCCGCTAGCTATCTATTTTACGTTTGGCAGTGTATATATGTCCATGCCACTCTCTAGCTTTGTCACAGCTTACCCTTCCCGGAAAAAAAAATAAGGGTCATGAAGAACCTACGGGTAAGACGGGAATAAAGACACAGACCTACTAGAGAATGGACTTGAGCATTACTTTGCTTTTTAAAGCAGTGGGACAGAACACGTCTTTGTGTAAATGTCTTCTATCTAGGTGATGCCCGGGGAAGGCCACAACTTTCAAAGTGAAACAAGCCCTTTTGAGCACTTTTCTAAACCAATAGTGAAGCCTCACTCTAAAAGGCATCCTACTTTGCTCTCGGACCAACAGTTCAAACACCAGGTGGTTCTTTAAAAATGATTTCTCTTCTTTTTTCTTTATAAATTCCTATGTTACTAAATAGTCCTCTAAAATATTATTTTTAAATGGTGGCATATCATTCAGTCCCATGGATGTGACACTTTTAAAATACAATGCCCTGCTGTTGGATGTTTTAGTTTATTTAAGTTGTTTAATATTGTGGCCAATATTTTGCTATTATAAATAGGGCTAATATATATACTATGTGTATATTTTCATGCATGTACGATTATTTCCTTATAAATACATTGAAGTAGAATCATTATAAAATACTATAACTTTGAAGCAAATTATTCTGCAGCTTCTTGTATGTATTTTAAATGATGTGCTGAAAGCTTTACAAATGTATAAAAGGCCTATGTTATTGCACCCTTAGCCACTCAGTGAATAAGTTAAAAAAGAAGTTTATAGCATTAGAATTATGAATGATTATCATAAAAATAAGTACATTGCCAGACAGTCAATAGTCATAAATAGTACGTGCTGCTTGAGGTTTAAAGAAACAAGAAAAATTAAAACTTGACCAAAGGAGTTTCATAAGCCTTTTATGAATAATACATCACTCCAAATTCACTTCTTGCTATTGATAACTATGACTGACATCCACCTCAAGGTAACTGTGATTTGACATATTTTATAAGAGTTGGGTACAATAATTAAAAAGCTTTAAGAAACAAAGGCTTTGAAAGAGTTTTAGTATCAAAAACTTTGGTTGAGCAGACAGTTCCATTCATTTGCATTAAGGCAAGACTATTTTGAAGAATTATGAGTCAACATTGCAAATATATATTGGTATATGCCATATTTAAAAACATACTTTCCCTACTACTTCCCTATACTTACCTTCTGCTCCAATCAAGGTGGTCAGATCATGCTAACAAAATGTTTTCTTAATTTTCCAAGAAATATATGAGTACTTTCTTTTAGAGACATTAAATGTTACAGATAGGAGACTTTCATTTCCAGCAATTATAAAGTAGCATGTATCAGATTAATCCTACAGTTATGATCAATCTTAGTACATTTCAAGTATACAATATAGAATATTTACTAAAATTGACTATTTGCTCAGGCATAATGCAAGTCTCAACAAATTTCAAGGAATTGAAAAAAAAAATACACTATTCTCTGACCTTAGCGGAGTTAAGATAGAAACCGGTCAGCCAAAAATCACTAAAAATGTTTTCAGTGTTTGAAAATTAAGCAATAAACTGCTAAATATTTCATTGATCTAAATAAGAAATCACAGTGGAAATTAGAAAATGTTTTAAACTAAATGATGATGGGAACATACTTCATATCAATACTCCTGGGTCAGGTTAGAGCTTATTTTAGCGAGCTTTTGTTGTGTAAAAAACCATCCCAAATTTTAATGGCTTAAAAACAACCACCATTTTATTAATATCAAGATTCTATGGTTTGCTTGGGTGGTTCTTCTATTCTGGCTTGGCTGACATTGTTGGACTCTCTTGTATCTATGGTCAGATAAAGGTTGGGGAAGATGGAAGACCTAGAATGGCCTTATCCACATGTCTGGCAGTTAGCAGACTTTCAGCCAGGATACCTTAGTTCTTCTCCCTGTGACCTCCTCCCCTCCAGCAAGCTAGCTTGCTCTCATTCATGGGGTGTTCTCAAGTTTTCAAGCACAATAAGAAAAGACAAACTTCAATGCTTAAAAGTTTTCCAAATCTCTGTTTGTTTTATGTTTGCTAACATCCATTGATTAAAGCAAGTCACATAGCCAAACCTAGACTCAAGGACAGAAACAACTTTTGATGGAAAAATCTGCAAAATTATATTACAATAGGTCATGCAGACAGAGATAGAGAAAAATTGTGGTCACTTTTACCATCTACACACAGCTTAAACAGTGCTCAGAGGGAAATTTATATCTTTAAATACATATATTAGCAAGTGAGAAAGATTTGAGTTTTTAATCTCACGAAGTTAGAAAAGGAAAAACAAACTAAGCCCAAAGAAGGCAGTAATAAAGAATAAAAATTAATGATAAAGGAAATAAACATACAATAGAGAAATTCAACAAAGCCAAAAGTTTGTTCTTTAAAAATATTGATAAAATTGATCAACAAGAAAAGTAAGAGAGAAGAGACAAATTATCAATAAAAAGAATAAAACAGTAGCCATTACGACAAGTCGGGCAGGTGTTACAAAGATGAGAATTTATAAACAATTGTTTGCCAATATCTTTGAACGTAAGATAAAATGGAAAAATTCATTGGAAAATACAAGTTGCTAAAATGGACAACAGAAGAAATAAAATCCTATATTTATGAAAGTAATTGTCATTTTATCGAAAACCCTTTCCACAAAGAAAATTCAGACCCATGTCTTCACCAATGAATTCTTCCAAATATCTAAGAAATAATACCAATCCTTCACAAACATCTCCAAAGAATAGAAAAATAGATGACACTTCTGAACTAGTTTTACAAGACTACCAAACCCTCATGCCAAAACTTTAGGAGGACACTACAAGGAAGGAAAATTATAACAAAAAGTCTAAATAAAATATTAGCAAATTGAATCCATAAACCAGTTAGGCTTATTTAAGTTTAGAAAAATTAGGAAATCAATCAATAAAATTAACCATATTAATAAAATAAAGGAGAAAAATCATGTGCTCATTATTTTGCCAGATGCAGAAAAAATATTTTGATAGAATTTAATACCCATTCATGACTTCTTTTAACTTTTTTTTTTTTTTTGGCAAACCAAGAATAGAAGAGACTTCCTTAACTTCCGTAAAGGGTGTATGTATATATATATATTTTTTGCGGTACACGGGCCTCTCACTGCTGTGGCCTCTCCCATTGCGGAGCACAGGCTCCGGACGCGCAGGCCCAGCGGCCATGGCTCACGGGCCCAGCCGCTCCGCGGCACGTGGGATCCTCCCGGACCGGGGCACAAACCCGTGTCCCCTGCATCGGCAGGCAGACTTTCAACCACTGCGCCACCAGGGAAGCCCAAGGGTGTATTTTTTAAAACTACATAAAACTTCATATATAATGATAAAATTATTAAAAGCCCTTCCCAAGATTAGGAATAAGGCAAAAATGATCATTTTTACTACTTATATTCAATGTTGTACCTGAGGTTTCAGCCAGTGCAATAATTTTTAAAAAAAGAAAAATTGATAGATATAAGTACTGGAAAGGAAGAAATAAAACTGTCATTATTCACAATGACATAATTGTGTATGTAGAAAATTCGAAGGGTAAAATTTCAGAATAAATAAGTGAATTTAGCAAGGTCCCTGGATACAAGATCAATATAGAAAAGTCAATTATAAATATTTCTATATCTTAACAATATACAATTAGAAGATAAAAGTTTTAAATTACATAATATAAAACAGCATAAAAACTTCAAATATCTAGGAATAAATCAGATTAAAAATGTGTAAAACATCACCAAAGAAAACTACAAAATATTACTGAAAGAAATAAAAGATCTGAATAAATGAAAAGATACATCCGGTTTCAGATTGAACTACTGAATATTGTAAAATTGTCAATTTTTCCTAAATTAGTCTTTAGATTCAACAAAATCCCAGTCAAAAACTTCAGAAGGCTTTTTTGTGTGTGTGGAAATTGCCAAGTGGATTCTAAAATTTTAAATGGAAATACAAACAGCCAAGAAGAGCAAAAGACAAACTTGAAAAATAGTAGGGTGGAGGATTTATGCTATCAAATATCAAATTATTACAAACCTACAGTTATTAAAACAAGAACAAAACAAACAAACAAAACAGTGTGGTATTGGTAAAAGGACAGAAAAGTGAATGAACGAAGGAACAGAGTCCCAAAATGGACTTATACATACACAGCAACCATTTTTAAAATAAAGATGTCACAACACTGTAATGAGGGGAAGGGGAACTTTTTCCCATAAATGATCCTTGACCCATTACATACCTATACAGAAAGAGATGAACCTTGAACTCTACCACACACAAAAAGCAATTCCAGAAAGATTATAGATCTAAATATGCAAGGTAAAATAATAAAGCGTCTAGAAGGTAACATAGCAGTGTATCTTCATGACCTTGGCAGTAGAAAATGGAACACCACCCTTATTTAAATATCTGGCTCAGATGTATTTGACATATCCAGTCTGCTCTATCCAGCCTTCTCCATTCTTCCTAGCTCACTCCGATTATCCTCTTTTCTGAGCTTCTATTTATCTCTCTTACAGTTACTACCGCATATGTTAGCACTCACATTGTAAATCATCCCCAATTTTTGTCCTGTGTGTTGGTCTTGCAAGCTTTATGATGGCAGAGCTCATCATTCTCTATTTTCAATAGTGCTTGAGTTAGTGCCAGGCCCTCAATTAGTAACTCAGAAGTCCAGGTGGTCCTAAATCTCTCTGAACCTCTGCTCTGTCCTCTGTCCTTTCTAGGACACAATGCTTGAGTCCCTTCATTCATCTAAACACTGCAGAAGTCTGACCTAAGCGTTACCTGAAAGCAAAACATTCTACCAGGCATCACACAGGCTGCAAAGTTGTGTAGGTATCATTTTATGCTCTCAACAAGTTTATCATCTCTTAAGGGAGATATGGGGCAGAATCATTATTTTGTACTTCAGAGAAGTGTGGGATGAGTATCTGAAGAAGAAGAACAGAAGAGAAGAAGGAATTATTTTGCCCCGACTAATCAGGAAGGGCATTTTGAATAAGTGGCATCTGAGATGGGTCCTAAAGGTTATAAACGACTATTCCAGGCAGAGCAAAAACTTAATGAATATTTTTTTGAATTGATGAACTACAATTCTTGGATAACTGTCTGAATAGATTTCTCCTGGAATAATTAAATTGACTTCCTATAACCACAGAAGAGCACTTGTTCAGGCTATGAAGCAAGTGCTCCTGGAAGGACAGAAAAGATGAAGTGGTTGCTTTCGTCTGAAGTCTATGGCTTTTAAATCTGAGCTGTCAGAGGACTGTGTTAGCAGAAGCTCTTATCTTTCATATACATAGATGGCTGTTTTCTGCTGCTTCCTTCCAGCTCAGGGGAAGAAGTTATTGCAACAAGTCTGCTTTGGAACTTTTTAGTAAGTCTTCCACTGCCTTTGTGAAATTGAATGAAGAGATTGCATTACGTTTTTAAAAGAGTTGAAAGAATAAGTCAGAGCAATAGAAGTCCAGATTAGCTTCAAGATTCTTGTCAGAGATTAGTGGGAATTTAGGAACAGATGGGAGGGCCCTGAATTCCTTGGTGTTAGAATAACACAGTGCCTGTGTCGCAAACTCAAATGCCTACAGGGAGCATGGAGGTAAAAGAAGTGGGTGGGTGGATGGGCTGAATATAAAAATAGTAACAGCAGAAATGTGATGAGAAATGGCAACTTACACTTGGGCTGTAGTAAGGCAAATTCTCAGGCCCTACCCAGACCTACTGAATCAGAAACTCCAGGGTGGGACCCAGCAATCTCCAAATGGTTCTGATGGATAGTAACATCTGAGAAATACTGCAATAAGGAAAGTGAAAACAGAGGCAAACTGGTATGCTCACACCCCATGTAAAGGCCAAACATTTCTCTGCCCTATGTGATTTTTGCCTTGTAGGACATAGACCCTATGTTGCCAGACTTTCCACTTTTGTAAAAAGAGGTCATACATCTGAATTTTTACGTGATATTTCTTGATTTTTTTATGTATAGTAATAGCCATGATTAAAAAACAAACAAACAAACAAAAAAACCTCTGGTGGCCAAATATAATCGCAGTCAACATTTCACCACTGAAAATTGGCTTGCGATCTCTAGCATAGTGATTAAAAGTATAAGCTCCAGAGTCAGACAGCTGTTAAATTCAAATTCCAGCTCTTCTTACTTTGTGGGTACTTGTAAAAGCAAATTGTTTAATATCCCCAAGCCTCGATTTCCTCCTGTGTGAAATGGGCATAATAATAGTACCTGCTTCACAGGGTCCTTGTGAAGGTAGGGTGAGGTAATGCTTATTCAAGGGGCTGGCACATTGTAAGTGCTCAGTAAATGATACCTTTATAATTACTCTGCTCAAGCACAGAACATGCTGGGTCTGTAGGGAAAAGGAAGGCAACTGAGATAGGGGAGTAGGGAACTCATTGATTTCTCTGGGCTGAGCTGGGTGGTCCTACACAGTGTCCAGAGTAAGTGGCAGCCTCACGCAGGGACCAGGCTGTGCTCAAGCAGGAAGGAGATGTATTTGATGGGTGTGACCCAGTAGTCGAGGATTCCCATAGTCCCACATGTCATTTTGGGCAATCTGCTCGTATATGGCCAGGACTCAGCCTGGGTTGGGAGTAAGGACCCTGGCAAGTCTTAAATTCCTGGGATCCCAAAAGCAGGTTATGTTCAAAGTTTAAATGTAAGAACAGCCAGGTAGCCTGTACATTAGCTCAGACCCACCCATGGGTCAGTACATCTGAGGGTGTTGGGGAAGGGGAAGAAGAAAAAAGATAAAAAGCGGTGTGCCCTGGAGGCTAAGCTGGCATCGAGGGCATATGCTAGGTAGAGTAGATACCAGGTCTGTGGGCTGCCACGATTACCTCCAGTCCCCACATCTGGAGGGGCTGAGGCAGCTGATATACTTCCTGTCTTAATCTAGACCAGCTCAGCTCCAAGGCATGAATGAGCCTGGAGGTGGAAGGCTTTGGAGACACTTCCTGTGAGTGGCTAGGAAAGGTGAAGCTTGACAGATACAGATGCTGGCTTAGGCAATGGGGGGGTATCACTCATTTTTCTAGAAGGCAAGAAATTATAGTACTAATTAAAAGGGTCAGCTTTCAGTCAGTATATAGGATGCACTGGATGAGGAGTCAGGGAAAAAGGAAGACCATGGCACTTACCCTGGCCAGTAATCTCAGCATTTGGACCACTCTCCTCTCAGTATTATTCAGGACAGACATCTTTAATTGATTAAAATATCCTCTCCTGGGCTTCCCTGGTGGCGCAGTGGTCCGCCTGCTGACGCAGGGGACACGGGTTCGTGCCCCGGTCCCGGAAGATCCCACATGCCGCGGAGCGGCTGGGCCCGTGAGCCATGGCCGCTGAGCCTGTGCTCTGCAGTGGGAGAGGCCACAACAGTGAGAGGCCCGCGTACCGCAAAAAAAAAAAAAAACCCTCTCCTGCTAATATCCCTGAAAAGACATCAACATCTTTCCAAAACTCTGCTCTATACAGAGTTACCATATGATCCTGCAATCCCACTCCTGGCCATATATCCGGAGAAAACTCTAATTCGAAAAGATACATACACCCCAATGTTCATAGCAGCACTATTTACAATGACAAAGATATGGAAGCAACCTAAATGTCCCTCGACAGATGAATGGATAAAGAAAATGTGGTGTATATATACAATAAAATATTATTCAGCCATCAAAAAGAATGAAATAATGCCGTTTGCAGTTACATGGATGGATCTAGAGATTATCATATTAAGTGAAGTAAATCAGACAGGAAACGACAAATAGCGTATGATATCATTCATTTGTGGAATCTAAAAATATGATACAAATGTACTTATCTACAAAACAGAAACAGACTCACAGACATAGAAAACAAACTTACTGTTACCAAAGGGGAAGTGGGGGAGGGGTAAATTAGGACCTTGGGATTAGCAGATACTCACGACTATATAAAAAATAGGTAAACAACAAGGACCTACTGCATAGCACAGGGAACTACACTCACCTATACCTTGTAATAACCTAAACAGAAAAGAATCTGAAAAAGAATATATATATGACTAAGTGAATCACTTTGCTGTACACTTGAAACTAACACAGGATTGTAAATTAACTATACTTCAATAAAACAAAACAAAACAAAAAAACTTTGCTCTATCTAGACAGCTACTCCAACAGACGGAAATTAGCACTTAAAGTTCCTGGTTTGGGTGTCCATTGCTACAGGGTGATGACAATGGGGGTGAAAGAAAGGGGTTATTCAAAAAATGTTGTGAAATATCATCAATAGGAGTCAGTGCCTAAATTTTTGATGGGGGTTGGGGGGTAAGATGGGGCCAGCATGAAGAAACCCAGGTGAAAGATCACAGTAAGTTTTCAAGTCTAAGAGTGGGAGACTGTTTGATGCTGTTAAGAAAAGGACCTTCCCTCCAAAAAACAAAAAAACATATAAACAACCAAGGAATTCAGAAAAATGAGCAGGTTGGTGGAGAAAAGATGGTGAGTTCACCTTCTGAGGTCTGGCAGAATAAGGAGCTGGAGGTGTCAATGGAACAGTTTGACAGGCTGGACTCTTCTCAAATCCTATCAGCTTTTAAACTTGGTGTGTGAGGCTTTGGGAAGATGTCAAGAATGTGTTGGATACTTTGTCCTTGAGAAGTTCAGGAGATAATGGAGGCATAGGGACACCCACACATGACTAACAAGGAGTTGTATAACCAAAAGGAATCAAACAGAAACCACACACATATTTAGAAAGGGGGATGAGCGGGGAAACAAGGCAAGTCATGGAAGCTGAGGGTGGATCTCAAATAAATTCTGAGCATGAATAGAACACTGGGGCCAGAAGATGATCCAAATTCTTCCTTAGACATGGGTAATTATTCAAAAAGGACACCTTCGTGGCCTGAGAATCCAAAAACCATCACTGATGCCATCATCGCGTGGTATTTGGTTACTCAGCATCATAGTCTCGGCATCATGCTAGTGGTCAAAACCCTTCGCCCGATGAGGAACTCACAGACCTGTAGCTGGAAGATAGGTACCAGGCTACTGCAATACAGCATGAGAAGTTCTGAGATACCTGTGTACACAGAGAGATACAGGAGCCTGTAGCATGTCTAATGCAGCCTGAGAGGAGAAGGGCAGGTGTCCTGCAGAGGATGAAGTTGGAGATGCACTGAAAGGAAACTAGCAAGATTGGGATGAGCAAATACACACTACTATATACCCATCCTTATCCAGCTGCATGCCAAGTTGCCCAGGCTTTCTAGGCAGCACCCAGCAGGAGCAGCAAAGTGCGCAGGTGTGGAGTACGACTCAGGGTGGGCTCTATAATGCAGTTCCTCAAGCTTGCTCTTGGAAAAAGGCCAGAGAGTTTTAAATCACCTTTTATTTATTTTGTCTTTTTTTTTTTTTTTTTGAGGGAAGCATAGCAGAGCATTTGTAGCTAAACTATTGTAATTCTTCTCTGCTGGCTGACTTCCAGAATAAAGCTGACTAAATAGACTCACCGTCTTTTGGGGCAGACACCCCAAGGCATCCTTCTTATATACTGATCTTCCCCAAAGTCTTTTCTACCAGGGAAATGAGAGGGAAGTTGATCTGAGAAAGTTGTTAAGATGAGAGGTTTTTTGGTTATTATTGCTTGTTTCTTGTATCACTGCTAGGTCTCCCATCTTTTAAAAATTAAATTTTAGTTTTCTATCACTTTTGTAATGCTTAATTTTGGAAAAAAGAAAAAAAAAAACCTAACAAAGTTTACTACCTCAACCATTTTTAAGGGTATGGTTCAGCAGTGTTAAATACAATCACATTGTTAACTGATCTCCAGAAATGTTTTACCTTGCAAAACTAAAACTCTATACCCATTAAATAACAATTCCCCATTTCCTCTTCCCCCAGTCCCTGGTACCCACCATTCTACTTTTTGTTTCTATAAATTTGACTCCTTTAGATATCTCACATAAGTGGAATCACACAGTGTTTGTCTTTTTGTGAGTGGCTTATTTCACGTAGCATAATGTCCTCAAGCTTCATCCATGTTGTAGCATGTGTTATAATATCCTTGCTTTTCAGGGCTGAATGCTATCCCACTGGATGTATATATCACATATTATTTATCCATTCACTAGCGGCTGAACATTTGGCTTGCCTTACATCTTGGCTATTGCGAACAATGCTGCTATGAACATGAATGTACAAATATCTCTTCAAGACCGTGTTTTCAATTATTTCAGATATATTCCTGGAAGTGGGATTACTGGATGATATGGTAATTCTATTTTTAATTTTGTAAGGAACCACCACCGTACTGTTTCCCATAGCAGATGGACCATTTCACATTTAGGTCTCCCACCTTTTAAGGGGGAATTTATAACCTCTGATATCAGGAGGACCCCCAGGCCTCCCAGACCCCCTTTACCTCATGACCAGGTTAAGGCCCTATCCTTCCACCAGTCCTTTGTGGAGAAGGAGGCAGCTGTCCTCAAATATGGACAGAGAAGTTAGGACACCATCAACAGGTGAGGTAGCCATTCTGCAGAGCAACTGGATCACAATGTGAGGCCCAAATAGAAGATGAAGTCACCCAGCCAGCACCATCACCTGCTGAACTGCCAACTGATCTCTGCTACTGCCAGAGAACAATCCATCCACGTATCTGGGAACCCTGCTACATTTGAGAGCCTGCTTCAGCTGATGTGATACCTTTAGCATTTGATCACACCATGACCCTTGATTTCCAGGGAAAAGCAATATTGTGATTTACAAGAAATATATATTTGGATATTGAGATAACCAAAATATCTTTCTCATATGTGGTTCCTGGCACACAGCTACTAAAACCCTTGGAATTTCCTAAGTGAGGAGAGCAATAAAGGTGACTTTTGTTATATTAATGAGGTGACTTTTCAAAAGCACCTAAGGATGGAGGTTCCAGGGAAGGGCTCCATACACAGTAACTTACAGTCTGAAACTCCTCCCCATGTGGCCTTCTGCTCAGGGAAGCTGGGGCCCTTCCATGGCTCTGAGCAGGGGATGCCCACCTAACCAGTTCTGCTTCAGTTTTGGTTCCCAAGTGCTTCTGACAGTGGGCAGGTACCTGTACCAAGTGTGGTTTTCAGATTTAACTGGAGTTTTCATTGAACCTGGTTCCTGGACTGCACTGACGAAAGAGTCACCTATTCTAGTGCTGGAGGAAAAGCTATTTGTGCTGGATTTTTCAAGACATCTCACGTCCGTCTCTGGCATGGAGCCCTCCTAAGGGAGGCTTGTGTAATTTTCATATGACTTTTGCCTGCTGGTGAGACTTTAGAACTTATGCCCAGTGTTTGATGCAATTCTGCTGAAATCAGCTGGGTGACCCTGAGGAGTGTTGTTGTCTTTCTGAAGCTCAGTTTTCTCAAGTGTGTATGGAGAGTTAGACCAGATCTCAAATATTCCTTTAACCTTCAGTCATTCCACCAGAGTAGGAGAAGCTGTAGAAAATACCTGTCATGGGGAAACTGCAGAAGAACTTCTGCCCTTTCTTGCTTTAACTCCCTCCTTGCATGTACCTGCTAGACGAGCAAGAGCTGGGAGTCCCAAAGGAGAACACACACTAGAGAGCTTCACGTGGTGGTGTCGAGCGGTCCTCCAGCATCTGCCTGACAGTTCCTGAGGCAGGGTCTCATGGTCAGATCGCTCATGGTTCTTCCTGATGAAATGGAGCAGGACCCTTTGGGGTACAAATCCTTTCCGTGCCCAAACCCCCCCCCCTCCCTGCCCCCGTTTGTTGTTAGTAGGAAATAGGCTTCATTCAGCCTCCTTGACCTTTCCTGAGTTCCAAAGGGCAGATTCAAACAGTGGCTTATCAGGGAAGGGAGGAAAGGCAGAAACAAAGGAGGAACAATCAAGACACAGTAGTGCAACGTTCAAGCACGTTCCTGGTTCCTCTTCAAGGAATATACATAACAATATCTGACTTCTCCTGCAGGAACTAAGGCCTCACCCAGGTAGAGGACGGTAACTTCAGGCTGAGCACAAGATTCCTGGAACACTGCCTTGTTACCTCACCACCAACCAATCAGAAGAAAGTCTGTACACAGTGGAAGATAATAAAGACTCTGACCCCCTCCGCAAATGATTCTCCCTTTAAAAACTTTCATGGTTGAGGAGAATCTTCAGAGTTGGATCTTGGACACGAGTCTGCCGTCTCCCCAGGTTGCCAGCCTCCTGAATAAAGCAACATTTCCATTCCTACCAACACTTGTCTTTGGAGTATTGGCTTTGGAATAGCGAGCAGCCAAACCCGAGTTCAGTCACTTAGAAAAAGTCTTCTTGATGTTAATCTTGACTTGCCTCCCTGTACTTTTCACCTATTAATTCAAATCCTCGCCGCTAGGATTATATAGAAAACAGCTACTTGCGCAATTTGCGTCTTGGTGTGGTGAGTGTTTTGGTGAGGTGCGTGTGTGTGTTCGCACACATTAACACCTTCATGGTGGGTCCCTAGAGTTGTGTGTGGTCCATCGTGGGGTGGGTCTTGATGCCCTGGTATGTCTTATGATACCGGAAAGACCAGTACTCTGAGTTAGGCTGATGTAATTTAGTGAACTATAATTTATGGAAACAATTTACAGGTTAAATGGGGGAATAAAGAAGATGGTAAATAAAGGCAAATTGTCCACTGACACCTTCCTCTTGTTAAATTGACTTGTAATCAACAGTGCATTTATTGCAAAAGTCCATTTCCTTTACTGAAGAAAATTTTTCCCTCAACCTACTTTCTCTCTTCTCTCTTTCCCCATGTCTCTCTTCCTGTTTCCAGATCAGGTGTAGGCTCAAAGCTAGTCTTGGCTCTACTACCAAGTAGTTTTGCGACCCTACACTAGTTTCTGAGCCTCTCTACTCCTTGGTGTTTCTATCTGTGAAGGCAGACTAATGGCTCCCCAGCAATGTCCACATCCTAAATCCTGGAAACTGTGACTATGTTAGGTTACGTGGTGAAGAAAAGTTAAGTTTGCAGATGGAACTAAGGTTGTTAATCAGTTGACCTTGAGGCGGGAAGATTATCCTGGATTCTCCATACAGGCTCAACGTAATCACGTAGGAGGAGGAAGGCAGAGAAGGTCAGAGTGACATGATGTGATAAAAACTCAACCCAGAGCTTCCCTGGTGGCGTAGTGGTTGAGAGTCCGCCTGCCGATGCAGGGGACGCGGGTTCGTGCCCCGGTCCCGGAAGATCCCACATGCCGCGGAGCGGCTAAGCCCGTGAGCCATGGCCGCTGAGCCTGCGCGTCCGGAGCCTGTGCTCCGTAACGGGAGAGGCCACAACAGTGAGAGGCCCGCGAACCGCAAAAAAAAACAAAACAAAACTCAACCCAGCCTTTGCTGGCTTTGAAGATGGAGGAAGGGAGCCAAGAAATGTGAGTGGCCTTTAGAAGCTGGAACGGCAAAAAAACCCGATTCTTCCCTACAGCCTCCAGAAAAGATTATAGTCCTTCTGACACCATGATTTTAGGCCAGTGAAACCGCTGTCAGACTCCTACAGAACTATAAGATAATAAATTTGCGTAGTATTAAGCCACTAGGTTTGTGGTAATTTGCTACAGCAGCAACAGAAAACTAATACACTATCTATAAAAGCCAGTTAATAATGGTATTTGTCTTAAAATGATTACTGAGAAAAAAATTAAAAAACCAGAAACAAAACACTCACTGTCTGATACGTATCGAGTACTCAGTGTACAGATGCTATTATTTTTAATCCTCCTCCCAACTTTCCCCCTTCTTCTTCCAAAGCTCACGGTCGGTCATGGTACATTCTTCATTGGTGGCTCCACTGCGCCTATGAATGGGCCTGCCAGCAGCAACTCTCCCAGAGGCCAGTTGACAGCAGGAGAAATCACAACACTTTCAAATCCATTTGACCAGGGCTGAATGTCTGCCAGAATTCTAAAGGAATTTTCATTTTTACAATGAAGTGACAGATCTTTATGACTGTGGGAGCAGCTGCTGGCCAAAGAGCCACCTTTGTTTCTTCCACATAGTCATTCCTATTTTATTTTACTTTATATGTTATAAGAAGAAGCCATGGATATCTCAGCTTTAAAGCAATGCCCTGTCTGTAAGCTTTTAAATCCTTACTTGGGGAGAACAACAGCTCATATCATGGACGAATTCAACAAAAAGAGACGGTATTTCCGGCTAGGTGGAGAATAGATCCAACAGTTTCTGGGAAACTTCTCTCTTGGCTCTTTGCCTAACCACCAGACTCTCCACTGCCCCCACTTTTACAGTCACCCCAATATTCCAAGAAATTGCCCAATTCTTTCAAAACCTTAAATCAAAGTCTGGCTCCATATGTCTTTGGTATAGGCAACAAAACTCCTTAGAGGACAACTTGTCTCCCATGGGTTATGCAAAAAAATGTTAATGTAACATTTATGGTGGAGACTTTACATGCATAAAAGTCAGAAAAGCTTTATTTATGGCCTGCACAGCTGCTGTAAGGTACTTGCCTCCTTCCGATTGCTTGGGGATTATCATACAGGCCGTTAACCTTAATGCTACGTTAGCCCTTATTTGGACTCTTCTCATCCCAGTTCTATCTCGCCATTTGCATTTGTTGTCTTTGGCAGAGAAAAGAAAAAGAAAAAGAGAACCATTGTTGATTGCGCATTCAAATGAAAACAGCGCTCACACACACAGGGGTGTGGTGGCAGAGGCATATAAAGAAGTCTGGTTTGGTGATGGGTCCGGGGTAGCCAGGGGAGGTCTGCTGCCTGATCTGAGTAGGGGTTTTCTTTCTTTCTTTTTTTTTTTTTTTTTTTGGATGGGTCAAATGTTTCAATTCCTTTCATGCTGTTGGTACATGCACGTGCTTGTTCATGCAAGACCAGCATTTCAAAGAATGGTATGATTTTCCTATTTTATTTCTCTTTTTTTCAATAAGGAGAAGCAATGAAAAAGTCTCTTGAGATCATTTGATTCTTCCCCCCCCACCAGCAGCCTACTTAGAGTGCTGTGAGCGTCACAGGGACTCCTCACCTCTAGACCCAGGCAGGCCACCCTTTATCTACTTACACTGCTCCACAGAGCCCCCCAGAGACGGTGGGACAGAGCCAACTAGGATGAACCAGGGAAGCAGACAGCAAAAGTGAGGAAAGGTTTTGGAAGTGAGCCATACCTGGAAGGAATATGGGAATGGAACGTAATTGTATGGAAAAGAGAAGGGCTTTGTGAAGAGGGCCTAATTACGGAGTGGAGGGGGAAGAGAGCATTCAGTGTGCATTGTCTGAATGACAGAGCTCACCCATGCCCTCCTCCAGAGGACCTAGCCGGAAGGAGAAGACTTGTAGCAGGAGGATGGATGGAGTTGAGACATAAAGAATCTTCTGACCATAAGGATGGGAAGGGATGGTTTTATTTTTTTTTCCAGATAACTCAGCTATATGTCAGAGGGGCAACTTTCTTTCTGTCCCATCACAATGCACTTCAAACTAGATAGGAGGAATGAATTAGGATCTCTCAAGAACTTTTCCAAACCTTTTAGCCAGAAGCTGAATTCCATATGAAGTTCCATCTTTAATAATATTTATGTATTTTTTTTTTAACTAAAGGAAACTAAGACATCTTACCAACACAGCATGCTGGAAGAGTTTATTACCTTCATTTTTGAAAAAAGGGAAACTGACACCTAAAAAGCATTAGTATTCTTTTCTTTTCCTTCCTATATAAACAGAATAAAACCATTTTTTTTCCCCAAGGTTTCCTAGGCATACGATTTCCTATCGTTGACTCTGGGTTTGGCCTCTGAATGTGGAGAAAACATAAAATATAACTTATGTTTTAAAATCACCTTACCTGCACCTTTCTTGGTTATACTCGCCTCTATTTACTTTCACTAGGAATGATTAATATTCCGGGCAGTCTTACAGATAACAATTTTCTCTTTACCAAGGCGAACCGCAATACCTGAGTGACACAATATTGTTTATTTCAATCATGTTACTGAGTACGGAGGGATGAAGGATGGAGGGGCGAATTCTGAGATGATGGAAAGGCCGGTAAAAGTTGGAGTGGTCAGAAAAATGCTGTACTTATTGTCAGATTATGGAAAGGGTTTGTTGGCAAAAGTGGCTGCACTTATAGTCAAGGCTTCAACATCAGGGCTTCAAAATCAAGTCCCATTTACTTATTAAGTCACTATTGTTTATCTTCAGAAGGAAACCAATATAGCTGCTATCAGGAAGCTCAGCCTGTGAAACAACTGGAGGGCAAAACAAGACAGGATTCCACCCTCCCTCCTTCTCTTGCACTCCAACTGCAGTGTTACAACACTATAGATTTGCCCCCCTGCCAAGAAAATTGGAATGCAGTGGCCCTTTGCTTCCAAAATAAATAGGAGTTTAGTTTCCCAGCATTTCCCATCTTTTCCAGGTTCATTCCAGGAGCTTGGTTTTAAACAAGATTAAACATGCACACAGCTGAAATCAAACTGGGTCCTATAGAAATGTTGAAAGCGTGGACTTAAATCTTAGCTCCTCAAGACAGTCTAGATTCATCCCACAGCAAATGTTCCTCGCAGCTGCTGCTCTTCTGGTAAACAGAAGAGAGAAGAAAAAAAATAAGTTATTTTCTGCCTGTTGAAACTGTCTCAAACTTAGGTAGTATAGTCGTCATGTAGCATAAATTTATTTTATTTTATTTTTTTTTTTAGCTTTAGTCGACCAGAACTGCTGTCTGTTGGAGAACTCCAACATGTTCTAAATGGAGAGAAACATAATTTCACTTATTAAAAACTTGATTTTGTTTCTTCTTGGACATCTCTACAGCAGATTTAAGACTGGATTCAGTTTCTTTCCCAAATCTGAACTCACCATTTACTAAGGTTCTCTGTATTGTTGGCAACTGTGATACAGGAGAACCATTTTTATATCTAGCAAGAGCTCTTTGTCTTATCTTTTAAGGATAAGATTGATTTAGGATAGAAGAGAACCAGGCAATGTACATTTGGGAAATTATCATTACCCTCTAAGTCCTGGGTATCTAAGCCCATGGACGATAACTGATGATCTGATCTCAACTTAAAACACACAGACACATCAAGTGGAAGACACCTCAGAGACTGGCTACCTCTAGCCTCTTCATTCATTACAAATGAGGAAGCTGAATCCTAGAGGGGACATCGTGTCCTTCCAGCATTTTCCTAGGGGGAAGTCACTTTGGCTTCACTCCTTGTGACTTAAATAAATCAAGAAATCCTGCAAAGAGCCGTGCCCAGGTAAGAATTCCGTGAATACCATGGCTGCCTGGTATTTATGGCCACACTGGGCACCAAGCCATACTGAGTGTGTCTGGATGGGTGGTGGTCCAGATTGCCTCAGGAAGGTGACATAGACTCAAAATCAGAATTTCCTGCTCCCTCATGGACTATTTTTAAGGGCCAATGATTTAGAAAGGAGCACAGACTGAGAAGTGCTCCCATTTTAAGATGTTCCCAGGCATTGGTGGTGGTTTATTCCTGATATGCAAACCCTGGGTTCTAGATGAATCTCCTAAGCAAAGAAATCTAGTTTGCTTGTGTGTGTGAACCACTCTCTTTCTCTGCCACTGGTTACATCTATCGCTACTGTGGCACCTGGGATTCAAGCCCAGTTAGGGTCCAGGCTGACCGAGGAGGAGTGGAAGAAGTAGTCAAGAGATAGTCCTGGCTGATTCGGGATTAACAGCTACACACTGCTATGTACAAAACAGATAACCAACAAGGACCTGCTGGACAGCCCAGGGCACTATATTCAATATCTTGTAATAACCTATAATGGAAACAAAACTGAAAAAGAATATATATATATATATATGTATATGTTCAGTTTCATATATATAAATGAATCACTTTGCTGTACACCTGAAATATTGCAAATCAACTCTACATCAATATAAATAAATTGATAGGAAGGAAGAGAGAGAGAGAGAGAGAGAGAGAGAGAGAGAGAGAGAGAGAGAGATAGTCCTGGCCAAGTTGGAAGAAAGCCACAAGGCAGTGAGTGAGGTCTGATTTGGCCTTGCTACTCAAAGTGTCCCCTACAGACTAGCAGCATCAGCCTCTTCTGGGAGCTTGTTAGAAGAGCAGAATCTGCAGGGTCACAAGATCTTCATGTGATGCTCATAGGCATTAAGCTTTGAGGCAGTGCCTGGTCCTACTTCCAGAGATTATGATTGAATTGGTCGAGTTTGTGGTCATGGAGAATTTGACAGGCTTCCCCAGGTGATTCTAAAGGGCAGCCACAGCTGACAACCACTGCCCTAGAGGGCTGAGCTGTGGCCACATGCCCTGGACAAGAAGAGGGCACTGGGCAAGTGCTCTTGATCCAAGGAAATTCAGCTTATTTTTGCTGTTGTCACCTTTCCAGGCAGAAATCTCCATGGCAGTTTAGAGAAAGGACTTTTTAAGAAGAAAATAATGGGGAGAAGGCAAACCAAAAGACAGTTGGGGAAAGAGGAAAGGAAAGATGGCTAGAGCATAATAGTTGGGATGACATGAATTAATGTAAGCAAATCACTTACAACAGCAGCTTAAACATAATCGGGGCTTTAGAAATGTGTGTTATTGTTATTCATAGAGAATGTGGACTTGAATAAAGAGGATACTACAATAGCTACCTTTCATTTAGTATCTCCTAAGTGCCCAGACTTTCATATTCATTATCTCATGTAATCCTCATAACAATACTTTCAAGAAGTATTATTACCCCATTTGGCAGGTGAAGAAACTGAGGCTTAGGGAGATGTCTTAGTCTGCTTGGCTGATGTAACAAAATACTATAGACCAGGTGGCTTAAACAAACAATACTATTTCTCACAGTATTGAAGGCTGGGAAGTCCAAGATCAAGGTTCCTGCCAAGAGCCGTCTTTCTGGTTTGCAGACAGCGGCATTCTTGCGGTGTCCTCCCATGGTGCAGAGAGAGAGGATGCTGGTTTTTTCTTCTTCTTGTAAGGGCACTAATCCCATCACAGGAGCCCCACCCTCATGAGTTCAAACACAGATATACTTGACCCTAAAGCACCACTCCATTTCAACCAGGATGAGGATTATCATTGTATGCTCTGGGAATGTAAAGGATGGAGATAGGTGAGTAGAGGCTGAGAAAACTGGGAGGAGAAACAGAGATGATCTTGATAAATTCCAAATGTTATCAATTTACTAGGCCCTGACTCCTCTCAATTCCCAGACCCTCACTCAGCCTGCTGCCCAAAGAGAAGTTATGAGTTTTTGCCTTTGAAATAATGCAAAAGTTGGTCATTCTAGGGAAGCTCATCTCCATATTCAAGAGAGACATCTTGCCTCTGGCTTAGCACACCTGGGCTGGGTTCCAGCTAACGAACCTCCCCAGCCAATTACAAAGGAGGGTTTAAAGGCTAAGAATTAGAAAGGGGAGAGTGCCAAGCCCAACACATTTTATTACTGAACTGTTAGAATTAGAAGAGGGCGTCTATCAGATTGGCTAAGAAAACACTAGCAACCACTTGGACCGTGGAATTGCAAAAGGATTTGCAGTAACAGAGTCTGATAAGATGTAGCCAGTGTGGATTTGTGAGGGCAGGCCTAGCTTGAAAGAACTCGTTGGGTTTGTTTTGGTTTTATTTTTTTTAAAGGAATTACTGTTATAGGAGACGAAAGAAAAAAGAAAGTCTAGGATTCTATTTACCTAAAATTTCAAAAAGCATTTGATAAGGTTGCACATTAAAGCCAATTGCCCCAGGTGAGAAATCGTGGTAGGGGGTAAAACAGCTCCCCATGAAGACAAGATGCTGCCCAAACAGGAAACCAAAAACAAGGAATAAAAGGTAATATATCTAGCTGGAAAGGGGTTATTTGTGGGGCTGGTTTGATCTTTTCTCATTTACACAATTTAATCAGGAGACAAAGACTCTGGTGGCTTTTCATTATTTTGGGGGGGGGGGTGGAAAAGATATTGAACAAGGATATTGACTGCCTAGCACCATCAAAATCTACCCTCAAGTCCTCTTCTTCCCAATTCTTCCTTCAATAACAATTTATGGGATGCTTCTGCAGTGCCAGGCACTGACGTAGGCCCTTGGGATAATCAGTGAACCAAAAAGACAGAAATCCCTGCCCTCCTGGAGTTCGCAGTTGTAGTGAACAGACACTAAACTGTATACACGATGCTGTTTAGTTTGGGCTTAAACACCTATGTCATAAATGTAATTGAATCCCAGGAATGTTGCCATGGTTCAGCTCAGAAGAATCAAAAGGAAATGACTGGAAAAATTGAGTGATTTGTTAGAATTGTCACATATCCCACCAGAGGCTACATGGCAAGGCTTATGGAATCCTTTCATTTCCAGGTTAGGATTAAGCGGTACTTAAAAGTCTTCAGTTCTTGATGGGAGTGTATTCGTGCACCTTTTCCCCAGCACAACTTGGAGGTCCTTGAGGGCAAGAATCATGGTACCTCTTCTGTTTCCCATATCTCCGGGCTCATGGGAAGCAATGAATTCTCAACCCTGCAAATGTCAATGACTTCCGACTTCATTACCAGTTTTCATAAAGTAGAGAAGGAGACCACAGAAACAGTTACAGTAGCATCTCTAAGTCCAGAAAAGATTATTAGTGTTAAGACTACAGCAAACAGTTCTCCATCTCCACAGAGGCCAGGAAAAAAAAAAAGCAGAGGAAGTGAAAGTTGCTCAGTGCCAGAACAGGTTGATAAAGACATCAGTAGAACGTTTTTCCTCTAGGGATGCTTAAAATGGAAAGGATTCTCATGGGCCTAATGAGATTTGGGGATGGAATTTTCTAAAAACAGACAGTGGTAATAATTGTTTATGTCAATTCTAACTTGTGATAACAACCTGAAAAGCATGAGGCTAGCACTGGGGAGTTGAGTTCACAGCAGGACATTTAAGGATTGAGTCTCCCGAAAAGGATCCTTGTTGGTGGGGAAAACACAAGGTCTCTCTAGGAGTTAGAGCCTTGGCATATTATAAACCCAATGCTTGAGCCAGAGTATTCAGTGGATTGAATGAGCTTTGATCAAGTAAGGTGACTCTGAAGCCTTAACTGGTCAACGCAGGATAGCAACGATAATGGGAGACTAACGCTATTCTCAAGGTCAGTCCTGGAAGAAGCCTTCACCTTGGAAGACAAATGTTCAAAAGAATGTGGTTGTGATCCGCCATTGTTCTAGCAAAGTAGCCAACAACCATGGCTTGTCAGCTTAAAGCAACAAGATGAGTGTACCCGAGGACAGGGAGGGTTTCCACCCATTGTTTTTGTGGGTTGTGATGGCAGAAGACATGCAAGACTTCAAATGATGGGCTGCCTGGGCTGCTGAGGCCCTCAGAGATCACCATGTTAAATGCCCACATTTTACAGGGGTAGAAATTAAGTGCAAGGGAGCCCTCAGTTATACTGGGCTCCTGACTCACAACCTACGTCCTTTCTACTTTACCAAGCCATCCTTAACAAGCCCAGCTTCAACTCAGAATTGTCCAGAGCACTTTCTCTGTGCTCCCTATTCTCTGCTGATTGTGACAGAAGTACTCAGAAAAATTCTAACTGGTGCACTTTCTCAGCAATAGATTGTCATTCTGAGGTGACAGTGTCTTAACCCAGTTAACTATGCTATTTTACAGATGAATGTTGTGATATGAAATGAATGGTGGGAATTCTGGGTCCTGAGGCAGGCAGGAGAGAGACTATGGGTTGAGTCATTCTGTCGGACCCTTGGATCACACCTTCAGAACTTGTGGAGGGTTGAGAGAGGCTCCGTAAACCAAAGGTTCCCATGCTGTTTCTTTCTAAGTGTAGATAAAGCATGATGTCCTGAGAAAGGGCAGTGAGCCAAGGAACCCCAGCTTCTCCTTTGCCACAGATTTTCTGTGAATTTTAGTCACATTTCAATCTCTCTGGGACTAGTTTCCTGGACTAGTTAATCCTAGGGACTCCCCCAGCTTTAAAATGTTACATTTTATGATGATAGTAGAGTAACCTCTAGGTTAGGATTTGCAAACTCAAATATCTAGTGGGCCAAGGAGTTAACATAAGGAAGTAGGACGTTTGTATATCAAGCATTTTATTTACTATTAAACGTGTAGGGCAGCTCTTCTTCCCTATACAATAGACTATGCTGGTCCAGTGTTGCTAGATCCTCTGACTTCTATCAAGAAAAGCCCCAGGGACTTCCCTGGTGGTCCAGTGGGTAAGCCTCCATGCTCCAAATGCAGGGGGCCCTGGTTTGATCCCTGGTTGGGAAACCAGATCCCACAAGCATGCCAATTCCCATATGCCGCAACTAAGACCCGGCACAGCCAAAATAAATAAGTAAATAAATATTAAAAAGAAGAAAAGCCCCAAATCCAAACTTACATATGGAAGTCTTGATTTTTAATGTTGGGAATTCAAATTTTCACAACAAAAGAACCTGTGGGGACAGAAAACATCTCAGCAGCCTCAGGCTGTGAGCAGCGCTGATTGGCCACTGGGAGACCACTAGGTAACTAGGGCAATCTGCAGTCCTATGTCCAAGGGATGCTGACGGGTACTTGGAAGTGTTATAAAGAAAGTTCCGTGCACCTTGGAAGTACATTTCTGTGCAGGAACAAAGAATTACTAGGCCACGATTTCTCCTGCAGGGGCTGGGCACTGGTGGGAGGGCTCAGAGATCTGGAATTCCCTACCTGGGTGGTCCAAAGAGCTCAGACCGGTTGGGCTCTGCTGCATGCCCCAAGGCTCTGAGCGATCACAGTTCAGGGAGCGCCTATTGTTAGATTACCGCTCTGCTCAGAGGAATGTGAAAGTGCCTAGAGGTTATCACTTTACAACCCAGAGAAAGGAAGAGGATGCCATTCCCTCACTGCTTTTTGGGTGAGAAGCTGGCCACAGCCCCATCGTGAAACCTGGGCACAGAGAGAAGGCTGTTTAGAGAGGCAGAAAAACGTTCATGGAGTGGGGCCCACAGACGATTAAGGCACCGAGGACCAAGCTTGATAATAATGATACTAATCCCAAATACTATGCATTGACCTCTGGCTTTGAGTGAGAAGCACTTTATAAGCAAGATCGCACTTAATTCCTATAGCAACGCGACAAAGACTAAGTAAGCTGCCCAAAGTCACCCAGGAAGTGAGAGAGCCCAGATGCAAAATGAAGCTCAGGCAAAGTTTCTGAGCTGCCTATTAACTTACGGAATAAAAACACTGCTTAGAGGGTTCAAGGGAAATTCAGTATGGTTTGCTGTCCCTTAATCTGTTTGCCCTGACCCTCCTGGAACTGTTATAACTGGTTTTGATTTTCTGGGTGTCACCAACTTCTTGATTTTATCAGAAGTTGGCTTTTCCCCCTGCGATGTTGTCATATTTTATCCAAATACTTTTCTCTGGAAATATTTGTAAAGAAACAGAATGTTCGTAAATAGTTTTTTATCTTGTCCAAATCCAATAAAAGCTCGGGTAAAGAGCTGGTGGCCAGTGTAGTTTTGAGGGACAGTGATGGGTCATGTACAGTGGCTGGTCTCTCAGTGAGGAGAGCAAGCTGCATGTTTCCATGAGAAAATTCATGTTTCTTTTTTCCACAGAGGAGACCCCAGTAGCTTCAACTTTCTGCCTGGTCAAGCTGAGGCTGCTCTCTTCCTAAAGCTCCCCCATTTCTCTTTGTCTGTAGAAAATAGACTTTAATGAAACTTTTCAAAACCCAACTTGCTTGCCTGTCTCCCCAGACCTACAAGGAGGCATCTTCTTATGTGTGTAGCTCATCACATGATTCCAATCATAATGAAAGAGCCATGGACCACAGAATGACCTGATTTTTCTGAAAAGCTTTTGCTGATACAGTAACTGATTTTATTTTCCTATTAACAATGATATTGGAAGGCTGATTTTAGCAGCTTGCTGCACGGATGACCATCACCTCGGTCCCAATCAACAGCCATATTGTTCAGAGGAAAGCGTACCAGCGAGGACTGCAAATGAACCCAGTGGACAGGCCTGGCACCTCACGGCATATTATTTGACATTGTTGAGGTCACCACTCCCTGCCATGAAATCAATCTTTCTCTTAATCAGAGAAGGCATAAAGGGTCACAAGTTCCATTTGAGACAATGGTTAAGGGGGCAAAGGAGGAAAAGGGCCAGATGATTTATCTTTATGTGCATTTATTTGATGGACATTTCCATGCATCTTGCTATTATCAATCCACAAAGCAGACAGAGGGAGGGGAGGATTTAAAGGGGAAGAAGGGGATGAGGCGAAGAGGGATTCACCTGGGAGAGACAGCTTAGCCACAGAGGGCAGTGAAATAATATGGTGAATTCAGGAATCAGTCCCACAGTTAATCTCCAGTGTTTTGGCTTTGACTGCTTAAATATGGACCCTGGAATCTTAGAACTTATCCACAATCAGGGCACCTTCATCTTGAGTTTGGATGGGTGTGTGCTAAGAGCCCTTGACTTGGCTGATACATTAGAAGGAACATTCTCACCATAGTCAATGCGGCAAAAGCAGTTCAGGTGCTTAGTGACCACTTAGGGTGGGTCTAGGCCCTGCTTGGCACTAGAGTTGAGAGGAAGAGAAGTTATAAAAGCATTATATCTGATCCCTGCTCACAAGTTTATACTCAGGGAAGAAATAATGACACAAGAAGCATCCAGAGGAGGCCTGAGGAAATGGACCAAAGAATATTATTTAAGCAGAAAATCCTGCCAGTAGAGGAAGAAGAATGAGATGGGTGTGGGCCCGAGTAGCTTTACAGCATTATTGACTCAAGGACTTAATGTTTAGTGAAAAGTTCCTAATTGCAATTATCTTGCTTATTTCTCCCAGCCTATGATGAGCCATTATAGTACATGTGGAAGGAGCTTAAAATGCAAGAGGCTATAAAAATAAAATATTTAACATTTTTCTATTGTGAATGAAGAAGCCAGCACTTAGTTACTGACCTGTTGCTGTTTGTATTTTCACTGGGTATTTGCAGAGAAGAATAAAAATGTGGGATCCAGACAATACATAATTATTTGGAGCTTCCACCTTCCATCATTCCAAAAAGACTTTATTAAATTGATATAGCCACTATGGAGAACGGTATGGACTTTCCTTAAAAAACTAAAAATAGAGCTACCATATGATCCTGCAATCCCACTCCCAGATATATATCCAGAGAAAACCATAATTTAAAAAGATACATGCGGGCTTCCCTGGTGGCACAGTGGTTGAGAACCTGCCTGCTAACGCAGGGGACACGGGTTCGTGCCCTGGTCTGGGAGGATCCCACATGCCGCGGAGCAACTAGGCCCGTGAGCCACAACTACTGAGCCTGCGCGTCTGGATCCTGTGCTCCGCAACAAAAGAGGCCGCAACAGTGAGAGGCCCGCGCACCGCGATGAAGAGTGGCCCCCACTTGCCACAACTAGAGAAAGCCCCCCCCACAGAAACGAAGATCCAACACAGCAAAAATAAATTAATTAATTAATAAACTCCTACCCCCAACATCTAAAAGATACATGCACCTCAATGTTCATTGCAGCACTATTTACAATAGCCAAGACTTGGTAGCCACCTAAATGTCTATCTACAGATGAATGGATAAAGAAGATGTGGCATATATATATATATATATATATATATATATATATATATATAATGGAATATTATTCAGCCATAAAAAAAGAATAAAATAATGCCATTTGCAGCAACATGGATGGACCTAGAGATGATCATACTAAGTGAAGTAAGTCAGAGAAAGACAAATATCACATGATATCACTTATATGTGGAATCTAAAAAAAAAACAAAAAAAAGATACAAATGAACTTCAACACAAAACAGAAAGACCCACAGACACAGAAAACAAACTTATGGTTACCAAAGGGTAAAGGAGGGGGAGGGATAAATTAGGAGTTTGGAATTAGCATCAACACACTACTATATATAAGATAGACAACCAACAAGGATCTACTCTATAGCACAGGGAACTCTACTCAATACTTTGTCAGAACTCATAAGGGGGAAAAAATATATATATATATATATGTATATATATAAACTGAATCACTTTGCTGTATACCTGAAACTAACACAACACTGTAAATCAACTATATTCAATTAAAAAAATTAAAAAGTCTTTCAATATGAGTTCTGCTTTATCAGACAGGAGTTAAATACCACTCTTTATGTAGATCATATAACACAGGAATTGTGCCTCTAGGAGTCAGATAATTAATGTGAATGCGTCATAGGGTAGAGGCAAGTAGGACAGTAGGTGGGGATCCTAGGGCCCTGTAGAGGAGGGCAGGTTCTGTCAAAAGCAGTAATCATCACTCAGCAAAACCATTTTTGCCGCGTGGGGATATGCCGCCAACGTCTGCAGTTTTTCAGAAGCAGAAGAGGAAATGGTAGTTTGTATGTGAAATTTAGTGATGTCCAAGTCATTATTTAGCTCACACACACACACTCCAAGGCTAAACAAAACAGAACTCACATCTGGATCTGGTCCATGGATCTCTGGTGCAGAATGCCTGATTTAGAGCAACCTGTTCATTTTATAGATGAAGAAATAAGATCCATAAAAGTGAGATGACTTGCTCGAGGTCACACAACTAGCTCAGGAGCCAACCAAGACTCCGTTTTCCTGAATCTTAAATCTCAGTTGCTTTCATCATACCTTACTGTCTTACAAGAAATAAGTCTTAGAGGTTATAGAAAGATTCAAACTATAGAAGGCCTGAGAAGGACTTTCATCCTCCCCTACCCCTCATCCTCCGTTTGAATGATTAACCACAAACATTGGTTAGTGGAAGGTCTGGGACCTCCATGTGGCTGCATCTCAAGTCCTTCTCAGCTGAGTGTCCCTTTAAGAATTGTCTTGACAAAGGGAATATGTGAATGATGGAGCCATCTACAAAGAAAGGCAAAGTACTGGGCCTTGACAGCTCACTGAGGAGTTTCAAAAGAAAATTCCCCAGTGCTTACAGTTTGCAGGACGCAACCTAGGACCAGCAAACTCTTCCCCGTTTACAAGTGGGAATCAGCAATGGACAGCAAGTCCTGGTTTCATTTCCCACCAGGAATAGACAAAGTCTCCCCAAGAAAATCATCCCTTTATGACTGATAAAAATAGAATTGCAATTTATGCTTCCACCTACTCCCTCTGTCTTCAGGCTCTTAAGGTGTATTTTCCGTTGTAATGGCTGATTTAGATGGATTCCCGGGGTGCTGCATCACTGTTGGTGACATTAATGGTCTTGGGCTCCTGAATTTTGATTGACTGGTCTGATCTGTGAAACTATTTCAGGACCTAGATTTATTATTATTAAGCCTATAAAAGGGTGTCAGGGTCAAACAAGCCCATGATGTGTGTTGTGGTGCAAATATGGGCAAGGGGTGGATGCCGCCATTTAATAGACGTGAGTAGCTGGAGCAAACCGTGCTTCATCCTCTACTCATGACCTGCCTCTAGGCCCTCTCCCAAGGGCACAGTGGATTTAGGTCCCGATTGTATGGGGGCGGAGGGTTGGGGGGTGGGGAAGAAGGAAGATAAAATGGGTATTACTAATTATTCTCCTAAACTGTTTAATTCCTTAAAGAGGTTTTAAAGATTTTATTTTATTTTTCAGCTCACTTGGAAAGGACTAAAGATTTCCTGTTTTTTTTCTCTGACTTGCAAATATTATCTAGCTTTCCTAGCTCAAACCTGTTGTTTTTGGAGTCTGAGAGAAATATCGATGCTATCTCATTCAACCTCTATCAACGAGAGAAGAAAAGACTAAACAGGGAATTATATGACTAGCCATTTATCCTTTCTTCCTTCCCTCCAGAAAGCTTGGCTCCAGTATTAAGAGCAAGGAAATGGACCTTATATTAGGCTGGGTTCCAGAAAGATATTCTCAAGAACACCATTGCGAACTCCCTTTTGGAAAGGAAGGGGTACTCCATAAAATAACAACCCATACTTTCCATTTATATATGGGATATAGAAAGGTGAAAAGAGCTCCACTCTTCCAACAACAAAAAGCCAGACTTGCACATTCACAACTTTCTTTAAATTTATCAGAGAGCTGACGTTACTAGTCAACCAGCTAGCTAACCAACTAAAACTAACTAAATCTAGGGAAGACAGATGATTGCAAGCAGAGGTGGGATGTGAGTACTTTCTTACCTTGGGCTGATGCAGCTGGACACCAAAGAATAATAGGGATTCAGCTAAAATTATTAACAAATTGATTGGTAGTGGCCACGTATGAGCTAATGGGACAGTATAGAATCCTGGGGCCACAGATATAACGGGAATTCACGCTGACTCTTCTCCACTGACCTCAGAGGGCACTCACAGAAAAGACTGGTGAGAGTAACGGGAAAATGTCCCTGCAGGTACAGACTGGGAGAGAGGAAGGGCAGCCATCATGAGAAAGCTTTGAAGCCATGCCCAGATTCTTCCCCTGCATCTCCTCTGTAGAACAAAAGTCTTAAAACTGCTGTAGGGAGAAGGCAACAGCCAACTGCAACTAGGGTGAGGAAAAACCCTCTGACCTCTGGGATAAAGAGGAACACGGCATACTGATAAAGGGATTAGTCATCCAAAAGACAACATGAACTAATTGCACTAAACTTGAACTAATCTAATGAATCTATAGAATATTCTATTTAACAACGGCAGAATACACATTATTTTCAAGTGCACATGGATCATTCACCAGGATAGGCCATATTCTGGGCATAAACTAAATCTTAACAAATTAAACACACTAGAAAATCATACTAAAAAACATTCTCTGACCATAACAGAATTAAAACAGAACTATCAGAAAGATATCTGCAAATACTTAGAAATAAAGCTAAGCCTTTCTAAATTTCCCAGGGCTCCGAGAGATATTCTCAAGGGAAGTTAGAAATACGTAAACAGAATGGAAATAAAAACAAAACAGATCAAAATGTATGGGGTACAGTTAAGGCAGTAGTTATAGGGAAACGTATAGCACTAATTGCTTATATTAGAAAACGGGAAAGTTTTCAAATTGGTTATCAAAGCTTCTACTTTAAGAAACTAGAAAAGAAAGAGCAAATTAAAACCAAAGGAAGATGATGTCAGGAAATAACAAAGAGCAGAAATCAATGAAATTTGAAATAGGAAAACAATAGGAGAGTGCTACCCCCTTTTTAGCACTTATTGTGCTAAATAGATTCTATTATCCTAAAACACCCTGAAGAATTCAAAGTTATCATTTCCTTAGAGTGGCCAGTAGATTCCTATGAGACTGATTTTCCCCAGAAGAGCCAGGAATGAAGAGTGTAGAGGTCAAGGTCTGCTTTGGGCACCACCCTCTGTTAGCCAGCAGTGCAGGACAGCTGCAAGGGATTTCTTTAACAATCTTAAACAAAACATCCCCTGTCTTCAGAGAGCCTCCAGGCAATCACGGGAGACATATAAGCAACGCCTGTCTCTGGTCCAACTGAGATGCCCCCCGGCTCCTTCAGAGGCTGTGCTGACAGCCATCATAGCACATTGTAGCATCATTATGGCATTGTTGACCTGTCTCCCATGACTGAGAAAGCGTCAGCATGATAAAGAAGTAGAACGAGGATCCACACAAAACAACTGGAATTATCTTCCTGTTTAACATAATAAGTGCAGTTTAATGGAACAAAACATGCTAAACTGAAAAATCTTTTAGTTTATATGACACTCCTCCCAATTCTGTAAGTAGGGTATTTCATTCTTCACTTAAGCCACTGCTAGAGTCCTGAGTCGTAGAATTTTGTGAATGCTGGCTTTTCAGCAATTCATTTAAATCTGTCTTTCTATTCTTGTTTTGGAAATTATGTAAGAGACGTGTATAAACAACTAAAAAAAATTAACCCTTTTGGGCGCTTATGAGGACAAGAGGACTCAGAAGACAAGTTAAGGTGATAATTCACCATGTTTCAGTACATTGCTGAATGGATACTTGCATAATGACATACACATATCAGTAAACAAAGAAGTTGCACATCTCCATTAAAATTCAGTGCAACAAGATAGCTAAAAGTCCTGAAAAGTATGTTTTTAGGCACTATATATATAATAAACCAGCTCCTAACACACTGAGTTCAGGTGTCTGTATATCCAATATTCTTGATATGAGATGCAGTTATGTTTAGACTGAAGTCTTATTAAAAGCGTTCTGTAGAAATCAAAGTCAGCTTTTAGAATAACCCCATGTAAGCGGAAATTCTATGGCTGTGTGTGTGTGTGTGTGTGTGTGTGTGTGTGTGTGTGTCTGGAAAGTCTTCCCTGGAAAGGCTTCCCCAGGCAGATAGATGGTTTGCCCCCAATTAAAATGAGGGGCAGTGATGAGAGGTGAGACTCAGGGAGTCCACAAACCTATCTGGGGCTGGAACAGGCATTTGTTCTGTCTCAGAAAAAAAACAGGAACTGAAACTATGAGAGTCAAGGAGCTCTAGGGAGGAAGAGAACCGTTAGAGCTGAATTAAGGTTGGGGCCCAGGCTATGGTTCCCAAAAGGAAGTTAAATGCCTTCTGAAAATGTCACCTACTCCATATCTATTATACCAACATATTCTAGGAGTTTAGCTTTTTGTCCTAAATAAGCGCTCTCCTTGTCTCTTGAAAAGTTTGTTGCCCTCTGGTAAGCACATAGCTTTTCTCCTGAGGCCTCTTAGGGGCCCAGCCTAGGCCCAGACTTGCTGGTCTTGATAGACAAAGTAGCGAACTCAACCAAGGAACCTAATCCAAAGGGTGATTTGTGGGTGTGTGTGTCCGGAGGAGTCTGGGGCACTGTCTCAACCCTCAGCTTTGTCTATAAAGCACTGTCTCCCAATCTTGTTCTGGTCTTTCCCGTGGTATGGACCAGACACCTGTATTTTTCAAAACTTCCATGATTTTGCTCTTCAGTTCCATGAGAACCATTATATTAGGCGGGGATTTCTCAAAGGACAAAGACTGTATATTTCTCTATTTATTCAACTAATATTTGTTGAGCATCTCCAGTGGGCCAGGAACTGTTAGTGGATGGCTATAGGATAGTAAGAGGGGCATCGTCCCTGATCTCCTGGAATTTTCACTGGGGGAGTTAGACACTAAACAAATAATTATAGTTAATTAAATATTTACAACTGATTTAAGAACTACAGAAGAAAGACAAACTTCTATATCCCAGGCACGTGGCCTAGCACAATACCTACGCATAATAAGTATTTGTCGAATGTCTGCTACTCTGTGGGTTACCTGCATTGACATTAAATGCCCGAGTATATTCTGCTAAGAGTTACTAGGCAAGAAAAACTCTCAGAGAATGCTGGGGAAGCCTGGTTTAGGCAAAGTCAAACAGGCTTCCTTAAGGTAGGATTTCTTCAGACTTCAACCTGCTGGTGTGTACTGTGGCTCTATAGCAGCCCCCTGGTGTGCATGGGGCGTCACAGTCGCTTGTACTCTGCAGTGTCTCAAGGAGCCTGATCATCTGGAGACACTCTCTTGGAAACACTTTCCTGAGTGTTTTCATGTGGAACTTCAATGCTTCCTTTCCATTGCCGGCAGTTGGGCCCTAGAGAGCCTGCTGCTGACCTGGGTTTTTCTTTCTGGTAACACCATCCTGCCCCTTGTTCAGGGGCACTCTCTATGGCACCCAGATACAAGGGGAACATTGCTTCCACTTGGGATTGCATGGAACATACTTATACCAAAAAATTATTTGTGTTTATCTGAAATTCAATTTAATTGGGCACCCTGTATTTTTAATTTGCTAAATCTGCCAGCCCCACTTTGGTGCCAGCCTGCTCTGTCTACCACAAGTTCTGCCCGTGGGGTGCTGGACTGTGAATACAAGGGGCTGGGGAGGCTGCCCTGCAGGTGCCATCCTGGCCGAGCCAATAGAAGCCCAGTCCAGCTGCTGTGCAGATGTGCAGGACAAACCTTGCCGGGAGGCACTCCTGCTGCTGCCCTACTTGGCCAGGGTCCACTGCTGGGGAGCCGGTCAATTTCACACTTCTCATTTCAAAACCAGGAAAATGATGAGTTCTGTCAGCAAGTTTCTGTGGCGTGGAATAGACTCCAGCAGTGATTCTTAACCAGGGGCAATTTGGCAATGTCTGGAAAGAGTTTTGGTTATCACAACTGGGAGTAGGGGACAGTGTTACTGGCATCTAGTGGGCCAAGTCCAGGATAAACATCCTACAATACACAGAGTAGCCCTTGCACCCAAGAATGACCCAGTCCAAGACGGAAACAGTGCCAAGGTTCAGAAACTCTGGACGAGAGGAAGCATTACCACGTTTCAGAAGCAAGGCCAGCCCTAAGGAGGTTTGCGAAGAGGAGAAAGTTTTAGTCCTCTATCCCTGACCTTCTTCTTTCAATAACACCCGCTCTACAAAGAGTCCAGTGTCCCTATGTTGCCTTTGGTTCCTTTAGTTGAGGAAAACCATATCTGTATACCGCGCCCCAATTTTTATGACAGTATTAATGACACAACATGCTAATTTTTCAAAACATGTTCCTGTTCAAAACGCCATTCAAGACATGCTGTGGCAGACATTGCTAATTCCTTACTTCAGAGCCAACCTCCCCTTTCTCCTTCCTAAGAGAATATCCAGCTTTGTCCAACGAAGCAAGGTGCCCAGTTGAAAATATGGAGCCCCTCAAACTACGACTCAGCTAGAGGTGGATATGAGACAGGATAGGAAGTTTGCTGGGTGGAGGTTTCAGAAGAAGATTGCTTGTCTAATAAAAGCAGACAGACTTAGCTGGCACTGAGCATTGTTCCTTTTGTTCTTTCTCCTCTTCTCACCTAGACTGAGGGTGTGATGCGAAACAGAGAAGCAGCTGCCATCTTACAAGTGTGAAGACATAAGCCACACCCAGAAGGTGCTTGAGCAAAAGAGCTCGAATCCTGGGTGGTTTCCTCCAGCTGGGGCATCATCCTGCACTAGCTATCTCCCGACTCCTTGCTATAAGAGAAAAACAAGCAACTTGGTTCAAATGCTCAAGTTGGGTTTCTGTTCCATGTAACCCAACTCAGTCTTAATGGAGACAAAGGCCTGGAGGGGAAAATGTTTAACCCAAGCATGGAATCTAGTGGTGAGATGCTGGGAGCCATCAAGCTCCTCAGGAATGATGAAGTATTGTACTTAGGAACGGGAAACTCTCCGACCCCTCCAGCACTCACACAGTGTAGGTTCCTCTGGACATAGGTAGCTGCTCTAGTTCTGACCCAAGAAACAGATTATTTTAATTTTATTTATTTTTTTGTTGAAGTAGAGTTGATTTACAATGCTGTGGCAATCTTTGCTGTACAGCCGTGACTCAGTTATACACGTATATATTCTTTTCCATTATGATTTATCATCGATATTGACTATAGTTCCCTGTGCTGTACAGTAGGACCTTGTTGTTTATCCATTCTAAATGTAATAGTTTGCATCTACCAACCCCAAACTCCCAGTCCATCCTTCTCCCTCCCTGCCTCCCCCTTGGCAACCACAAGTCTGTTCTCTATGTCCGTGAGTCTGTTTCTGTTTCGTAGATAGGTTCATTTGTACCATATTTTAGATTCCACACGTAAGTGATGTCATATGGTGTTTGCCTTTCTCTGACTTACTTCACTTAGTATGATCATCTCTAGTTGTATCCATGTTGCTGCAAATGCATTATTTCATCCAAGGAACAGATTCGATAAACACTTGGCTGACTATTAATGGTGGCAGTCATTGCTACGAAGAGTGGATACAATTCCAAGGAGATAAAGGGTTACAGGAACGGCACTTGGGAGTCCACCAGGGGGCCCAGTGCAAATAATAACTGACCAGCCTTCATTAGGCCCCTATCTCCTCACACTCACAACCAGGAAGATGCTTTTGATGGTACTGACTTTTGAGAGAACAAGGCCAGCGTGGTGCCAAAAAGAGAGGGTCTGGGATCCTCCTTAAAATTGACACAAGGTATTCACTCTCTTTTCATATCCACTTTAGGTGTGTTTGTGGGGGGAAGGATTATGATAAAGAAAAGGCTTTCCTCAATATTAAAGGGCTGTTTGCAAAGATCAGTGTTCACACCTACCTTTGGCAGAACTTGCCCAGCTGTCTAGCCTCATGGGGACGGAGCCTGTGATGAGGTATTACATCATCCTGACATTATGGACATAATCAGAGAAATGGCCCCTCACCCCCAATTCACACCTCTCTTCGTCCCCTTCCCCTCCAGGCCCTTGTCAGTGTGTCCCGAACAGGACTATGCTGGGCCAAGGAGAAGAATGGCTAGGTCTGAAGCCGATCCTTATTAGGATATGACCTTGGCCTTGTTTCTTGATCTCTCTGTTCCTGAAGCTTCCGCATCGGCATAAATGGTGTCAATGGCAGTGCCTATCTCCTAGGGTCCTCGTGAGGATTAAGAGGAATAATTCTGAAAAGGGCGAGGCACACGGCAGGGAATCCTGGCTTGTGTTCTATTAGTATAAGCCTTACTGGAGTTTCATGACGCTGCAAAGAGGCGAGAGAATGTCTCCTCCCTCCGTGTAGGAAGGTGCATTGCTGCATCCTCCTTGGGGAAGCAGACACCATGTTGTTTGATTATCATATCGCTCTATTGACTGATCTGTAGAGAACACAGGGCAATCCAGCCCAGCTCTCAGAGAGGAAGAAGCTCACACCCAACAGGCACTAAAGCAGTTACTTCCTTCGGGAGCGGGTGCTGCTCTGTCCTGTCACGCCTGAGGTGCCCACTGCCCCGCCTCTCAGAGGCCTCGTGATGCTGGCTGGACCCGAGCCCCAGGGCCCTGAGGGCTTTGGAGTCACATGCGAAGCCAGCAGTGGCTCCAGCAGGAGGGGGCAGACAGTGGTTGACTGAGGAGAGTGACAGGGAGGGGAAGGGAGGCTTTGCACCCCAGGTTTTAGGGGTGCAAAGCCTCCCTTAAATGAGGTCGGTCTGCGCAGATGGTCAAGGAGTCCTCGGGTTGCTCCTGCCAAATGTGAAGTATGTACTTAAATTGGAGGACAGGACATGTGTAAACCATTAACAGGCCTCCTAACAAAGCGACAATGATACAATATGGCCTTGTTGGAAGGCCTACCTGAATTCTGCCTTTGTGTAATATAATCTGGGCAAACTGCCTCTGGGCTGGGAGCTGGGTCTCACCTCAGGTTTTTATCTAAAAGCTTTACCTAAGAAACACAATAGCCCAAGTTGACCTGACGTGATTTCTTTTCAAGGTGTGCGTGCGTGCGTGCGTGCGTGCGTGTGTGTGTGTGTGTGTGTTGAGGGGGAAGGGAAGCAGGTAAAGGAACCAAACTGGAACTCACATGTCAACTTCTCACTTGTAAAATTTGCGGGGGAATAAAGATAGGGGCGTAAAATGCAGTGCTTAACATTCCACGTGGAGGGGGATTCAACCAAATGCGGACACACCGTTGCAGGTTGTGTGGTATTTGGACAGGACATTTGTCTCACTGGCAAGCCCTCAGTTAAAGAGTAAATAGGTTCTAGGACTTTGGCTTTTCCCAGAAGAGAAGAGGCTGTTCCTGAGCTGGGCAGAGCTGGGCAGACCTGGTCGCCCGCCCAGCTTTCTCCAGGGATCCTCAAGCAGTCTGTGAACACGGCCTCACTGCTGAAGGAAGCTCACTGCCCGCTGACATCTTAAACACTGCCTGCTGTTTAAGAGGGCCGGAAAAGCACTAACAAGGGCTCTATCCTATTCCCTCCTCAGTTACCTTGGGTCCCCTCACAAGCCTGAAGAGGACACTGCTGAAATATTTCAGCTGGATTTCAGCGGCTCTATCACTGAGAGAGAATCTCCAGGTCAACAGCAACGGGCATCCTTGACATCCTCTCTTAGGCTCCTTTGCTTGCTTCTACCCTCAGCAGAATCCCACACACCCTCCTTTTTCTCAAGGTTTATGCCTGTATGAAATTTTGTAGGCCATTTCAAAATATTTTGACTACTAATTTTAAGGAAAAGCTACAAATAGAACAAACTAATTGTTCACCAATAGGACAGCCATTTAAGCATAATCTTACCATGACATACTACACAGCGGCTTTTAAGAATAAGGCTATGCTACATTGGTTGACATGGAATGATTTCTGTAGGAGGTTGAACGGTGGCCCCCCAAAAGGTATGTCCATGTCCTAACCCCCAGAACCAGTGAATATGACCTTATCTGGAAAAAGGGCCTTTGCAGATGTAATTAAGGATCTAAGATGAGCTCACCCTAGATTATCTGGGTAGGCCCTAATTCCAATGACAAGTATCCTTTTTTTTTTTTTTTTTGCGGTATGCGGGCCTCTCACTGTTGTGGCCTCTCCGGTTGCGGAGCACAGGCTCCGGATGCGCAGGCTCAGCGGCCATGGCTCATGGGCCCAGCCGCTCCGCGGCATGTGGGATCTTCCCGGACCGGGGCACGAACCCGTGTCCCCTGCATCGGCAGGCGGACTCTCAACCACTGCACCACCAGGGAAGCCTGCAATGACAAGTATCCTTAATAAGAGACAGAAAAGGCAAAGACACCGACACAGAAGAGGAGAAGGACAGAAGGACATGTAAAGATGAAGGCACAGATTGGAGTGAAACAGCCACAGCCAAGGAATGTCTGAAGTTACCAAAAGCTGGGAGACCCAAGGAACAGATTCTCCCCTAGAGCCTCTGGAAGGGGCATAGCCCTGTCGCCACCTTGATTTTTTTTTTTTAATTTCCTTTTTTTTTTTTTGCCACCTTGATTTTCGACATCTGCCCTTCAGAACTGTAGAGAATACACTGCTGCTGTTTTAAGTCAGCCAGTTTGTGGTAACTTGTTACAGCAGCCCTAGGAAACTAATATAATCTCCAAGATAGATTTAAGACTAGAAAACCAAAAACAGGAAACAAGGTGAAAGACAGTATATACAGTAGGCAGTGTATTGTATTTTCTACTATTGGTATTTTTAAGAAATATGTTTTTAGAAACACGTTTGCGTATGCATAGAATATGACTTAAGGATATAAAAGACACTGGTAACAGTGCTGCCTCTGGGGAGAGAGGCACTTTTGTTCTGCTCTAAGTAGCATCCCCTGCGGAATTCCCTGGCAGTCCAGTGGTTAGGACTCCATGCTTTCACTGCCAAGGGCCTGGGTTCAATCCCTGGTCAGGGAACTAAGATTCCACAAGTTGAAAAAAAAAAAAAGCATTCCCTGGAGCTGGGCACTCTGACTGGCATAATAATGGCCCCCCCATTAAGACATCCACACCGCAATTAAGATTGCAGACGGAACTAAGGATGCTAAACGTTGACCTTAAAATAGGAAGGTTATCCTGGACTGTCCAAGTGGGCCTAGGAATCACAAGAGTCTTTAAAAGTGGAAAAGGGATACAATGGAATATTATTTGGCAATAAAACGAAATGAAGTGCTGATAGATACTACAACACGGACGAATTACAAAAGCATCACGCTAAGTGAAAGAATCCAGTCACTAAGGATCACATATTATGGTTCCATTCATATGAAAAGTCCAGAATAGGCAAATCTATAGAGTCAGAAAATAGACTAGTGGTTGCCAAGGGCTGGGAAGGAAGAAGAGATTACAGGGGAGGTGATGGGTACAGTGTTTCTTTTGGGGGTGCTGAATACGTTCTAAAATTGATGGTGGTTATGAATTTACAGCTCTGTGAATATACTCAAAGCCATTCAAGTGAGTCAATTGTATAGTATGCATATTATGTCTCAGTAAACTGGCTGAAAAAAAAATGTAGAAAAGGGAGACGGAAAGGAGTCAGAGTAGGAGAAGTGACCTATCATTGATGGCCTTGAAGATGGCAGGGGCCCACGAACCAAGGAATGCAGGCAACGTCTAGAAGCTGGAAAAGGCAAGCAAGCCTCCAAAAGGGACGCAGCCCTGAGACCCCTTAATCTTAGCCCAGTGAGACCCATTTCAGACTTCTGACTCCAGAACTCTAAAAGAATAAATTAGCGTTGTTTAAGCCACTAATTTTGTGGTAATTTGTTACAGCAGCAATAGAAGACTATTATAAGTACTTCTTATACCCTTTTTTCCTTTCAGATTTTGTGCTGTGCACATTACCTACTCAAAACTTAAATCAAAACGAAGCAAAACGCCTATTCAGGGCAATAATTTGATGTCATTTCGGAAAATTTTTTAAGTATCTGTAACACTCCTCTTCAGTAGAAATACAATGCAGCCACAAATGTGACCCACGTGTGTAGTTTTAAATTTTCTGGTAACCACATTTATAAACAAAAGAAACAGGTGTAATTAATTTTAGTAATAAATTTTGTTTAGGCTATTATATCTGATACATATCATTTCCACATATTAATATAAAATTATTAGAGATATTAAAATATTTTTCTCATATTAAGTCCTTGAAATTGGGTGTGTATTTTAGTCTTAGCACATTTTCATTCAGGTGAGCCACATTTCAGGTACTCAACAGCCACGTGTGTCTAATGCAGGACAGGGATCTACAACATCCATCTGGGGTACAGGGTAGGTTTTTTACCTTTTGAGCATGCTACATCATGCCTAAGAACGTGACTACAAAAATATTTCTTGGAGCATTGATCAAAGGGTAAAAAACACGAAAACAGTCAAAACACTCTCCACCGCAGGTACAGGCACACTGTGGATATTATGTGGGTATTAAAAAGAAGTAGTTAAAGCTACATGAATTGACCATAGAATATCGACCATGATCGTGGCATATTACTAAATGAGAACAGCTGGGTGAGCAGTGCTTTTTGGGTAAACTTTTGTTAAGAAAACCAACCAACATATAAATACGATATTATTTACATGAAACTGTTGAAGTTGGTTACTCTGCGAAACAGTACTGAGGTATTACAGATACTATTGTTAATTTTCTCCTTGTATATGTTTTGTTCTGTATTGCTTTGTAATTTTTTTAAAAATTCATGGATGGATAGAGAGAAATATAGATAGATAGATAGATGATTAGATAGATAGATAGATAGAGTTGCTAATCAAATCCTTAGGAGGTTCCCCAGGGGTCATACCATTGCCAAAGCATAGGCAACCACATCAAAGACTCTTTCCCCACCATAACCCTACATAGGACTCACCTTCCTTTTACCAGGTACTTTTTTCTTATCAGAGGGAGCATCTCAAAATATGCTCTATGTAACAATACTCCTAAACACACACACAAGGTTACTCTGCCCGTAGAGCCTACCAATCTGTAATAGAACCAATATCTATCCTGCCATTCAGAGAAGCAGTTTTCATTTTCCCAAGCTCACACTTCCCCAAACCCATCCAATACCCAGGTAATAATGAGTGTTTTAAGAGCTTGAGTTTGCAGGGAAAAAAATATGGGGGAGGGAGCCATCATGGACTGCATACCAAATAGAAAGCAAGAGGTTCCGCGCATGGATTAAAAGAAAACTCCAGAAGGTTTCAGACTTTAGGGCCTCTTCCACGTTCTGCCTTGATCAGTATTATTCGTTACACGGCACCTTCAGTCTGGTACAAGGTCTATTGTCCTGTATTAGCGGCATGCAACAGGCAACTCAGGCCCTACAGTACCCCTGTGCAGCCCCGAAAGTCCATGGAATGAGACCCTTCTAACTTGGGTAATTCAAACACAAGTTTATTCCTACAGCACAGCGCCCCTGTGAAGTGAGCCATCACCTGCTGCCTTGAGAGTCTGTCACTCTAAGAGTCCAATTCAGGAAGAAGCATACATGTGTTCCTTGGACTGGTCTGTGTGACCGAGTCCCTGAGAGTATTCCCTCCAGGCAATGGATGACCTGGTAGAGACTTTGGCCAAGACCCAAAAGGTTGTCATAATATTTTTGCTTTATGTCCTTTTGTTTTCCTATGGCAAGCATCATTCAAAATGTTAGACCTTCTTTTGTTTTCTTCCTCTTCCTGCGTTTTAAATATTTGTACAGGGGTATGTGTGGGAAGGACGGCTGGGGAGAGGGGAACACTCTGATGCACTCAAAAGTGGGTGCTGGTACTTACTGACCTTCTTCCCTTGGCCCTACAGACTAATTACAAAATGGCAGAGAGTATCCAGGAGATAACAAATCTAACTTCAACAAACGTTTATTGGGGGCTGTGTACGTCTCAGGCACTGAGACACAAAGATGATGATGTTAGTTGAAATACAGATTTCATGGCTCTTAAGCTATTTGGAATACTTGAAATCATTCAACAAATAAACATTGTCAAGAAGAGAAAAGTAACCCAATTAACTAAATATAAGAGTATTTCAGAAATTCTTTGAATATTGTTTTAAAAAAATACATTTGAAAATATAAACCATATATTGAAACATGAGGCAAATATTTATATAGAGATGGAGATAGTCAGATGTTTATTAATATTAATTTTGTACCATCTCTATTTCAACTATTATGTAAAATAAGTTATTAATTTAGAAACCTTGCTTTTTCCTTACTCATAGTTCATGAAATAATTTTATTCAAATTTTATATTCACTTTTTAAAAATTTTAATGCTTGCATATTTTTCATTATAGCTATCCTTGTGTGGCATTCAATTGCCATGAAAGTTTTTTTTTTTAAAGTTTCTTTGAACCTCTTCTTTTTTTTAATTAATTAATTTATTTGGCCGCATCAGGTCTTTGTTGCAGTATGCGGGATCTTTCGTTGTGGCGAGTGGGCTTCCCTCTATTTGTGGCGTGCGGGCTCCAGAGAGCACAGGTTCAGTAGTTGTGGCGCATGGGCTTAGTTGCTCCATGGCATGTGGGATCTTAGTTCCCCGACTAGGGATCGAACCCACGTCCCCTGTATTGGAAGGCAGATTCTTAACCACGGGACCACCAGGGAAGTCCCTATATTCACTTTTAACATTACTAATTTCATCATTATTTAAGCTGTGTAGATGATTTTATATAGTTTCTGGAAGATATCATGTTCTATTCTGTGATCTCTAAAATACTTATTTTCAGTGACCTAGAACACTTCTCTGTGAAGCCACATCCCCAGGATAATGACTAAAACTTTGTAAAATTTTTACTTCTTTTTCACTGATCTTATCAGCTAACCTCTTAAGCATCTCCAAACAAGCAAGTGCTGACTTTGTTTCAGGTTAATACATGTTACACAAACAGTACTTAGTTGTTCAAAATAAAGTAGCCCACTATACGAAACAAATATAAGGACATTCACTCCCCCTTTTCTGAGGGATAATTTTAGGGAAAATATATGCTTCCTATATTCAGGCACATATAGTATAGAGCCTAAGACTGTGTTTGGCATGCAGGATATGTGGTGGACTCACACTGTTCTTAAAGCTGAAACACCTTCACAGGACACACATGGTAAACTGTATTCTCCAGAGATGCCTCCACCAATACACCCTATTCCATCTGCTCCTCTTATATCATGTTGACACTCCTCCATTAAGAACTGAGAGGTTTATGTTCCCTTTCCTTGAATCTAGACAGGCCTGCAATGGTGGCAGAGGTAATACCACATGTTTTCTAAGACTGATAAGAGTGATAGAGCTTCCACCTGGCCCTCTTGGGACTCTTGCCCTTAGAGTCCAGCCACCATGCTGTGAGGAAACCAGGCAACCACATAGAAAGGTCACATGTAGGTGTTCTGGCTGACAGCCCCAGCTGAAGTCGCACCAACAGCCAGCATCAACACAAGTGGATGCTGAGTGGCGCAGAAATGAGCTGACCCCACCAAGCCCTGCCCATATTGCAGACCTGAAAACAAAATAAGTCATGTCATTGTCCTAAGCCTCTAGGTTTTGAGGTGGTTTGTTAGGCAGCCATAGAAATCAGAACAACACGGTTTCTCACAACGGATACACACAAAAAGTATTCTTACAAACTTAAATAAAAGACCTTTTACTTATTTCTGTCATTCCATTTAAGATGAAAACTGCTGAGATTTTTGTGAATTTTTATTCTGTCATTCATATACTACTTCTGTTTGTGTTTTGTACAGATCTTCCACATTTAGAAAGCACGTTAGGCACTCATACCTTACTGGCAGAAGTGTAAATTGGGATGCTCTTTCTGCAAGGTGATTCTCACCCCTTCCTCCAAAAATGGGGCAAAACTTTAAATGTGCATCTCTTATGTCCCAGAAATTTTACTTCAGGAATTTGTTTTAAGGAAATGATAATAGATATATGCAAAGAATAGCTACAAAAATTTTTATGTTTTTAATGTATTGGAAACAATCTAAATATCAACATAGAATTGGATAATAAGTTACTGAATAGTATTTGGCCATAAAAGACGTTGAAGATGGAGATGTCCTGACATGGGAACAGGTTGAAAATATATCATTAAGTGAGAAAACAAAACTGTATATAATTCCATTTTCACAATACTAAATATATAAACATGTTCAAAGATACAAAGGTCTAAAAGTATTTGCACCAAGGTTCTAACAGAAATTAACCAAAATTGGTGGGATTATGAATTTTGTTATTGCCTTCCTTCCTTCTCTCCCCCATCCTTTTTAGCTTATCTCAATTTTCCACTTACTTTCAATAAAGTTGCATTGCTTTTACAACAACAACATTAAAATAAGCTTAGCTTAAAAAAATTTTTACAGCTGTGTATTAGGGTAGTCCAGAAGAGAAGAACCAATAGGATGAACCAATAGTTTGTGCATGTGTCAGTATAAAGAGATTTATCAAAAGAAAGACTGATGCTATTACAAAGGCTGACAAGTCCCAAGATCTGAGGGTGAGTTGTCAAACTGGAGACCCAGCAGGGCCAATGGTTTCATTCCAGTCCAAGTCTGAAGGCCTGTGAGCCAGAAGAACCACTGGTGTAGCTCTAGTCCAAAGGCCAGCATGCTCAAGACACAGGAAGAACAGATGTTTGAGTCAGACGGCAGAAAAGGGCCTCTATCCCAGTTTGAAAGTAGTCAGACAGGTGGAATCCTCCCTTACTGTGGGGAGGTCAGCCTTTTGGTTCCATTCAGACCTTCAGCTGTTTGGTTGAAGCCCACCCACACTAGGGAGGGCAATCTGCTTTACTCATTTTACAGATTCAAATGCAACCTCATCCAGGAACATCCTCACAGACACCCCAGAATGTTTGACCAAATATCCAGGCACCCTGTGGCCCAGTCAAGTTGACAAACAAAATTAATCATCACAAATGGAAAAGAAGTGCAATGTAAACTTCCATTGGAAAAATCATGGAGAAATCAAGAGAAAAAAGTGGATTCTTTTAGGACAAAGTCTTTTCTGAGCCTCTTTAAATCACTCGTCAAGTCAGATTATTTGAGTTCATTTTTCAACTTTAACAAAGTTAATATTTTTCTCTTTTAGAACATTTATTTGACTTGATAGGCATTATGGTCTATGTGTGTTAGGGATGAGCAAAGCATGTGACGTCTGTTTTTCCTCCATATTTTTACTATATTTGTAATTTACCTTTTAGGAGACGTACTCACAATTCCAAAGGCAGTGCCTGACTGGTCTGCACAGCTGGGGGAAGGAGGTTTCAGGGGTGGGGGTGGTTCCTTCCCTCCATGTGCTCCCATATGCCCGAGTGTTGACCTGTCACAGCACTTAATCTTATCATCCTGACCCGTGTGTTTAGGTCCTTTACGCGATGGTGAGCAGCCCCAGAGCTGCTCAGAGCAGAGTGGCGCTCAGCACAAAAGTTGCACCCAATGTGTTGAATGGAAATAAAACATCTCTTCATCCAAGTCACTGATGAAAATGTCCAACTAAGCAGGGTGGAGTATTGAGCCCTGCGATGAATCACAAAACACTTGCCTCCATTTACAACCGTTCCTTTCAATTATCTGCCTTTGAGCCAGGTTTTTCAGTTAGATAATACGCTTTATTACAAAGTCTTAAAATGTAGAATTCCACACTTATCATTGACTTGCCCCCACCATCCAGCCCAGCATTTTCCAAACTGCAGGGGCACGACCGATTCAAAGGTTGTGAAATCAACCGAGTGGGTTCTTAGCAGTCCTTAAAAAAGCTGAATAGAGGGAATTCCCTGGCGGTCTAGTGGTTAGGTCTAGTGGTTAGGACTCCACGCTTTCACTGCTGAGGGACTGGGTTCGATCCCTGGTCAGGGAACTAAAATCCCACAAGCCACGAGGGGCAGCAAAAAAAAAAAAAAAATTGAACAGAAAATATCAGAGAACCTCTCACCTATTAATAGTAACTATTGCTGCAGGAAATATTTGTTTCAGATCTATATAGGCCTGTATGTGTTCTGAGTCACAATGGAGTATGTACTTCTCGCTGTGGCTGGAATCAAAAGCATTTGAATGTCACTAATCTAGCCCATATTTTTCATAGTAGACAGATGTCTTGCTAAAATTAAGATAAAACCAAGGTCAGCCTCATGGGCATGAGACCTGTTCATCTGATGAATTCAGTTGCACAGGGCTCTAGGCCTAGAAGCGCCTGGTGCTTGGTTTAGTGCTCTGTTGTCATTGAAGAATTCTTAATTCTTTGGTATATCTTCTCTGCTTACATGAATATACACACACAACTCTGATCCAGCAGCAAACGTGTGGGCACAGTGAGCAGTGTGCCCGACAGTTGACTGGGTCCTCCTGTACACAGGAGCAGTATCAGGGCACTTGGGCACCATGGACCCAGAGGGTTTGGCTGGGGCATGACCTAGACCCAGACTCACGGCAGCCACAGCAGCAGCAGAAGTAGCTGGGTCCCAAGCCCAGGAAAAAGGAGGAGACCCGTGGTGGGAGGCCAGCTTGCCCACTGGTCCCCAGAGCCTGACCTTGCTGTGCCTGCACAAATACTAACTCTCCCGCCTGAGCACTAGAATAGGAACCACTGGTGCTTGGGCAGTAAACCTGGAAAGTAAATTATTACAAAACAGAAGCACATACAGGGACATTGAAGTAGAGTTTCCTATGGAGTTATTAGAATTCAAAGGGCTCACAATCTCCAGTTTTGGAAATTGCTGCCAACATTGCAAAGAGAATGTCTACAAACTTAGAAAGAGGAGTTAATAAAAGTACCGTGGCATGGACATATATACACTACCAAACGTAAAATAGACAGCTAGTGGGAAGCAGCCGCATAGCACAGAGAGATCAGCTCGGTGCTTTGTGACCACCTGGAGGGGTGGGATAGGGAGGGTGGGAGGGAGGGAGACGTAAGAGGGAGGGGATATGGGAACGTATGTATATGTATAACTGATTCACTTTGCTATAAAGCAGAAACTAACACACCATTGTAAAGCAGTTATACTCCAATAAAGATGTTTAAAAAAAAGTATTGTAGCATTGAGTAGAAAAAACCAACCCTATTTTCATATGAAGCTTTAGACGAACAGATTATTAACAAGGAAAACAATTTTAAAATTCAAATTTTCTGTTTAATTGAAGATAAGGCAATAGGATGCATAAATGTTTCAATCTATATACAAATTATGAAGTCACTTGTTTCTTGCACAACCTCTACAAGCTTACAGTAACTACGAGAAGACACATTAAAAGGCCACTGCATGAATTTACATATAAAATTAAATTCAGGCTGACACAAAACTGCTTTGTGTAGTTAAATCTTTTTAGAAAAATTGTTCCACAAGAATTAGTTCCAGATGTGTGACAAATGTATACTTCGAAATTATCAGAAACGTACCCTAATGTCACAGTCTATAAAATACTAACTCCAGTAACAGCTGCAGATTTCTCAAAATTAAACATTATCAAAAATTATTTTCAACATTGAATTTGTCAAGAACTGACATCACTTCCAACATTAAAGTATAAATATACCAATATTGTTAAAAGTATAAATTTGATGACCTAATGAATTTGCAGAAATTGAACCAATAAATAATCTTGTGAGGAATCAAGATACTGCATTAATTTATGGCATTTATGTATTCTATATAATTATATCACCAAAAATACCTTTTTGTAAATTAAGTTTGTGTTATTACTTATGCATTGCTATCACTCCTATTATGTTTCAAAATAAAAGATTTTTAAGAAAAAAGTTTTATATTTTAGTACCTTTAATGGCACTATTTTCCTGCCTTTCAAACATGGGCCCTACATTTTCATTTTGCACTGAGCTCTGCAAATTATATATAGCTGGCCCTGGATACAACATTGCATTCAAGTCAACAAACGTATATTGATTGAATTATAGGTTGTATGTATCAATAAAAGGACTGATCAAGATGAAAAAGATGGGAGATGCAGCTTCAGGAAACTTACATTCTAGGATTCTAAGTCAAATAATTTTAATATATGGTAGAGTCCAAGTACCATGTAATGAACAACAAAAGTATTATAAGAATATAGAGGGAAATTAAATTAATCAGTTAATTTATGACCTCTTAGGATTTTCAAGTAGCTTTAAGGTATAACTCAAATGTTTACAACATAAATTCCTTTTTGACTTCTTCAGGAGGCTTAGGCCCATGTCCCACGTTTCAGTTTACCAGTATTCCTAGTCAACTGGCAATTATGTGGTTGGTTGTATCCAAAGGAATAATGCTTTCATTAAGTCCTTCTTCATTACCAGTATCATGAAGATGAATTGTGGACTGAGTCCAGATCTGTCCTAGTCCATGCTGCTATACCTAAGTGTAGAATATACTATTTCATACCCTTCCATTGAAAGTCCTCAGAAGTTTGGAAGATAAATGACCCCATCTAATTTATGCACCACTCCAGATCTTCCACTTGCCTTGATTTTGACCTTGAGAGGAGCAATACCTTGGGCTTATGGAGTCAGGTCCCTGCTGCCTCGGCCAGCACCACAGGCTGCTTCGGTGACTGCTCACCTAGACCCTCAAATCGCTCCCAGGCACAACCTAACAGCACCTGTCCACAGCCCACACCTCTGGCCTCTGGACTTTTCTGTTGCTGTCAAGACATGGGTTGTCTTAGGACCCACTTGGCATCCATGTATGCATGCATGCACAGACCAGAAAGTGTATGTGAGTTAATATCCCTTGGGACAGGCTTTGACCAATGGGTGTGAACACTGGCAGATAAACTCTTCTTTTGTTCTGCTGAATGGACTGTTCAGAGATGCAGTAGCTTCATGTGGCTTCTCTGGAGACATCCTCTGAGGCCAAGCAATAGTTCCTGAAAGCTATGGGCAGCTCAGAAACACATTTCTTCACATTTGCTTTTTCCTCCTGCCTTGACTTCCTCTCTTTTCCCATCATTGCTGCTTCCTTAGGATTTCACATCTAAATAAAGTGTTAGCATTTAAGAATTTGACTCAGGCCTAATTTTCTAGGAAATGTGGGTTGAGATATTAATATGCTGTAGGTGTATTTCTGACATGAACACTTAAGCAGCAGTATAAACTGGTTAAGAGCATAGACACAAGCTGGGTTGCCTGGGTTCCAATCCCAATTCCTGCATTTAGCACCAGTGTGGGCAAGTCACTCAGTCTGTGTTTTCAATGTTGTCTGCAAAAATGCATAATAGTAGTAGCTACCTCAAAAATTTTATGTGAGATTTAATATTTATAAGGCACATAGTAAGAGTTATATGTGTTAAATAATAAAAGGAGAAAAAGAGACAGACTATCATTGAATTTCCCTGCTAAAGAAACCTCCCAATCAACAGATTCCATCGACGGACTTCACCTTTTGACCAAATTGAATTCAAGGAACCAAAGATAGGGGAACCTTGGGGGGGGTAAAACTTGGAATGAAAAGAACTGAAGCTGAGTCCTACCTACTATGTACAGTGGTGTGGGGGAGAGCTGATTGTTAAATAGTCGGGAATTTTTCAGCAGCTGTTCAACTGTTGTTAGCTTGAAACTGGCCACGGTAGTATTTACACTGTGGAAACTGGCAAATGCTACAAATTGGGCTTTAAATTTTTTCCTGATTCTCAGAAATGCTGTGAAGAGTAAGTGAAAATATTTGTTAAGCTATGAAGTGCTACAAAAATTAGTATTAATATTTGCCTCTCAAACTACTTGATAAGGGCTTTGATGTCTGCACTGTTTGGCTCCACCCAAATCGTGAGCCTTGATGCTTCTGGTGACCCCTCATTTCTCCCCCAAGAAAAGAAAGATACCTAACAGACAACACAGGGCTTATTAAGAAGTGTGTTATTCATGATCTCAGCTTCAATCACCTCACATAACATACATTATAAATTTCTTCAATTTGTGTCACAGATTTTTCAAAGCATTTAAGTATAAATTTTATCTCACATTTGTGTATGATTGAGAGACTTGAATTACAGTCAGTTCCTTGTTCTCAGTCCCTAACCTCACCCTTTCTCACTAACGTTGCCCATGTCTCTTCTTCTGTAGTGTTCCCTCCTCCAACATTCTTGTTTCGCCCTTCCCCAGTCTCCCACATTGCCAAATTCATTTTTCTTTAACAGATCTCTGTTCCCATATCACTTGGGAACTCTCTCCTAATCTTCAGAATTAAGGGAAATGCCTTTCTACCTGTTCCCACTGTAGCCTCCACATACCTCATCTTATCTATTATTGCTGTATTAGAAAAGCCAGCTCATTTTCTGGTCTCCCTTACAAGGCTGTGTATTTCTTGTTTATTATTGTAGCCCCACATTTAGTGCAGTTCTTGGCTCACAGTAGGTATTCAAACACTGATAAATTTCTTCAGAGCTTTAAAATTTTCCCCCCTAATTCCTACATGAATACTTATATTTCCATAGAAGACCAATTTTGCTATCGAACAGTTTACTAGAGTGAGTAGAAAATTTGTAAATGTATCACATATAGTTCAGGGATCTACAAGCTAATGTCTAACAGGAGACAGATACATGGATACATTCTAACATAAATCACCCATTCTGGATTCTCAAACCAAAAAGTATCCATTTCCTAATAAATAATGGAGAGGAAAGGAGGCTGAGAACAAAGGGATCATTTCTGAAGTCTCTGATCACATGCAAGGACACAAGAATCCTCAGATATCACCTTAACCCTGGATTTACTCCTGAGTAGAGCTGCTCATTTTTATTAGATAGGGAACTGTGATCCTCTGTCCTAGTATATTTCAAGGAATATTTTATTTAAAAGGTTTTCAGCATGTATGAGTTAGCTGTGCATACTGAAAATGTAATTTTAACAGACAAAAATTTTCATATACTCTGTGGCTTTGAACCAAGGAGTCCATCACAAACGGAAACTACACCCAAAAAACTATCTTTAGGTCTGAAACTTAGAGCTAATGTATATATTTACACTAAGAATTTCTCTTCTTCATTGGGCTTTTATCTTTGGGTTTCTTCAGGAACTTCTCATTTGTCTCTTTATTATCCATTTTCCACCAAAACAGAAGATCATACACTTCCCTGGATAAAGTAGAAAGTCATTGAATTTGGTCCAAGCCCATACTACAAACCTACAGTAATCAAAATGGCATGGTATTGGCACAAAAACAGACATATGGATCAATGGAACAGAATAGAGAGCCCAGAAATAACCCCCCACACCTACAGCCAACTAATCTTCAACAAAGGAGGCAAAAATATACAATGGGAAAATGACAGTCTCTTCAACAAGTGGTGTGGGGAAGTTGGACAGAGGCATGCAAATCAATGAAGTTAGAACACACTCTTACACCCTACACAAAAATAAACTCAAAATGGCTTAAAGACTTAAACATAAGAAATGACACCAAAAAACTCCTAGAAGAGAACATAGGCAAAACATTCTCTGACATAAATTGTACCAATATTTTCTAGGTCTCCCAAGGCAACAGAAATAAAAGTAAAAATAAACAAATGGGTGATTTATGCTAGAATGTATCCATGTATCTGTATCTAATTAAACTTAAAAGCTTCTGTACAGCAAAGGATACCATAAACAAAATGAAAAGACAACCTATGGAATGGCAGAAAATATTTGCAAATGATGCAACCAACAAGGGCTTAATTTCCAAAATATACAAACAGCTCATACAATTCAACAACAACAAAAAACAAACAACCCAATCAAAAAAATGGGCAGAAGAACTTTTAGTTCTTTTAGACATTTCTCCAAAGAAGACATACAAATGGTCAATGGGCACATGAAAAGATGCTCAACATTGCTAATTAGTAGACAAACGTATATCAAAACTACAGTGAGGTACCACCTCACACCAGTCAGAATGGCCATATCATTAAAAAGTCAAATACAAATGCTGGAGAGAGTGTGGGGAAAAGGGAACCCTCCTACACTGGAGGTGGGAATGTAAGTTGGTGCAGCCACTATGGAAAACTGTATGGAGGTTCCTCAAAAAACTAAAAATAGAGTTGCCATATGATCTAGCAATCCCACTCCTGGGCATATATCTGGACAAAACTATAATTCAAAAAGATACATGCACCCCTCTGTTCATAGAGGCACTATTCACAATAGCTAAGACATGGAAACAACCTAAATGAATGGATAAAGAAGATGTGGTATATATATATACAATGGAATATTACTCAGCCATTAAAAAAAAGAAATAATGCCATTTGCAGCAACATGGATGGACCTAGAGATGATCATACTAAGTGAAGTAAGTCAGAAAGAGGAAGATAAATATCACGATATCACTTATGGGGAATCTGAAATATGACACAAATGAACTTATGTGCAAAATAGAGACAGACTCACAGACACAGAGAACAGACTTGTGGTTTCCAAGGGGGAGGGATGGAGTGGGAATTTGGGGTTAGCAGATGCAAACTATTGTATATAGAATGGATAAACAACAAGGTCCTACTGTATAACACAGGGAACTGTATACACTATCTTGTGATAAACCATGGAAAAGAATATGAAAAGGAATATTTATATATATATAACTGAATCACTTTGTTGAATAGCAGAAATTAACATTATAAATCAACAATCCTTCAATTAAAAAAAATTTGGTCCAAGATGATGTTTTCAAAACTATGCTTAATGATATAAATCATATCATTTAATTCCTCTGCTTAAAATACACACACACATTTATTTTTTCTCCCCAATAAGAAAATTCTAGCTTCTAAGTCCATAATGGCCTACATGGACCCACATGATCTGACTCCTCTGCATCTCCCTGGCTTATTTCCTCCCATTCACCCCCTACCGCTGGATCTCCAGTCATACCGTCATTACTGTTCCTTAAGTATACTAAGCTTACTCTTGCCTCAGGGTCTTTGTATTTACTGTCCCTAAGACTGGAAAGATCTACCTGGTTGACTTTTTATTTGGATCTCTGTTCAGATAAATCCTCTTTACCATTGAGGTCTTCCACGGCACCAAACCAAAATAGTGCTCACTTTGCCTCGCAGCACGAGTCACTATTACAGCTCCTGTTTTATAAGAAATACCATGCTCGCCAACTTCAGACTATACTACAAAGCTATAGTCATCAAGACAATATGGTACTGGCACAAAAACAGAAATATAGATCCAATGGAACAGGATAGAAAGCCCAGAGATAAACCCATGCACCTATGGTCAACTAACCTATGACAAAGGAGGCAAGGATATACAATGGAGAAAAGACAACCTCTTCAATAAATGGTGCTGGGAAAACTGGACAGCTATGTGAAAAAGAATGAAATTAGAATACTACCTAACACCATACACAAAAATAAACTCAAAATGGATTGAAGACCTAAATGTAAGACTGGACACTATAAAACTCTTAGAGGAAAACCTAGGCAGAACACTCTATGACATAAACCACAGCAAGATCCTTTCTGACCCACCTCCTAGAGAAATGGAAATAAAAACAAAAATAAACAAATGGGACCTAATGAAACTTAAAAGTTTTCACACAGCAAAAGAAACCATAAACAAGACCAAAAGACAACCCTCAGAATGGGAGAAAATATTTGCAAATGAAGCAATGGACAAAGGATTAATCTCCAAAATATACAAACAGCTCATGCAGCTCAATATCAAAGAAACAACCCAATCAAAAAATGGGCAGAAGACCTAAATAGACATCTCTCCAAAGAAGACATACAGATGGCCAAGAGGCACATGAAAGGATGCTCAACATCTACTTATTAGAGAAATGCAAATCAGAACTACAATGAGGTATCACCTCACACCAGTTAGAATGGGCATCATCAGAAAGTCTACAAACAACAAATGCTGGACGGGGTGTGAGAAAAGGGAACCCTCTTGCACTGTTGGTGGGAATGTAAATTGATACAGCCACTGTGGAGAACAGTATGGAGGTTCCTTAAAAAACTAAAAATAGAACTATGATGTGACCCACTACTGGGCATCTACCCTGAGAAAACCATAATTCAAAAAGAGACATGTACCACAATGTTCATTGCAGCACTATTTACAATAGCCAGGATATGGAAACAACCTAAGTGTCCATTGACAGATGAATGGATAAAGAAGATGTGGTACATATATATAATGGAATATTACTCGGCCATAAAAAGGAATGAAATTGGGTCATTTGTAGAGATGTGGATGGACCTAGAGTCTGTCATACAGAGTGAAGTAAGCCAGAAAGAGAAAAACAAATATCATATATTAACGCATATATGCGGAATCTAGAAAAATGGTACAGATGAACCTACTTCCAGGGTAGGAATAGAGACACAGACATAGATAACAGACATGTGGACACAGTGGGGGAAGGAGAGGCTGGGGCGAACTGGGAGATTAGGACTGACATATATACACTACCATGTGTAAAATAGATAGCTAGTGGGAACCTGCTATAAAGCCCAGGAAGCTTGGCTTGGTGCTCTGTGATGACCTAGATGGGTGGGATGGGTGGGATGGGTGGGTGGGGTGGGAGTGGGAGGGAGGTCCAAGAGAGAGGTGATATATGTATACATATAGCTGATTCACTTCACTGTACAGTAGAAACTAACACAACATCATAAAATTACACTCCAATAAAATAAATAAAAATTAAAAATACCATGTATCATTATCTGAACTCATGTTATACATATAATTGTTTATTATCTATTTCTCCCTTCGTTTCCATAAGATGGAAACAATGGATGATAAGAACCATGGATAACAGAAGAACTTCATCTCTTATTCACATTTCTAGAGCCAAGAAAACATATAGGAGCACGAGAAATAAAAATGGATGACCCAATCAAGGCACTGAGGTCCTTCTCATCATGTGGTCACCTATCTTTTCACAGAGACAGAAGCACATGTTGCAGCTTCACCAGGCCAGACTCATTTGAGCAAAGGGCACCCCCGCATACTTGCAAGGGAGCTTATGTGTTATAAAATGCCCTCCGTGTGCCCAGGGTTTAAATACAACTGCAGAGGCAAGCAGATCAGAGGCGCAAAGGCACAGAAAGCTCCTGGCAATATATTGGATAGGGTTCTTGCTTTGAGGTTACAAACTGTTCTTGGAAACCTTATATGGCATCAAGATTCAGAATATTCACCAGTCCCATTCAATTTCATGAAGGTGCTATACTTTTGGAAGTACCTTTGGTTGAGATGGAGAAGTTTACCCAAGAAGCAATCCCTCTCTAAAAGGGAGTAATTCACATTTCTTCGGAGATAAGATAAAGAATCAGAAGGAGGAAGGTGACAGCGACATCTAACACACCTTTTTCGTGTAACTTAACACATTCTGTCTGATAAGCATCATTAGTCTGAATTTCAGAAAATTGAGAGGAAGAGCCTCACAGAACTAGATTCAAATCCCAGTTTCTCAGCTGGGATGGGATGGTCTTCAACTCTGGCTCCAAAGCCCTTTCTTCTGCATCATGAAACCTCTCATGAGGTTCTTGAATAACAGCAATAAAGGGTTCAAGAGAGGGACACAGGCAATTATATCACTGGTCCCTTGGCTCTTGACTCAGCCCCAATATACGCTATGCAGGAAATGGTTCAAGGGCTCCATTACTATTAATTTATGTCACTCTTTAATAGGTTTTGGGCCAAAACTTATCACCTCAGTGTTTTGAAAACTCTATGAAGACAATTTCACTGTTTACACTAGTGTATTCTTTATCGTAAGAATCCTAGATTTGGCCTCCTGTTCTAATTCATATTATTCCTGGTTTTTAAGTTTTTATGTTTGTTACCATATCGCTGTATTCATTTTTGCTATAAGCCACCTCAAAGCCATTGTGAAATAAAGGTAAGTATAAAGAAATAAATTACACGCCTGCTATACACTTACTGTGGTAGATTACAAAAATGGTAATACATTTTCATGCTTCTTTATATCCATGATTTTTGCCATATGACTTAGCTCTTCCCAGAAAGAGATAGAATATTTTCCCACCCCTTAAATCTAGACTGGCTCTGTGACTTGCTTTGGGCAATAGAATATGGCAGAAATGATAAGGGCACAAGTTCTGAGCCTAGGCCTCCACATACTTTTGCATACTTTTCTGCCTCTTGGGTCCTTGAGGCCACCAAGTGAATAAGCCCAGGCTAACTTGTTGGAGGATGAGAGACGTAGGGGACCACTGGTTCCATTGTCCCAGTCAAAAGGCAGCCACACTCCAGAAGCAGAGACACTTAGGTGATCCGTCCCTAACTCCAGATTCATAAGGGAGCCCAGCTAAAACTAGTAGAACTATCCAGCTGAGTCCAGCCTAACTAAGCAAAATAAATGATTGTTTTCTTAAATAAGTAAGGAAGCAATCGCTACCTGATACACCTATATTCATAACTGCCATGCATAGGCACTCATATATAATAAGTGATTTACTTACGTAATCTCAGCCATTTTAAGTTTGGTACTGTCCTCATTTTATAGCTGATCCTTACACAGGTTTAGGAAGCGGCCTTTCATCTTCTGTAGTATAAAGCAGATCATCCTATTGGATTGTCAAAACAGGAAATGTTAGTTAGAATATTTGGCTAAGTTAGTTCCTTAGCCATGAGCTTTAGATTTTTAATTTCACTTATATACCTTCCCATTTGGCCCCCAATTAAGCAGACTAAAAAATGAAGCTTGAAAAACACAAATTCTTCAAATTTTTGCTTCTAAGGTAAACCTTAGATCATTGAAAAGAATGAAGTCAAATTCTACAGAAGAACCACCTTATCAGGGAGGTTTTGCCAAAGTCCTTACAGCTTTGGGGAAGTACTGAGGAAGCCACGTGCTCTCTGAAGGGTCCAGCCTGTCCCCGGGTTGCCTGAACATCCCAAAAGGTTACTCTGTAGATCACTTCTCAGAAGGCCTTTGAGAATACAAATTACTCTCTGGTAAGTTTATGGGATGATACGCCTCAAGAATGCCTTTGAAGGTACACAAATGAATATTCTGTTTTCCTGACTACAAAACTCAGTACCAAGTCATGGGCCAAATTCTGTTTATTCTATTTGTCTTTGTCCACTAAGCATCCCTTCCCAATGGACAGACATAAATCAGCTTCCCAGTGTCAGAGTGTAACAACTTCATGAGATTGAAAAAAAACAGTGTCCTTTCACATTGGCTCTGCAATCTGTAACATGCAAGAGTCCAGATCTCTTCCAGTAAAAGAGATAGTGTAGGTATTCCAGTGGTTGGCTGAAGGTTGTATTATGTAAGAATGAAATAAGGTGAGAGAATAGAAAGCTGCTCAGTTATCCCAGCTGTGCTCAGAAGGGCAAATACAAATTCATAAACTAAAATTAGAGCAATTAAAAAAATTTCTACTTGATACTCAAAGAAACAAGATGCATTCAATTTTTCTCACTCTCATCTTGCTTCTGCTTTGCCTTGTTGTTGTTCTTGAGTGTTTTATATACTCTATCAATCCCTTCCTTGCCCAAGGACTGTATGTGTGTATGTGTGTGTGTGTGTGTGTGTGTGTGTGTGTGTGTCTGAGTGTACACACACAGGGGCAATGAGCTTTGGGGACAATGGAGGCAGGGATGGATGTACCCAGAGAATGAGAAGGGGAAGAATTCATAAAGTCAAGGGAAACTAAAAGCTGTGTGATAATAATAATAATATATATATATATATATATATATATATACACACACACACACAATTGGGCAAAAAATTCAATTTATGAGCCTTAGGAAAGACTCAAAATTATAATGGGCCACATTAAATTTGATAGTCACAAATCTTCCAAAGAACCCTCCATATACCTCAGTTCCTACAATGACAGTTCTAACTCAATTTATTAACTCCTAGCCCTGTAGGATTGGCCCTCTGCCAACTAACTCCCCTTATCATCTTTGCTTTCTGGTGCTGAATATGAATTCTTGCACCTTGTTTATTAGACTAAGCTTTTGACATTTCTCCAGTAGTTATTAGGCTAAAAGTCAATCAGTCTCCTCTGCAGAAACTTTTTTTTTTTTTTTTTTTTGCACAGGCTCCGGACGCGCAGGCTCAGCGGCCATGGCTCACGGGCCCAGCCGCTCCGCGGCATGTGGGATCTTCCCGGACCGGGGCACGAACCCATGTCCCCTGCATCGGCAGGCGGACTCTCAACCACTGTGCCACTAGGGAAGCCCCCATCTGCAGAAACTTTGACTTTGAGTGAAATGAGGTTCAGGCTGATTGGGTACAACTGTGGTGCTCTTGAATGACTGGGTCAGGAAGGTAAATGGGCCTGAAAGTTCAAGTGGGAGATGGTACTGAAATGTGGACAAAGGGAGACATGAAAAACTTGCCTCCTGGTTCTGCATTTTGCAGACTTGTTTTACGGTCTCTTTTTAAAGAAAATCATTCTGAGGAGTTTTAGTGTTGAGAAATGTTTTATCATTTTACTTCAATAATTATGAAAAAAAGACAAATACTGAACATATGTATATAGCTTTAGAACTACACTGAAATCCTAAGAAATGTTGTTATAAAACTTTATAAATTTAAAATCAGTAAAAATAATTTAAAGAAATGCGAGATTTTGTTTTTGCTGTATTAAGATTTGCTGTATTTAAGACTGTACTTAAGGATAGAAAGATGTATTTATATGCTTAGTGCCTCAGTTTTTGACTTGATTCTTTTGCTTTTGATAAGCTCTTGTTTGACTCATTATTGTTACTTTTTGTTAAAAAAAGTTTTAGTCAACAATTTATTAGGTTGACGGGCCATTTAAAACTGTGTGCCAAAATGCAATACTGGAAAAAAATGTTAAATTCCATGTAATAAAAAGTTTTCCAAGTGTTTTTATAACTCCCTGTACCGTCTGCTTATGAACTGCTCCACGTACGTGAATAAAAAGATGGGGGCCGCCCTCATGCTTGTCAGCAGCAGTCGTGGTGCTGGCTGCTACGACGCAGGGTTTTTGTTGTTGTTTTTTTACGACTGAGGTCTTTTTGAGCTAGGCTTGCCTAGGCTGCTATTTCCTGAGAGTATTGACTTTTTGGAAACAAATGCAAATTCAGATATGGAAATTGAGTAGCAGGGCTCAATTACAAGGTAACTGCGTAATGTCTAGAGTTGCTTACAGTAACTTGTATGACAACACAAAGCTAAAATTATCACAGAAAATCTGCACCTTGGAGAACACATTCAATGTCTGCAAAACATCATCATGGTTTACTGTTTTGCCTGGGACAACCTGGCCTTGCTAATAGACTTCCTATCAAAGCATCATTAATACAATAACTTTGGGGGCTTTAGAAATGTAGTAACGAGAACTTACTCATATAGTGGGACTTGAGAAGGACAAGATATATAAAGGCATCCAATAATTGAAGGTAAGAAGATATTTTAAGAACTGTTCCTAATTTTTATTTACTTTTCTGCCTTACATAACACAAAATAATAAGTTAAAAATGTTATTACTTTTTAAGAACATAAGCTTTTTTTTTTTTTTTTACTTAATATATCTGCAAACCAACATTCAAAGACTATTTTCAAGTGTTTTTGTTTCTGGTTTTTCTGATCAAGCCAGAGGATGCTCCCTCATGTCATTTTAGTATCTCTTGCCAGGGGGTGGGGGGGGGGTGGGGAAGCCAAATCCTTTGTTTTACACAGAAATGAGCAAAGAACAAAATTAAGCAAAAATATTTTACATCCCCTTTTAAAAGTTAACCTAAAAACCCAAAGATTATTTTGAGTTCTATTAGATAGAGACCATCACCCAAGGGATAGGCTTGTCCACAAGGGTGCTAACTATTCTTTATTAAGCACCTTATTTCACCTGATGCTCCACGTATCTCACATAAACAGATGTCCCACCTGTGCAATTACTCCCTATACATATGGGCCTTCCCCACACCTTGCTGTAATATGTGTCAGAGTCTCCCCCAGTATCCTGCTTCTTCCGTAACAGAACATGCAGACTTGGTAGCCACGGGGCATTGTTTCCTACCACTAGGTTGAAATAATCCTGGCAACTGGGACCCCAGAGATTTCAGAGATTTCACCATCTGATTGCCTGACAGAGCTGCTTAAGGTCACTGGCCATCTTAATGGTTCAGAGGATTATTGCATCTTGGGGAAAACATTTTAGGAACAAGTCATTATTGTTTACAGAAATAGCTTAAAAATGTTCCCAATATATAACTGTCTACTTGACTTGAAATATTGTGTAAGTAGTGACCTATATAAATTTCCGTGTTTGTATGTTTATCCGGATAGGTAATGATTTCTATTCTAGGAGTCAATCATTTGGTTTGCTTTTTAGGAACATATATTCTTCATTCTACAAAGAGGACCCTCCCCCCCCAACTATTTTTAGAATATTTCTGGCAGAGGCTGCTTGCTGTCCTTGACTATCCTTTCTCCTTAGTAACATGCCTGTTAGCAGGCACACGACTGTCCTGAAGAAAGAAAGGCCATGTTTCCCAGCCTCCCTTGTGGCTAAGTGTGGTCCTGTGATTAAGTTGCGGTTAATGAGAAGTAAGCAAAAGGATCAGAGAGTAGCTTCTGGGAACCTAACATGAGATTTGGGTGACATGTGGCCTTTGCCTCTCTTTCATTACTTCACCCCTCCTGATGCCCGGAAGCAGATGCAATGTTGACCATGAACATGAGGTCATACCATAAGGAAAGCAGCCCAGAGAACTGTTTAAGGACTTCCTGGAGCAGAGCCACCCTACCAGCCCCGCACTGTTTTTGTCTGCTTTTACCTGTGAGACATCTCCTCCTATTGCTTGATCTCTTTTGTTTAAGTTTGTATCATTTGGGGATTTTGCTGTTACTTGGACATAAACCTAAAGTTACAGAAAGCAATTTGGATGAATCAGACTGCTAAGTTCCCAACTTATAGCACTGATATAGCACAAAGATATGTGAAAACACAAGAAGAGGCAAGAGATCTATCCATGAACAATAAAGAATTTCTAAGGCATGCACATTAAAGCTAAGGCGATCATTTGGATAGCCAACTGGGAGAAGAACCATGTTCTGAATCCACATAGGATAGGGTGAGGAAAGGTCATCTGCTTGCATAAATGCTTGAAGGTCAAATGTCAAGAGTTGTTTGAACAGTTGTGGGCTAAAATGATGTAATCCAGACCCATGGCCTCTTGGGAATAAGCGTAGCCGTTGAACGGGAAGACTAGACAGAAGGGACTTTGAAAAGGTACGTGGGCCAGGCTGACACCAGCCCAGCTCCCTTCCCCTGGAGCTGACGCAACCTGCCCTACTCCACCCTAACCTCTGACCTCCTGTACAGTCCCACACAGAGGGAAAGCCCTGGGCAACTGCACTCTTGTTCCTTTTCCACCCCGGCTGCAAAAATAACCCCCAGCTGCTCCAGGAGTGCCGGAGGGCATGGGGACGAGCCTGACCTCACACTTGGAGTTCTGAGAGGGAAGACAGCCCACTCAGGCAAGCATCAGATGCCTGAAGATCCCTCTTCCTTCTCCAAGTGTGGCAGCTGCGACGAGAGAGGAGGAGACCCTGAGAATGCTCAGTCCTACGTGCTTGGACTGGTAAGCACACAGGAATGGCAGCACGAGGCTGCCATTCCTGGGCACCCAGGCTCCACTCAAGGGGGAGCAAAGAGGCGGGGGGCACAGAGCTAAAAAAGCCCATGGAAAGCCCCCAGCCCTGGGCAAGTCAGGGTGCCACTGAACAGCTCCGGTCTCGCCCAGTGTCAGTACCAGGAAGGGACAGCTGGTGTGACCTGGGCATGATAACAAGAAACCAAGCTGAAACCAAAGCAGCAGGAAGTGGAGCCCAGCTCTGTCAAGTAGACATGGAAGCCACGTGGCCCCTGGGGAGAACAGGGCGGGGCAGGAAGGACTAAGCCATGGTCTACATAAACCAGAAAAGATGTAGGTTTTTAAAGCTCCATGCTAATTCAAGGTAAAGGGAGTTTATTTACAGCGGTTGAGTCAAGCCCCTGCTTCATCATTTTCTTAACGGGACGCAGACATCTTCTCTGAAGGGATGACACACTTGGATGCTCTGGTGCCCCTTTATAACATGACAGACTTCCCCCTTTTCTGTCCTCTAGATTCTCATGCTAAGACAAAGACTTCCGATGCACACAACCCTCTCCATTTCTCAACCTGACAGTCCTCCACTCATTAATCTGTACACTGTTTCTATGAAAGTGACCAGAGTATCTCTGCCCGGTAGGCAGAATAGTAACCTAGAGAGCAAGCAGACGGAAATGCAAGGGCCACCAGCGAAGGGTTGGCAGAGTTCCCAACCCGGGCTGCCTGTGTCAGCTTGATAAGTCCTCCAAAGCACCACACTATCACCATCGAGTAAGGACTGGGGCGGTGATGCTGATGACGCAAAATGCCGTTAGCCTGGACTCACCCAGTTCTTAAATGAATTAATTTGAGTATCTAGAGAGCTGCCTTTCTTCTTTCTCTCTCCTCCTCTTTCCCTTTAGTCAGCTCATAGCTTTTAAGCACCACACCACCTGAAAGCATTCTCTTAGATTCTCTCCAACAAATATATTCAAGGAATCTTTTTTTTTTTTTTTTTTGTGGTACGCGGGCCTCTCACTGCTGTGGCCTCTCCCGTTGCGGAGCACAGGCTCCGGACGCGCAGGCTCAGTGGCCATGGCTCACGGGCCCAGCCGCTCCGCGGCATGTGGGATCTTCCCGGACCGGGGCACGAACCCGTGTCCCCTGCACCGGCAGGCGGACTCTCAACCGCTGCGCCACCAGGGAAGCCCTCAAGGAATCCTTTAGTCAATGCTGTACAGCATTAGATCCTATCTCATCATTGGACTAGTCTCTGCCTACTCCTCACTCCAAACTAAACTCTCAGATTTTCTGAAATTAAATCAACAAGTGTTGAGTCCATATTAAAGGTATCATGAGTGTAATGAGATGAATAAGACACAATGGCTGTCTTCAAAGAGCTCATATTCTATATGGGGAGGGTACATATATACACTCTCTCACACTCACACACACACACACACACAGTCATTGTTCAAAGACAACAACTCAGGAGATGCTTTTCCCGAGGGAATGGACAAAAGCTACTGTATTATTTAGATGAAGGAGGGTCTTTTAGCCTAAGTTGCAGAGGAGGCTAAAGACTTCAGGAACCAAATAGGACTGTGATATCCTAGTGTTACAGGGTGAATTGTATCCCCCTCCAAACATTCCCACACTGAAACCCTAACCCTCAGTACCTCAGAATGGGACCTTACTTGGAGATACGGTCTTTATAGAGGTAAGAAAGTCAAAATGAGGTCATTCGTGTCAGCCCTAATCCAATAGGACTGATATGCTTATAAAAAGGGGAAATTTGGAGACAGATATGCAGAAAGAGAAGACAATGTGTAGAGACACAGGGAGAAGACGGTCGTCTACAAACCAACAAGAGCAGTCAGTCTGGCATAGATCTTTCTCTCACAGCCCTCAGAAGGAAACAACCCTGCTGACACCTTGATTTTAGACTTCTAGGCTTCAGAACTGTGAGACAAGTTTCTAGGTGGTTTTTGAAGCAACCTAGTCTGTGGTACTTTCTTACATCAGCCTGAGGAAAAGGATACAGCTTGGCACATGGGTAAGACCTGAGTAAGCACAGGACGACAAGGAAAGCCTTACATGTCAGTGAAACAGCACCAACAAAATAAGCTAGTCAGAATGCCAGACACAGTGTGAGAAAATCAGTTTACCTGAAGCAAAACATTCACGGAGGAGAGTGGTAAAACATATCTTGTTAAGTAAGGAGTCTGGGTCAGTGCATACTGGGCCGTGTTCTCCATTAAGGTGTTTGGAATGTATTCTAAAGACAGAGGTAAACTTTGGTGGCATTTCATCAGGGGCCATGTGATCACAGAGATGGTGGGTGTATTAGGAAGATGGTGAGCAAGATGGATTGGAAAAAGGAGCCTGGTAGAAGATTGTCACTTATGACTGATTGACAAACATCACTGCAAATTAGAATCACCTGGTGTGATAGGCGGACTAATGGCTCCCAAGGATATTCACGGCTTAATCCTGGAAACCTGTGAATGTTCCCTTATATGGCAAAAGAGACTTTACTGTTGTCCTTTAGGATCTTGAGATGGGGAGATGACCCTGGATTATGCAGATGGACCCTAAATGTAATCACAAGTATCCTTGTTGGGAGGGAAGCAGAGGAAAACTTGACTTACAGCAGAGAAGAAGGCCATGTGATAACAGAAAGAAGGAGAGATGGAAACAGGGAGAGAAAAGGTCACGTGATGTGCCAACGCCCTCAGCAGATTGGATCACGCCCACCTGCATTGGTGAGGGTCACCTTCTTTACTCAGTCTATGGATTCCAATGCTAATTTCTTCCAGAAACATCCTCACAGACACCCCTAGAAATAATGTTTTACTAGCTATCTGGGCATCCCTTAGTCAAACTGACACATAAAATTAACCATCATAAAGAAGAAATCTTCAGAGTGGCAGAAGGAGATTCATAAAAGCCCCGTGTGTGTGGAGGTGGGGGGCAAGCTTGGAAGGGAGGGGAAGTCAACACAGCCACAGGCTGCACAAAGGTAAAGAGGAGGGTGACTAAGAAATGACGGCAAATTGGAGGCCATCTGTGACCTCTGAGAAAGCAGTTTCGAGGGTATAGAAGAGGTGGGGAGTGGAAGCAGAAACCAGATTACAGGAGGAAGTGGGGGGAGAGGACATGGAAGCAGTAGTAGAGGCCAGCTTGGGGGGCTCCAGCAATGAAAGCAAGTTGAGAAAAGGAGTGATAGCCTAGCAAACTAACAGAGATAACTTAGCATAACGGGCTTTGGAGTCAGACCGACCAGACCCACCCCCAGCTCCTCCACCACCTCAAATCTGCATTAAACAAATCGTTTAATTTTGCACAGACTCAGTTACCTTGCTTGGAAAATAGCTGTAAATAATACCTACACCAAAGAGTTGTAAGAATCAAACGAAACAGAATAGGTAAATTGCCCATTTTAAGTGTCTGGCTCATAGTAAGTGCCATAGGTTTCAAGGCAGAGATGTAGAAGAGCTTTGGAATCCTACTTTCTGATCAATAGGGTTGCCAGGTAAAATATAGGATTCACAGTTAAGTTTTAACTTCAAAGTAGAAATAGTTTTTAATATGTGTGTCCTAAATATTGCACGGCCATACTTATACCAAAAAACTCTCTCTTTTATTATTTTCCTGTTGCTGCCGTTAGCAAATTATCACAAACTTAGAGGGTTAAGCAACCCCAATTTATTATCTTACTGTTGAAAAGTCTGACACGGTTCTCGCTGGGCTAAAATCAAGGAGTCAGCGGGGCTATGTTCCTGCTGGAAGCTCTAGGGGACAATTTATTCTTTTACCTTTTCCAGTTCCTGAGGCCACCCGCACTCCTTTGCCTCCTGGCCTTCTTCCACCATCTTGAAAGGCAGCGATGTTGCAGCTCTTTGACTCTTCTCCCTTAATCACATCTCCCTCTGATTGCAGTTGGCAAGTGTTCTCCACTTTTAAGGACTTACTTGATTAGATTGGGCCCAGCTGCATGATTCAGGAGACTCTCGCCATCTCCAAGCCCATTAGCTTAATCACATCTGAAAGTTCTTTTGCCATGTAAGGTAACACGTTCACAGGTTCCAGGGATTAGGAGAGGAACATCTTTTGTGCAGCGTTATTCTACCTACTCCGTTGTCAGTCTAAAATTCTAATGTAACTAGGTGACCTCTTGTTCTTTGCGAAATCTGGTGACTGTGACCCCCACCTATGAAACGTTCTTTGATTAACTGGAAGGAAAAATGCTAATTTCCCCTGCTCCTACACATTTTATTACTTCCTCTTTCCATTCTACGATTCTCCCACATGCATCTCCCTCCATGCTATGTGATGTGAATGCGTTTGTGTTCAAAATTTTATGAAAGAGATCTGTAGCTGTTTAAAGAGAAGAAAACTGTGTAAAGAGAAATTATACTTTATCTTGACTTCCATTTTAAAATCAAATTGTATAGGCTTATGCAATAGGAATCTTATTGTATCTTTTGTATCTTATCTTTAAAATCAACTGTATAGGCTTACGCAATAGGAAACCATCTTAGGTATTTCAGGCAATAGAAGGAATTTAACACAAGGAACTGGATGCATACGAAACTCCTGGAAGGTCTGGAGGAGGGCAGGTCAAGGAAAGCAACAAGGTTTCAAGTTTGCTGCTAGCTCTACAGAGACAGGAAGCTTCAGGGACTGTAGGAAACGGGCTGGTGATGATTTCATCTGCTTCCAGCACTGACTGAGGTGGATGATTCAAAGGGAAATGTCTGGGATCTAATACAAACTCTGATGTCTGTTGAACCCCACACATCTGCCCACTTCTGACAGAAGAGCAATAATGTGGCGTCTACCTCTCCTCCACCTTCCAAATCCCATGCAAGTACCTCTGGTTGTCAGCGTCCGACTCAAAACTCTTCAGGCAAGGGATGCCGAGGAATGTAGTGCCCAGACTTCCAGCTCTAACAATTAGAAGGAATTGCATAACAGGCAAGCTGGCCTATATAGTTAAAGAAGGAAACACCCCCAAAGGATTGAAGGGAGAAAACTTTTGACAAAGCAAAAGGCAAAATAAACACCGGTGCTCAGATTCCTGGTTACTGTGAAATACCAAAATCCCTATGTGTTTTGTACCCATCTGCAACTTTTTCTTTAAAAACAATACCGTGTAAATTTGCTGTGTCTAACCCATTGTCTTCTGGGCTTACCCTAGCCCTAGGATTTCACTGACTACAAACCCCTGGCCATCAGAATTTTGTTTTCTTGTCTAAGGTGGCAACATGTGAAAAGAAGAGTCTTAGTAAACGTGTTTGTTTCCAGGGCTAATTCCTGAACCATAAGATACGACTCTTTTAAAAATTATCTGCTGCTGTGGAACAAACTACACTCTAAAATTTAGTGCCTTAAAACAATAATTCCCTTTTTTTCAGAATTATCTGCTGGGCTCTTCTGCCCCCGTGGTGTCAGTTGTGTCACTCACTCAGCTAAGACATTCAGTTGGTGGCTGGCTGGGCTGGAAGATCCAAGAGGGCTTCTCATGCATATCCGGTGCCTCGGTGCCCCTCGGGTGGCTAACTTAGGCTTCCCCACAGCTCAGTCTCACGTGGTCAGAATCTGGCTGCCCGGAGGGAAGAAGTGGAAGCTACCAGACCTCTAACAGCCTGGGCGTGCAAGTCGTAGAACGTCGCTTCCACCACATCCTACGGGTCAAGGAGAGTCACAACGTCCTGATTCAAGTAGAGGAGAAATGGGCTCTGCCTCTCAAAGGGTAGAAGGCTGATGCATACAGGGAGGGAAGGAATTCATCAGTGGCGTCTCTGCACAAGATGCGAACTTCGATACTAATTCTCTGATTCTATCCTCACTTCACAATTCGGAGCATGCAGTTGTTGACCTTAATTTTTATATTTTGCTTCCTCTCCATCAATGGCCTCAACGTTTTTTGCTTATATAGCCAATGAATAATAAATGTTTGAGCAAGCATTTCAGATATGTATCCATAGACAACAGGTTGACTGTCCTACACCATTTTATACAAGGGACTTGAGCATCCACTGATTTTGGTATCCACGAGCCAGTCCCCCGTGGATACCGGGGGAGGACTGAATAGGTATAGGTAACTCCCCTTGAACAACACAGGGGCTAGGGGCAGTGACCCTCAGTATAGTAGAAAAATCCATGTATAACTTTATACCAGCCCAGATCATGTAGTACTGTAGTACAGTATTTAGTGAAAGAAATCCTTGTACGAGTGGACCCACGCAGTTTAAACCCGTGTTGTTCAAGGGTCAACTGTAATACACATATACGTGTATATTACATATTATACAGTAGTATATATAGTATACACATATACTACTGACAATCTATTTGTTAAATATTAGTAAAGTTTAATGTCTTTTTTATTTTTAATAAGCATAACTATGAACAGAAGATCGTATACTATTCTTTTTATACTCCACTCTGAAGATCACTGATCTACCCTTCTGTCTTGGTCTCATCGCTGCTTTCTTGTGTCTTCTCATTAACTCCCTACCCCTGCAAGCTCCTTCTACTACCCTCAAGGTGACACTGAGATTTTGCTCCCCCTTTTTATTCCTCTTCCTGTTGCCTAGATATATCAAATATCAAATAGAGCTCAGCGTTGTTCCACATTTCACAGTAGATAGCTAAGAAATGTGTCATGTACTCAAGCACTGTGAAATCTGAAGGCTTATAGTCGGGTAAAGCAGATTTGCTCTTCTTTTCTAAATGCTGTCAGTTACAAGGTTAGACCCCCAGTGTTTGTGTAAATATCAATATACACGGGTACTCAGGCACCCTCATCCCTCTGGGGAAAAAAATCATTTGAGGATTAAGCATTGATTACAATTATGTTCTCTCAGAGAGTAGAAGACTGAGAATAATCTCAATTTACAGGAGGCAGGTGTATGCCTTGTCATCTCTGTGTCTCCAGAGTTCTAGCACAGGGGCTAGCAAACAATAGGTGCTTAATAAAGGTTTGTTATACCAAAGCCTGGCCCCTTACATATAACTATCCAAGTACAGATTGCCTTTTTTAGTTTGCAAGTGGAAATGTACAGTTTGATTTGCAAGTAGTTACCAAGAAACTCAGAGACACACCAATAGGTACATTTTATAATATACAAACTAAACTCCGATCATCACATAAAATGTCAGATAGAAGGCAAAGCAGAGAAAAACAAAGGGTGGACATTGCAGTTATGAGTGCCCTATCCTTTTAATTTTGAGTACAAATTAATTTCCTTCTAATCTTTAGAAAACAACACGTGTGGGGTGTGGAAACAGAAGGGGAGACTTGAGGCGGTGCGCAAGGGTGGAAGGATTTTAAGTGATCTGCTGTGATCCGCAGTGCGTATCTTGGCCAGGGTTATCTCCAAACAGGCCTCAGTAGACAAGAAGATGGAGATGGAGGCCAGCTTCCTTTTTAATCAAACATGAAGCTGCTGTGTGCACAGCCCTGATGTCCAGGCTGCTGAAGGCTCTGATAGCTGAGGCAGAAGCAAGGGAGAGGCTGATAATGGGGCAGGAGCCGGGGAAGGCTGTGGGCTGCCCGGGGCCTCCCTTGGGGTGATTGCAGTGCTTCTGGCCGCCAGATGTAATGCACAGCTCAGGGGCCTGATTCAAGGCCTGGAGGTAGTGCAGGGAGGGGAGCTTTCCCTTTCTCAGCTTGTCTAATTTAACACAGTTTTCTGTCTGACTGCTCTCAGCTTCAAAAGGGAGTCTGGAGTGCTTGCCTACATGACATAGTCCTATGGAACTTTCTCCGTCGGTATTTCCAAATAAGCACTGGAGGCAGGAAGTCAGGCAAGTGCTGAGATGCAAGAAATATGTGCAGGGGTGTGTGTGATGGGGGGGCTGGAAGGGAACCTGGGCTCTGATTGGATGCCATTGGTTCCTTTCATTTCAGACTGCTGTTCCTATTGTTTTTACCAAGACATTTTTCTCCCCCAAATGCAAAAGCTAGAGCTGTATGACCCATCCATCCCTGGCCCTTTATACAAACCAACCCTGGGCTGCACTATGGCCAGGAAGCAACAGTCCAGCTCCCACAGAAGGTGCTGAAAGCCCACCTCAGGGCTCCCTTCCAGCAGGCAGGCAGGGGCTTCTGCCACATGGCACTGGAGAGTTACCCTTATTGAGACCCGAGGGAAAAAATCAGGATAGTGTTAAGCAAGTTTCAGGCCTGCCCATCAGTCAGTTACAGAGAAGACATTTCTTTTAGGTTTTTCAGAGCCTGTGCTCCCTAAGCTGGGTCGTGCTCCCCAGCCTCTGGGCCCCTCACCCCGTTTCGTGTGTGAAACGAAAAGGTTGGGCCAGAGGGTCTTCAAAGCTCCTTGCCGCTCTGACTTCCTCTGATCCCATGACCTTTAATTGCCAGGACTATGGAGACCAGCGGCCTGGAAAACCCAAAAGAATGGAAAATGCCCAGATAGATATTTTTTCACCTTGGAGTATCATTCCTTGAATGCTCATTGTGCTACCTCGTGAAGCCCACATAATGAAGATCTGACTCAGAAGGTTTCCCTGTTTCTCCATCCTGACCCCTGAAATCCTGAAAAGGTCTGTTTACCTTTCCAAAGAGACATAACTCCCTGCTTAAGCCTTAGCTGCTCCCCTGCCCCCATCCTGACTAGTCTTTCTGGTTAGCATTTTCTCTGACTGGGAGAGGGGGTGATGCTTGGTTTAAAAGCCCTCTCTGCAGGAAAGTGCAGCACTTCCTCTCTTCATCCCTCTTTTTTTTTTTTTTTTTTAATGACTGCACACATGTATTTAACAGTGCAGTTTTACATAGAATCCTAAGATTGCTTTTCTTCATATTTTATAGAAGGCCTTGAAACATATTGACTTTCTATTAATATTCATACCGTAGCACAGCCAATTCTAACTCCTAAATAGATGCACTACAATTTGTTTAGAGTTTAAAGGTTTAATGGCAAAAATGAGGGGAGAGAAAAGAGTAAGCGTATTTTATATAATTGAATGAAAAATACATTCATGAAATAGCAAATAAAATTTAATACGGTCTCAGGCACCCTGAATGAGATGGTGCCTGATTTGGAGGGGTGATTGCTATGTCCAAATAACCTCCACTTGGAACTTCTGTGACTGCAGAGATGAACTGCAGTTTAAGTTACATCTTAAACAGTGCACAGAGAGAGAAAGAGACACCAACCAGGTTTTGAAACAACAAACATGATACACAAAATACACCACGCCATCTCTCGTTTTGCTCCTCTTACAGCTCTGTATACATAGGCTAGGTATTATTAGCCCCATTTTACAGGTGGGAATACTGACTCTGAGATAATTGAGTTACTCAAACTATCAAGACTGTTTAAGAGGCCAAATGAAGACTGGAAACTAAGTCTTCTGATTCTTAATGCCCCTCCACAGCACTGTTTAAAATATGGATCATCTTTCTGGAGGAAATGGCTTGACCTTCCATACTCACCTGTCTCTGGACTGAAAGAGTGGAGAAATGGAAGAAGTGGGGGAGAGGTCAGCTCAGGATTGACACTCTTCTCAAAGCAATTTGACTGTTGCCTTGCTGTGCTCAAAAGCTGCTTCTGCTTCCAGGATTTGCCCTGAAACCAATAATCACAGAACCTGTAGCTCCTTTGGTCACGTGTATATGCTTAAAAGTGTGCAGGCAGAGTCCAGTCCAAGGGTCACCTTTCTGTTGTGCAAGATGATAAAGCTGCAGCATTCATGAGGTATTATGGCGGGTGGGACACCCCCTCCAGTAGCATCATCTCAGTGGCCATCTTCCTTGCTTTGACCACATCCTTTAGTAGATAAAGAAGTGTTAAAACTCTTGCTGCTGACCAGTGGGACTTTTTCATGTTTAATGTGAAAGGGAGAGAAACTAAGAAACTTGAGCTAATTGAAATATGAATTTGGAAAATATATTGATGTGCTCATTTTTTCTAATTCAATACTTATGAAAAGGTATAATTTCAGTTCTGATTCTGCACAATTTACTCGTGGTTTCATGGGGCGAAACTCATTTTGAGTTGTTTTAAAGTTCAGTTAAAAGCATTTTGTTAATGTGTTTAATTGGGGGTTCTTGTCAAGGAATTTATTTTTTCACAGTTCTGTTTTGTTGAGGTCCTGAAAAGGTCTATGAATATTCATGAGTATGAAGTAGATCTAAAAAGAAAAAAAAAAGCCTCAAGAATACTAAAATTTTTTGAAAAATACTAAATAGGCTTCTGATGGTCATGATTTAAACAAGATGAACTGAAAAGTTTGTCAGTCCACTTTGGATTGAAAAATTGCAGATCCTTCTTTTTCTAAATTTCCGAAATCATCTCCTTTACAATGTTTTTTTATGCCCAAAGCCTACCATTTCATTCTCTGAAGACCTCTGTCCCGATGTGAACTTTGAACTGACATGGCAGAAGCAGTTTCTGGTTCTGTATTTTGGAGGGATTGTTGGGGGAGGTTTTTGGGGAGGTCACATTGAAAAATCTGAAATGTCCAAGGGTATATGAGCAAAAGTTTTCCCTGTAACATGGAGGCACAGAACCTGAACAGCAGAACCAAGAGGGGGATGTGCAAACAGGAGGCTCTGCTCCAAGGATGTCCCTACCTTTGGCCAAATGGTTCATTTTTCACACAGTTATCTGGTGATATTATTTTGGCAAAAACAGTGTGGAGGTTTTGAGTTCTTTTAGTGTCACTGGTGGGTTTTTTTTTTTAAACTATAAATTTATTTATTTATTTTTGGCTGCATTGGGTCTTAGTTGCTGCGTGCGGGATTTCTCTAGTTGCGGCGTGCGGGATTTCTCTAGTTGCGGCGAGCGGGCTTCAGCAGCTGTGGCACGTGGGCTCAGTAGTTGTGGCTCGCGGGCTCTAGAGCGCAGGCTCAGTAGTTGTGGCACACGGGCTTAGTTGCTCCGCGGCATGTGGGATCTTCCCAGACCAGGGCTCAAACCTGTGTCCCCTGTATTGGCAGGCGGATTTTTAACCACTGTGCCACCAGGGAAGCCCGTCACTGGTGGCTTTAAATGCCTTTTCCAAAACCCAGTGTAGTTCTAACACAACATTTATTAGCCACAAAAGAGTTCAACCAAATGCCTTAGAAAATGAACACTTCCTTTGGGCTCTTTGGCCATCATCATCACACATACACAGCCCCCCCGCCATGGGAAACTTCCCATTTCTTCTATTCTTCACCCCAATAGAGCTGGTTGTTTGGATATTATCATCGACTGAATTGCTTCATTTTGGTTACAAATCATTTACTGTAATCACTGAAGATCTCTACTCATTAGAGGCCTATTAAACTGTCAGCTTTTATTTAATTTTTTACTTGTCTGTATTGCATTGTTAAGCTATTTAAAAATTGAAATACAGTTGACATACAATTTTGTGTTAACTTCAGGTGTACTAAAAGTAGCGGCTTTTAAATCAGATTTCAAAGGCTTTTCTGTGCCTCAGTTTTCTCATCTGAAAAAATGAGGATGGTTATAGGATCTCACTCAAAGGGGCTGAGAGAATTATACTGAGAAGATTCCAGTGAAGCCCTTGCTAGGTGTTCTATAAGTGTCTGATGCGATCATCCTAACTTCAGACAGGCCTCTTTCATTCTTTGGACTGGGGTCTTGCTGGACTGGGAAGGGGCTGAGGGGGTTGCTGAGATGTGCATACCCGACACCTCTGAGAGGAGGTGGGAGAGAACTCAGTGATTCGGTGTACCGTTAGCCGTCCTTCAGGGAACTTTCCAGTCTCCCTCAACTTGTCCTAACTGCAGAAGTGTAAGCATTTGTTTTCAGATCAAGGAATAAAAAGGTGCCCCAGATCTCCACGTCTTCTCTGCCAATCCCAAGCTCCACACTGGCCTGATGTGTGAGGGGAAAACTTAAACCTCCTCTTCCATGTTAATTTGAACAGCTGCATTCAAGCCACAGACAAAAAGAAGGCTTTTCTCTTCACTTTGTAAGGTGGCCACTCTGGAAGGAGGAGAGAGACTCAGTCACAATTCCTAGACTGGCGCCTAGGAAGAGGATAAGACTGATTCGTCTTGATTTATGAAAGTACCTGTACCAGTACCATCTTGCCAGATGAAGTGAGTCACAGGCTCTCTCTCCTATCCCTTGTCATTGGGGGAGAGAAGTGACAGGGGCAGCCTCCCAGGCATCCTGAGATGTTGTGTGTGTTTGCAACTTGAAGAGGAATTTCCCACCCCTCCCTTGTTCTCTTTCTGCATGCCTACCGCTGAGGCACCTCTGACACAGCCCACCCGTAACCCCTTCCAAGACACTCCTCCGTGTTGCCCCAGGAGCTGCTTTTTTTCCTTTTCGGTTGAATTTTTTAGGATCTGAAAAGGCTCTAGCCAAAGGTTTGTTTGTTTGGGTCATGTTCACGTTCTCACATTTTTGTCAGATATGGAAAATGAGGAAGTTAACTGCTCGCTCGCTCTCTCTGGAACTCAGCCAGTGCCAGATGAACATGGAATTAGGAGTCCCGAGTTCAGGACCCATGCTTTGTCTCCAAGATCATCCAACCTGTAACGAACATCAGAAGTTTCCTGAGATCCCTGCCAGATGGACATAAAAATCAATATCTCGCATACAAGAGGTGGGTTCTACATCAGATTTCATAGAGTAATCAATGAACTAAACATATTCCCCTACCTTCAAATATCCACTTGGAAAAAAAAGATTTATTCTTACTCTGAGTCACAGAGGTTAATGCTTAAGAGGCAGCCTGCTTGGATGTACACTTCACCACCTGCGGGCTACATGACCTTGAGCTCAGGACTTCACCTCCTTGCACTGCAGTTTCTTCATCTGTAAAAGGGAGACAGGAACTGTAGGACTGGCAGGGTTCATGGCAGGCGCACTGCCCAGCAATAGTAAAGACTGATGATACAGGCCATCCATCACCCTGGCACAGAGAAGAAGGAGCTTCCAAATTCCAATTTAGCTCAATATTTAGGTTCGTATAAATAAGCCCAATGCATTCTCCACTCTGCATCTTCGTCCAAGCTTCTCATAACCCTGGTTCTTCTCCCCGGGACATGCTCCCTGTCTTCTGCCTCTTCCCCGTCCCCTCCCAGCTTGAACTCCCCATGTGCTTCTGACCAGAGAGATCTCTCCTGCCCCCTCGCTTGTCTGCAGCCCTCATTCTTGCTTATCATTTTACTGCGTCCTCCTGTACATTGAAAGCAAAGCTCCAGAACGATTTCTTTTGAGCCACCCATAAAGGCAGGCACATTGCTGGGCGCACGCTGGAGACACGCGGTTGATGCTCCTTGGAGGATGCGGATATGCCTGGCCTAAGGAGACCTTTCTTAGAAACTTTCCGACCTGAGTGCAAGCCACCTTGTGATCGCCCAGGTGGAACCTCGGGCTGCGCAGAGATTTGCAGATCCTGAGCACAGGACTGTGAAATCCGGGAAGCAAGCGTGTGCTGCGTGCTGAAGCATTCCAATAATAGTTGCGGCTGGGGAGGACGGTGCGGTGACTCACGTCCCCGGCGCACGTCCCCAGGCAGCGGCGTGGGCGGGGCCGCGCACCCCGGGCAGAGGGGGATTTACCTGGGGAGGCCGGGATGGCAGCCGCCTGCAGACACTGACTCTGGAGGGAGCCGGGGTCACGAGGGCAACCACTCTGACTCACACGGGAAAGCCAGAGGGCGATGACCAAATTTGAAAGAGCAAGTCGCCTCTGTCAGGGAAGCTCTTAGAGAAACAGGAAGCGTGATCAGCTGCTACCAAGCCCAGAAGAGGAAAGTCAGCTGTCGTTGTACCTCTGTGCTCGCTGAAATTTATCACGATGAGCGTCTGCGGAACGCAGCACTGTGCTTCTGAGAAGTGAGATGCATCACTCCCACTCAGCGTGGGCACCCGTCCCCACCCGCATCCCCGCTCATCCGCAAGGCCTGCCGCGGCAGAAGCCCGGTTCAAGCTCATTCCTACCCTCACATGGAATTACCATAGCTAACATCTAGTCACAACAGCCTCCGTGTTGGGTTTTGTGGGCTGTGGTCAGCTGAAGGGTGGCCAGCTGAGAGGGTACCCTGCCCACCAAGACAAGAGCTCAGGCACCAGCCTGAGCCAGCCCATAGGAAAGGGCATCTTTTCTATGTGTCTACCCAAAGGAGGACAGCTTTTTTTTCTTCCGAATTAGCACAACATTCTCCGTGTTGGCGGTGGTCCTGTTTACTGAGCACTTACTGTGTGCCTAACCCTGTGTTAGGAATGTGGTGCACATTGTCACATTTAATTCTTACGACAATCCTAAGAGGCCAGTTCTCTCAGTGTCCTTTTTAGGGCTGAGGAGATGGAAGCACAGAGAAGTAGAGCGACCTGCCTCACAGCACACAGCTGTTTGTCGGATTTGGACTCTGAACACAGGACGTGCTCCCATCCAGTATGATTTTGTTTAGTCCTGGTTGATGATGACGATTCAAGTCTTGGGTCCTTGGGATGCCTTTTCTTGTAGGCTGTGTTCTCACAGGTTTTGCAGCCTTGAGGGGGCGAACTGGGAAGGCTGAGTGTTGGGGAATTCGAGGAGAGGTTGGCTCCATCCTTCTAGGGCCAGGCTGCCCCAGGGCCTACCTAGGGGTAGGATGAGGCTGTAGCAGGTCTGTGTGGGAGGTCCCAGGCAGCACAGGGCAGGGAGCCCCCTTGATGAATGTAGCCTTGCCACTGCCCTGTTCCCTCAGTGCCCTGAATGGGGTGGACCTTGCTGCTATGCGGGGGGTTAATATGGCGCTCTCCATAAGATGACAGCCAGGATAGCCTGCCACTTAAATGGAGCTGTCGCTCTCAAGAGAGAGAACAACCTTTAGTTCAGAAGCTCCCAAGCATCAGTGCCCTTAAAATCATATTCCCAGCCTAAGAATTGGCATGCTAACAAGTTCCCCAGGTCATTCTCTTGTAAGTAGTTCTAAGGACCATTCTTCATGAAATACAGCTTTGGGTGTTTTATACTGTGGGATGTAGGCCCTCTTCCCAGTTAAATAAAATGAGGAAAACTAACACTGAATGTCCCCTTGTCAAATGAAAGCCAACAACCCTTGGTGTCTTGGCTGGTCACCATAAGTTTTCAGGATACTTTTTTTTTTTTTTTCCACCAGCAAAAATAGTTTATTTGGGGATAGCAGAGGAATTACAATTTGGGACATGCAAACTATGATGAACCATAGGCAGGTCCAAGGAGAAAATGGGAAGGTCAGCTTTTATTAGGTTTTTGGAGGAAATCAGGAGGGCTGTGGTGGTTCTTGTTGGTGGCAGGTGGTGGGTGACTTGTTGATGGATCAGAAGGAAATGTTTCTTTCTGCTAGGGTCAGTAAGCTGCAGTGACTGATACAAGTGTGAGAGCTTCCTGACTCCATTTTAAATAGTTTATTTTCACAAGTGTCATACTACTACTACTGGGGGTGGGGGCCGGAGGAAATACTTCAAATGCACCAGCTTGTTGCTGATGTCTTAGTGAGTGAAAGCCCAGTCTGCTTCTGCAGACCATGCATGGGTGTTAGTACTATGTACCATTCTTAGAGACTTCACATCTTCTGAAGTCACCATGGGCTGGCTGTGATACCTCTCTTCCTTTCCACCGCCAGGGCACATTTCTCTCTTTTGTATCTGGCTATATATTTAAAATAGGATAATTTAATTCTGAAAAGGAGCTGGAAACAGTTCGCTCACAACCACAGGTGAAGGTTCTTAGTTGAGTGGCGGAGGTAGTAGGGGGGGATGCAGGGCAACCTGTGATGCTACGAACTGCCCTGAAGAAAATCTTAGGGAAAGAATATGTAAGTATGAGTGGCCTAAGCCATATTTTTTGAGCATGTTTCCCAATGGTTCTGCTAAACAAAAGATTTTCATGTGGAAAAAAACAAAAGATTTGGGAATTGAGGGCCGATAAGGATTTGTGTTTCAGAGGGTAGCTTACACCTCCAAGTTCAGGCATGGAGGGCTCCTCGGGCCAAAGGGTGAGATGCCTCCTCTGATTTCCCACCCAGCCTCCCTCCTGCTTACAGAAGTAGCAGGCTTGACCTGGGTTGTGATATGAAAAGCAACGTGAAGGTGTGTGGCCCAGAAATTTCTCTCTAACCTGTGTGACACTTTATCTTACATGGTTTCCCTTGGTCTCTGGAGGCAGTGGGAACTATAAGACTACCCAGATGAAAGTGCATGAGAGGGAACAGCTTCCTGCCTTTGGGTCTGCCATCTTGGTAGGGATTTACACACCCTGGCAGCTGGCTGAGAGAATTAAGGCAGGTAAGGAGGCATCAGATGGCTAATGAATGGGATGGAAGGCTGCTAATGAGATCAGTCAGGGCACCTAAAGGGGGGAGTGGGGTCTTCCATGTCAAAGACCAGTTCTGCTAACTCCCTTCATCCTTATGATTAGAGTTGGAATTGTCCCCCCACCAAAATAAAAGCCATGAGCACCCTCTCCCCAGCTTGCCCCATTCCCAAGAGTCAATACTCTAGGAGTCTAAACAGCTGACCACGTCATATATTTTGCCTTCTTCCTTTTACAAAGGAATAGGGCATGTGTGCCGTGTGTGTGCGTGTGTGTGTGTGTGTGTGTGTGTGTGTGTGTGTGTGTGTGTTGGAAGGTGTATTGGGCTCTAGAACTACAGATTCATCCTCTTTTTGCTCCCCTCGGGCCTTTTTATGGGGCCACCAATTTGGACAATCTCAGGAACTGCAGAGACAGGCAGCTGGATGGGAACCTGTTTCCTGTGGGCAGACAGCTCCTACATGGAGCCAAAGATGCAGCCAATCACCCTGTGAAAGGAGCAGCCTCCCTGTAAGATGCAAAGGCCAGACCTCAGCTACCTCATACCACCTCACTGTTCCCTGTGTTTGGTTCATCAAGTCCACAGGCCCTTGATGGGCAGAAATAAAGAGAAGTAGGTTCCTGTTACTTTCCTTAGGAGCAAACCCTCAGAGTCACAAAGCATCAGTGAAGATGGGCAAAGGACAGCCTCTTGGGGCCTCTGTTCCCTCAGATGTAAAACAAATCACAGCAGTTCCTTTCTGTCTCTGAAGTTGTGTCATTCTCTAACACATAACCGCTGTTAATCTGGCACACATTCAGACATGTGCATATGTAGAGAGACACCATAAAGGTGTTTAACTGATGTGAATTCAATTATATAAGTGCTGTCTCTTTTACATACTTAAAAATAAAAATGCTGTAAAATTACATTTTGCCCACACACAGGTGGGGCAGGGGCTAGCTCACCTCCTGTGGCTGCACACCCACCCTCATGCTCCCCTGCTTGCCCTCGCTGCCAACACCGCCTGCTGCGGCCAGTACTAGGAAACATGTAACAAATTCAGAAAAGTTGTTGGTGATTTACAGAAGTCTGATTCCCCTCCCTCCAGGGAGTGTCTGCTTTATCAAATGCAGAAGGAAAGGGACATTGGTTGAGGCCGGGGCCCTCAGACCATTCCTCGGTCTTTCACCTCTGGCCTCTTCCATGGCTTGTTGAGCAAAATTTCTGGTTGAATCAGATGGTGTTGGTTGAGAAAAAGGAGGGTGATCAGTGAGGAAAAGGGCCCAATGATTTTCAAATGGCGTCATTCCAATCTGATCAAATATACCAAGTAACCTTCCCTTCCAAGTGCAGTGACTTATGAAAACTCCCAGTTCCACCCCTACCTTGCCCTGCACCATACATGCAAGCTACTGCTCTTCTCCATTTGGCAAGACACAGGCAGCTGGCCAGCTTCCCATATAAAGGACACCTTTTCCTCTTTAGCTAGCATTTCCCCTGAAGAACCAGAAAGGAACAGGCATCAGTGCTGCACACTCCATGACTCCTCCCGCACGTTCCCATGACTGGTATCTGCTTTCTGTCCGGCACCATGTTCACCTGTCAAGCAGAGCCCACGTGACACTTTCTGACCACCACTGCATTCCAGCTGCCCCCATCTGGAGAGTTCTGGCTTGAGTTTCTCTCTGTTCCTAGGCTATCTTTGACACAGTGACCCATTTTACCACCTTCTGTCCAGAAGTGGCTGTTCCTCAAAGAGGAACGAATCACTTTGTATCCATAACAATGCAAGTGATTCCCAAACAGCAGATGCTTTCCACTGGTTCAAAGTTTCGAACAGGCATTGAAGGAAACTTCACAAGGCAGTTCCCCCTGGGGTAACACCTGGTAGGAGGCTGTACAACCTGAAATGTAACTTTACAAACCACCTCAAAGCCACTGGAGGCAAAGATTTGGAACAGAAAGACCATTTCTCTCTAAGTAGTCCAGTATATTTCCTTCCAGCCAAGCAATAAGCCCAGTGTAACAGCAGAATTCCAGCATCTTCCTGAGTTAACACAAAGCCGCCATGTTGACATGGCTCCATTGGAGCCCTTTCACTAGTCGGCCTCATTTTACCATATCTAAGAAGTGAGGTAGGCTTCCCTGGTGGCGCAGTGGTTGAGAATCTGCCTGCCAATGCAGGGGACGTGGGTTCGAGCTCTGGTCTGGGAAGATCCCACATGCCGCGGAGCAACTAGGCCCGTGAGCCACAACTACTGAGCCTGCGCGTCTGAAGCCTGTGCTCCGCAACAAGAGAGGCCGCGATAGTGAGAGGCCCGCGCACCGCGATGAAGAGTGGCCCCCACTCGCCGCAACTAGAGAAAGCCCTCGCACAGAAACGAAGACCCAACACAGCCCAAAATAAATAAATAAAATTAAAAAAAAAAAAAAAGAAAGAAATGGGGTAGAGGCTGGTTACCTCCTAAAAGATGGAATTTGCCTTGGTTCTCTATTCCACATGAAAGCAAGCGGTAATTTATAATTGCTTGGAAACCAGTAGCATAGACACTGATGAGTAAGTGCTCAACTGAAGCCAAATTCCCCCTCCTATTCATGAAAGGAACTTGGATGCCCACTCTCAAGTGTCAGTCATCTTGAATCACACTGGCGTTGAATTAAGCTACTGTTTTTTCCAAAGTAGTATCTCCCATTGAGCCAAACGATGCCTTCGGGCACATTATTCCTTTAAAAGTGTACTGTATTTGAATAGAAGAGAACTTAAATGTGAAAAAAATGTAAGTCTATTTGGGTGGTTGGTTATATCACCAGGGTTAAGTGTTTGTACTTCAAGTTACTGTTTTGAATCAAGAGTTTTCATATAATTACAGCCTAAAGGAAACCATAGTAAAAATTTGAACCAGAAATTTACTTACTGTAATGGATGATTACCAAAGAATAAATAAATCGCATTCAGGAACAGGAAAGAAAGAAAAGTGACACTGTTAAAAGCTGTCAACTTTGCAGAGCAGAATCCCTTCCCCACAGCTCCCCTCCCCCACCCCCTCTCAACTAGGAGCTCAGTGACTTTATGCACTTCCTCACCATTTCTCTCTTTCCAAACTTGCCTAATGGAAATAATCTGAAACTTATTTTCATTATGGTATAAATGATTGATAAGTGTTACATGTTTTCAGATTATTCATTTATCTTAACATGTTTGATAATGCTTTAGTCTAAAGGCAGGAACTCTAATGTGAATTTGAGCAACCAGACCATAGATGAAGGATTTTTGTCAGTGAGGGCGATGGTGTTGGGGGAATGCCTTCCCAACCCAAGAGAGATCTTAATAGCAGAGAAGTTTTGGAGCTATTACGGAGGGTATATCAATGAACATGGGCTAAAACAAAATATTTGACAAGCATATTTTTCAAAAAAAAAATAGTTGTGTGCCAGGAATTTAAGTGGCCTCAGCACGTAGGATTTGGGCGTTTGGTAAAAATAGCAAGATATGAAGACTGAGAAGATACATACACACACACCACACTTTTAAAGAGTTTACAAAGGATGTATGTTGGTATAACTGAGTCACTTCGCTATGCAGCAAAAATTAACACAACATTGTAAATCAACTATATTTCAATAAATTAAATAAATAAAAGAGTTTATAGTACCTCCTCTTACATTAAAGAGGTAGAAGAGGAATGGGGCAGAGCCCTGAGGTTCTTGGAGGACCTGGAAACTACAGGACCATGGGACCCAAGGCCATTGCTCTCAGGGACCCAGACATCTGGGGAGGAAGGAAACTGGGGAAAGGCTGTAAAACTAGGTAACTAGTAGGTCACTGGTGACCTTTGTTGAGGATAATTCTGGAAGCCATTGTTCTCATGATAAAGGCCAAATTTCTTAAGACCCTGGATAATCTGGCTCCTGCCTACCTGTCATATCTCTCCACTTCCTCCCACCCCCAAACGGCTTCAGCCAAGGATCTTTGAACTTGGCATTTCCCAAGTCTGAAACACTCTTACATTCCTCTAACTGCCCTAGTTAACTCTTACTAACCCTTCAGGTCTCAGCTCAATAGTCATGTCCTCTGAGAAGCCCCTCTGACTCCTCAGACTAGACAAGCTTTCCTGCTCTCTGAACTACTATACTCTCCTTTTAAAACTACATTTCCTAGTTTACAGTTATGTATTTGTGTGACAATTGATTTATGTCTCTCTCCCCTACGGCTCTGTAAACACCATAAAGATGGGACCATATCTCGCCGGTTACCTTTGTGTCCCCAGTGCCAAGAACAGTGTTTGGCACATAATATGTGCTCAATAAATGTTAATTGATTATGTAAATGAATCAACTGATTATGTAAAAGAATCAACAATTCTTCTCATCAGTTGCCTTGTACTGAATGTTTATGTCCCACCAAAATTCGTATGTGCATTTTGAAGCCTAATCCCCATTGTGATGATATTTGGAGGTAAGGCCTTTGTGAGATAATTAGGTCAAGAAGATGGAACCTTCCTGTATGGGATTAGGGCCCTTATAAGAAGAGATCTCTCGGAACTCCCTGGCGGTCCTTGCTTCCCCAACCGGGGGCCCAGGTTCTATCCCTGGTTGGGGAACTAAGATCCCACATACCAGCCATCACGGCCAAAAAGAAAAAGAAAAAAAGAGATCTCTCTCCACCATGTGAGGACCCAGCAAGAAAGTGTCCATGTGCAAACCAGGAAAAAGGCTCTCACCAGGCACCAAATTGTCTGGCATCTTGCTCTCAGACTTACCACTCTCCAGAGCTGTGAGAAATAAAGTTTTGTTGTTTAAGGCACCAATCTCTGGTATTCTGGTTATAAGACATCAAGGCAGCTCAGGAGAATCAACAAGCTAGGAACCTTAAGCAAGTAGCTTATTTTCTTCAAACTTCAGTCTCCTTACCTCTAATATGGCATTAGCAATAGCACCTATTTCTGAGGATTGTTTTGAGAATGAACTGAAATAATACATGCAAATAACTTAGCACATATGTAGCACAGAAAACACACTCAATACAGTTTTCTTATTATTCCTATTACAGCTTTCTCATCTATAAACTGATGGTTTTAGAGGTTCCTTCTGCTTTAAACATGCTATGACTCCTATTTAATCCTAAAAGAAAAGTTCTTTGTTTTCTGGATTTGTCAACCTGGCAATTGTAACAATCAACGTATCAACTTTTTTTTTCCAGTAAAATAATGCTACAAGAACCAGCAATGATTCGTCATCCTGTAATAATATGCATGAATTTAGGGCAGGGCCATAATTATTTTATGAACTTACATTTAATGTACAAAAGTCTTCCTTTGTCTCACAAGATTCCAGGAAGTAGAAAGAGGGGGTGATTTGGAATGATAAAGCTCCCTTTTGATCTACAGTTCTGAAGAGAGTCATGTTTTTTCTTTTGTTCGTATAACAACAGTGTAGATATATATGCCCTTACTTAAGAGAGAAGAAAAACAGAAAACCAAAAGTTAAGACATTCGTATTACACAAGCCAAAATATTAAACAGAAGCCTGTGTGCCACTCTGTGATTTTCTAACTCTATTGAATATCTTTCTGGATTTAAACCCTCACGAAAGAAGTAATGTTCATTACCTAATAATGATAAAATATGGCCTTTTACTTCCAGTGAAAAACATGATCTTCTTTGCTCTTATAAGGTGTAATGGAGAGTTTTATGCCCACTTTATGCATGGGCAAGTTGAGGATCCATGAAGGAAGATTATTACCTACAAAATCACATAGCTAACCAGGCACGAAACCAATGCCAAGTGAGCCCAAAGGTTTAGGCCTCGTGATCAGACAACCCACTTCCCTTTGCTTACCTGTCAAATCCCGTAAGTGTGAGCTATACTTCATGTTTGCTTCTCATAAATACATCCTTATTGATAATGTCAATAAAGTAAATTTCATCACTCACTTGGAATGGCTCCGTCTTCATCCTGGCAGTGTTTTGCCTTCCAGGAGAGCAGAACAATGCACCATAGTTTCCAAGTGCCTTTCATTTGTCACTGGGACCTTTGCTATTTGGATCATACTTCCTCCTTGCCAGACCTTAGCAAATATAATATCTTGGTCCAGATAATTATCTCTGTAATGGAGGTAATTGCAATGGTAAGCGTCTTTACCCCAAATTCCCATGTTTTTTCAGTGCTTTATTTTAGGCTGCCCCATTCTATCGAAAAGTGTTCCAGCGATGGCTAAAGCTAGAGAGGGACAAGATATTAACCAAAAACTTATTAAAACCAACAACCAATGTTTGTATAAAGCTTTAAAGTTTACCAAGTTTCAATCCAGAGAGGTAACCAGGGCAGGTCTCATTACTCCCATTTTATAGATGAGGAAATGAGGTTCATTCAGATCTTTTTATTTCAAATTCCACGCTAGAGCTACAATACCACAATATCACAATACTACAATTCCTGGGCGCTTCGCTATTATTGTTATTATTACTCTTACCATTCAAAACCAGAGGGCATTTGCTTGAACTTCCTCCCCACATGAGCAGTCAGAGAAATCAGAATTGGGATCATCAAGCAAATTTTACTTAAAATAATTTACTTATTATTTTCCAGACATGCTTTGGACAAGTTATTTTAAACACAATTGCACATCAGTAAAAGTCCACAGGAACAATGGTCCCTCCACAGGCTTCTAATGGAGAAAGTGAATTCAGAACAGACCTTGTTACGGTGTCAAAATGAAACAATGCCTGGGCAAGTTCCATTACCATTCCACAAACAAAACTAAGGAAACGGGAGAAGAAAGGAGAAAAGTAAAGTATATTTATGTCCTGCAGGGCTCTAGCTCTGGCAGGAAATTCTGAGTGAGAGCTCTTATAGGTGCCCTACCACTTGACCCTGGGATTGTGGGACCTTTGCATGGCCATCTCCAATCAGGTGTGTGGTTGGCTCCTTCCACAGGCTTCAGAGGCTGAAGGGGCCTGAGACTCACTCAGCTTTTCCATATCTCCCCAAACCTGGCCACTGCATATGTAGGGGAGCTTCCCTTCTTGCTCCTACAAGCCTTGTAGACTTCCAGTTTACAGCAGGAAGAACTGCTTCTCTCCCCTCACCCTTCACATCACTTCTACATACATCATTCCCTGATCCCTGTCTTAGTAAGTCTTTAAACAAGTAGTAAGTCTTTAAATAAGTGCTTATTACCTATTGACTGGGAACAGACAACTTGAAGAGACATGCTATGTGCCAGACACATAACAATAGTCTCAAACTTGATTACATAAGAATCCCTTGGAATGCCCATATAAAATGCAGATTTCTGGATCCTACCTCTGGAGATGTTTATACGGTAGGTTTGGGATGCAGCCCAAGATCTGGATTGCAGTCAAATACTCCAAATGATTTTGATGTAGGGGATCCAGGGTCACATCGAGAAATACCATAGTAAGTGCTAAAGAACTGAATAAAAGAATGAGTGAATGAATGATAATATCATGAATGAGAATCAATGGTTGAACTGTGTTTCCCTCATTTGCCTTGCCATGAGGATCATTGATACACAGTAAAAATAATGATTACTAAGCCTGCCCCAGACATAGTAATCATAAACCCCAGGGAAAGAATCTGGGAATCTATATTCTTAAATAAGTGCCCCAAATGAGTCTTATGAAGAGGCACCTTTGAGGAGTACTACCATGTAGGCTGTGGTCTCTGTAGTTCCCACAACACTCATTTCCTGTTCTTTGAAGCAGTAACTTGGAGTGACCACCTTCAAGCAAGTACCTGAGGTTCTTACTATCTTGGTAAAACTGCTCCTTCACTTGCCATTTTAGAAAAAATCAGACCCTTCAGCCAAACCCCATATGATCCTTCTAGTAAATAGTCTACAGCTATGGATCCAAAGGGGTTTCAATATAATCTGGAGAGATTTCAAAATATTTAATAATCAGTACTGTCTGGGCACCAACTAATCCAAGTGGACAAACAGTATAGATAGTAATATAAGCAACCAATGTTTACTGTCTAGATATTAGTCCCTAGTGTAAGACTTTAAATGATAGTTTTTTTTTTTAATTGAAGTGTAGTTGATTTACAATGTTGTGCTAGTTTCAGGTGTACAGCAAAGTGATTCAGTTATATATATTTCAGATTCTTTTCCCTTATAGGTTATTACAAAATATTGAGTAGAGTTCCCTGTGCTATACACTAGGTTCTTGTTGGTTATCTATTTTGTATATGGTAGTGTGTATATGTTACTCCCAAATTCCTAATTTATCCCTCCCTCCCCTTAAATGATAGTTTTTTAATCGTGTAAGGTTAATAAAGCTTGGGAAGACTGATGTATTTTCAAGAATCCCTTCTAATTTATCTCTTGCACCCCTTTATAGAAGGCCTGAGTTTGGTAAATATACTGACGGTAATGCCTGGTAATTTTGCTCAGGTTTGTTTAATACATCTTTCCCTGTTTAATTTGCTGCACGCTCCATGCCCTGACATCTTATTCTTTACCAGACCAGAAGTTTTTTTAATGTGCAAGCCTATTGTGCCTAGGGAAAAATGTTGAACTTTTGCCTTTGTAATAAGATATGCTCCAATGACCAACTTTAGCAATTTAATATAGTTGAATAATAACTGAATGGGACACTTTGTCACTCAGTCATTATTCAAGCTCCTACCGGGGGTGGAGAGAGGAGTTGCTGAAGGCCAGATTATTCCCAAGGGAGCCCAGCCACACAAATCAACACTGAGAGAATCTTTTTAAAAACAATGTTACAAAAAATCAAAAATTCCAGGAAATACAAGTCAAACTATAGATTTGCAAAATGCTTACAAGAGCTCAAGTTCAATTCTACAAAATAGCATAGTGTTTAGTATTCATTTAAGATATTTTTGTACATGGAAAGTATGTTGGAAGGATAAACAATCACCTGGATAATTCAATCTAAGAAGTGCTTTGTAGGTGGACATGATCCAGATAGATGAGATCATTTCCACATGGTCCAGAGGTATGTGAAAATTCCCCTTCACCCTACATTGCATGCTACCTCTGATTCTGAAGATATTCCAGTATTCATTACAAGCTTCAAGCACCTGTATCTTGCTCTGATGTGTACAAAGACATTTCTGCTGAAAATTTCAAGGTCTCTTATTTTCATGCAAAACTTGAAGAAGCCAAAGTTTTTGTTTATTCATTTTAGTCTGAGTTGTTCTATTTTGCTTTTTGAGATGTACTGTAAAGCCAATTTTTCTTTTTTCTGTATCTAGGACCAGGGCTTCATTTGCCAGTGAAGAAGATACCACATGCAGACTTCTAATTTATGTACTTAGCGTATATAATGTGTTCTAGAGTCTCATGAAAGTTAATCAAGGGAAAACCCAGATAGCCTGGCAGCCTTAGGGAACTAGGGTGTGGTCATTCGGGAAGGCTGCCTCTTCCTCTGGAAAGACACCTGGTTGGGATTAGGCTGGGCCAAGGCTGTCCGGTCAGTGACAGCTGCCTCAGTGTCAGGATAGGAGGCTTTCCGAGAAGACATGGCTCCCTTCCAGAACATCTGAGCCCTGATTCCTGCAATGCCACAGTCCTCATTTTTACTCCATGTGTGGATATCACTACCAAAGAGGTCACAGAAGCTCCCTGGCCTCATATCTGTACCACAAGAAAGGCCCTCACCTGTTGCCTAGACCAGGGACCTTTTCCTTTCCAGGCATTCTCAGAAGACTCAGAAGAGTTGCAGAAATTCTGGAAAGAGTTCTGGAAGGTATAGGAAGCCCTGAGAGACATGTGCCCCATCAATAGAGGGTCGGGGATCTCATGGAAGTGGTTCCTCATCATTCATGTCCTCTCATACCCCTACCCTACTTTATGCCAATCCCTCGGGTTTTCATAAACCAGGTTGAGGGACCGGCCACAGGTCAAGAAAAAACCCTAGATCTGGGACTGATAAGTTAATTAAGGGACCTCAAAGGATTTTTACAATTGTTGATAACCTCTGACAGTCATACCTACTTATTGTTAACAAAAAATTTTTATCCTTTCTGAGATGTCGTGGATAGAAAGGCTTATAGGCAGGGTAGGTGTTCAGTGCAGTAGATGTATTTTCTTGATAGTAGATCTAGCCCAGTGATTACTCCCTAAAAGTCATCATAGACAGCACTCTCACATGGATACAGATAGAAGTTGAAAAACACATTTCCTAAGGTACTGATTTTCTCATATCAAGACTCTGGTTAGATGCCCCATGGTAGGAACCTTTCTCCACGTTCTGTGAATGGACAGAGAAAATCCTAGTCTTTGCCTCGGATTTCAGCTTAGGAGGCAGCACTGCTTATCTGGAAAGATTTAGTGGCCCCGGCCCAAAGAATATTCAGCTTTTGCTCCAATGGAACCAGGATCCTCTTTTCAATGTCCATCATAAACTGGGTGTCAGAGAAAACAGATTGATTGCCCCATAGTGGAGCTGCCAAGAGGAACTCTAAGCCAGACTTTGGTAAATGGAAGCTCCCACTGGCACCACGAGCCCCTGGGGAAGCATCTGGACTGAGCTTGGTTATTGTCTTCATGGCCTTACCTGACTCCTCAAATTCCCTCTTTTGAGCCTAATCTGAGGACCACACCTCTAAAATCAACACCAGCCTAACATTCTCATTCTGACCCCCATTCTTGCCATTTCAGTGACCATACTCAGCCTCTGTTCCTGATTTTATCCACCCAAACAAGCCTTACTTTAACCTGTCTTAGCTGATTATTCAGGCCCAGGCCCATCAGGAAGGCAAACCTCATCCTAGGCCCTCGTTCTGGCTTAGTGCCTCTGATGTCGGTTGCACAACTGGGCACCACAAGGAGCACATGACTGCCATCCACAAAGACAAAGATGGAAACTATGAGCCATCCACTTGGCAACCATGCTGGCACCCTCCTCCATTCATGCTGCCAAGCCCTGACCAGAAAGATCTTGGACTGCTTACTGCCCAATGTACTCAGTCCAGACTCAGGGTGGCTCAGGTCGCGGCTGGTAGAACCGGCTATAATGACACTTATACTCGCAAGAAAAGGACAGAGGAGGGGACCGAGACTCCATATCAGCTTATGCCCGCCAGATTCAAGCTAAAGAGAAATCTAGAAATCTTCATGAAACTAAACAGGAAAGATTTATTATTATTGTTATTGTTGTTATTGTTATTTAGAAAACGACCCAAAATAAACATATTCTACCTTTAAAAATTTTTAATTTGATTTCCATAGGAAAAACTGAATGCGTTTTCTGTCCACAGAAAGCATGTATGGTCTTTTTCCAGGAATAAGGGAAGCAGGGAAATAGGTGAAGAAAAGTAAGTAAATGATTAGGGTATAAGCTATAATGTAGGGAAGAGCTATGTCACTGTTGCCTACAGAGTACTAGTCCTACGTCCCAAGTGATTTCGAAAGCACTTTAAAGAAACCAGGAAGAAAATTAAGTACCTGCCTCTACATTTATCTCATTTTATCCCCTCCCCAGTTCTTTCAAGTGAAGATTTATTTCCCCCACCTTGCAAATAAGGAAACTGAGGCAGCCTCAAAGAAGCTAAAGGACTGTTCAAGGTTACAAAGCTACAAAATGGTTGAGATGGGAGCTGAACCCAGTTTGGCATTAATTTAGACAACTATCTTCCCCCTGAAGCATATGCCAAAAGAAGTGTACCAACATTCCAAGACAATGTCATCAGGGAGAGCACAGTCAAATTACTATTGAAGGAGTCCTTCCAGTCCGTTTCCCAAAACTAGTGTTGGAAGTGTTGGAAGGTGAGTTTGGTAATTGGTTCACTTTTAATAGATGATTTATTTTAAGCTGCCTGGTTTGATGATGCAACAAGCAGGGGAATGAGCTTGGTTTGAAGATAGATTTCTGATCTTCTGGGAAGTGCTTCTACTTCAATAAGCTTTGACTCACCAAGGAAATTCCTAAGGATGTTTAGTCACAACCTGCTGAGCTGCCAACGCTGTAAATATACACATGCCCATATGCACACATATGCATAGGAATAGATAATTTTGTAGTCATGGCAATGAATGCTGCTTTCATCAGGGACCAAGCCATTGCAGTCAGCAGGGAGGAGACTGCTGGGGGGAAACTTTTCTTCTTCCAACTTGGGTCCAGTAGTTGGTGGCCTGTAAATTAACTGACGAGGGATAGGTTAACAGGAAAAGAGATGAGGTTTACTTAAGCCTACACAACAGAACTACTCAGTAATAGGCAACTCACTCAACAGACTGGGATAAAAACTTTATATGCCAAATTAACAAAGGGGTGGTGATGGTGGTAGTTAGGGCTTCAGTAGGAAGATAGGGAAGGTTCTGTGGGACTTCTTGATGCTAATGGCTATAGGCAGTCTGCCTCCATACAGGCACCTAAATACATTGGAAACACCCATGGCTGGGGGGAGGGAAGGAGGTTAATGGCAGCTGTATATTCTGAAAGCTATGCTTGTGTCAGATAAAGGGACTTGAGATAAGATTTCTTCCTGTATCGTCTTTAGCTCAAATGTTTTTACTTTAAAATCAACTCTGGGGACTCTGAGCGGTTCCCCACATTTCCCTCACCGGAAACATCCCTAGAAGTTTAAAAAAAAAAAAAAAAGAGGCTAGGTTGATGGCTATGGGAAGAGATTTGGATTAGAAGTTGCAGGGAAAGAGATACACAAAGGGAAAAGAAAACAAAGAAGAATGGTTGGAGCAGTTTCTGAGTCCACAAGGCAGCCAATCAAGAAGATTTCTAGACGTTGGATTTTGAAGCACTTTTAGTGAGGATGGTAGTGGCAGTGTTATAGCCATGGCTATTTCCCAGAGCAGAGCATGGAAGATGCAGGCGTTCCAGTGAATTTTCTGAGTGGTCCACACTGTTGTGGTGATAAATCCTTTGAAGTTATAGCACTTCAGCTTCAGCTCGCAGGGCTTTAGGAAAAAGGCAGCTTTAGTTCTCAGTGATGCCAAGTCAAGAGAGTGAGAGAAAAATTTAATTACCAACAAAACGTGTAAGATGGCAGGTAGAATTCACAGAGATGAAAAGGTAGCTTTAAGACAATGAACGGGACTCAAATCTGGTAACATACAAGGGTAGGTTATTATTTTCCACTGAAACATACAATTTCTTTCTACAATCATCCCCATTAAAAAAAAAAATTTATTTTATTTATTTATTTTTGGCTGTGTTGGGTCTTCGTTCCCGTGCGCGGCTTTCTCTAGTTGCGGTGAGCGGGGGCTACTCTTCGTTGCGGTGCGCGGGCTTCTCATTCTGGTGGCTTCTCTTGCTGCAGAGCGGGCTCCAGGCACACGGGCTTCAGTAGTTGTGGCACGTGGGCTCAGCAGTTGTGGATCACAGGCTCTAGAGCACAGGCTCAGTAGTTAGCCTTAGTTGCTCCGCAGCACGTGGGATCTTCCTGGACCAGGGCTCGAACCCGTGTCCCCTGCATTGGCAGGCATTCTTAACCACTGTGCCACCATGGAAGCCCCTACAACCACCCCCATTTTGAGCAAAGATTATCAAAGTAAGATTACTCTTGTTTACAAAATGTCTTTTCTCATTAAATTTGGCCTGATCATTTACATAAGTGCAGCAAGATTGGTAATTGGACTATATAGGCCTTTTAAAGTTTGCTTGGCTGGGACTTTTATAAGGAATCTCAGATTGGACTTTTAAATGCCTCTTGATGCTTGTAAGCCAAGCCATGAACTTATCAGACTTCATCTGCAGTATTTATAGATTTGGTGATTTCCTTTCTTCTTGAGGTTCCCAAAATATTCTAAAGTTCCTGGGCCTGCCAGAAAGTGACTTTCCCTACTCACGTATAAAGGCCGGGAAGTCTGTAAGCCAGGTACCAGGCCAGTTTTTCCAGAACGGTTTTGTAAACATTGGCTTCATAAAGCAATCTTAATTCCTGAAAACTGTTTGGTCATAGATGATTCTGTGTACATGAATCTCAAATATGACATTCCAGTTAAAGCCTTGGTGATATACCCAATTTTCTCAATCATGTCCTGTTGCAAAGAGAACAGATTCTTACTGAACTTATGCAAGCAACTATATTGCAATGAGAGTAAAAATATTCAATAAGAGTTTCTGAATTCTGGAGGGATCAGTTAGGGAAAAAAGGATAAATGTTTCTTTTCAGTTTGCAAAGATATAATCTTCTTAATTGTTGTGAGTTATAGATAGCTTAGGAGAAAACAGAAAAGGGGTTCCTTATATCCAGAAAAACAAAACATCTAAGAACAAGCAATATTCCAAACAAATAAACAAAAAAAATCCATAAAAATTATAATCATTTTTCATTTGCTCATTCAGTCCCACATAATAATTCTTGTTCCACTTGAAACTGGCTTAGCAGTTTTGTGAAGTCATCAGCTTCACCACTAGAATTCCGGACATCCTTAGTGGTATGATCTCAAATTTATTTAAGCAGTGCCATGAGAAGCCTGTACCCCGGAGTACCTTAGGTCATAGGTCTTTCTGTGGTTCTCTGAGACATCCCTTTTGTTGAAGACAAAGTATTCCGGCTTGCACCTGGTTGCAAGAGCTTTTAGGAAAGCATCAGAATAACAACTATCTGTGAATGACAAAAAACTTAAAATGGCCACTGTTAAAGTTTGATGAGAATTCATTATAAAAAATAATGCAGTTGACAAATCTGGCTGTTTCTGTGACATATATTCTCTTAGGATAATAACTGAAATTATGACTGATAACATTCTATCAGGACATATCATAGACAATGAGGGCACTGACAAATTTCTAGGAACTTCATAGAATTTCTGAAGTACTTGTATCAATAACATTTAGGCATACCAGTATAACCTAGGGAAGGCTAAGCACCTCTTCCCATTTGACAGTGCTTCCGTGCAACTTAACTTATTATGACACAAACTTAATTAGTTAAACATCTCCCTTTTCACAAGGTGAGAGGACAAACCCTTTGAGATTTTCCAGGGACCCCGTGGAAAGTCTCAAAGTCAGTTCCAGGTCAAAAAGACTTCATTTAGAATTTGATTTTGGGAAGCTGTCCAAAATGTCAGCAGGTTTGAACACCTGATTAAATAGGATCACAGGTCAGTTTTTATTTAAGAAAAAAGACTTGGTCTTCTGAAATAATCAAAAACATGGTTAAAGTACTGGAAATTATTCCAATAAGACACAGGATATTTGCTTCCTAAGTAGATGACTTAAAAGGTAAAGAGAATCTTTTTACAATCTCTTATTAAGAAAAGACCAGTAATCCAAGAAATTCTGTCTTTTCTTTTTTTTTTTTTTGCAGTACGCGGGCCTCTCACTGCTGTGGCCTCTCCCGTTGCGGAGCACAGGCTCCGGACGCGCAGGCTCAGCGGCCATGGCTCACGGGCCCAGCCGCTCCGCGGCATGTGGGATCTTCCCGGACCGGGGCACGAACCCGTGTCCCCTGCATCGGCAGGCGGACTCTCAACCACTGCGCCACCAGAGAAGCCCCTTGTCTCTCTTTTTTTTTCTTTTTTCTTCTGGAACAATCTTTTGTGTGTGTGTGTGTGTGATAACAGAGCAATTTTAATTCTAGCATACAAGGATATGCTTTATAAACTTCGTGCAACTGTTGTACGCATTCAATAAAGTGACAACTCGCAATACCACTTAGTATCTCAAAATCAGGAACATACCTTGGAATTGTTTAAACACAATCCACAGAATGAAAAACAAAATCAGAAGTCACCCACAGTTATACTAATTGTCAACTAAACGTTTTACCACTTACTACTTGATATAGCAGTCAGTATCTAGTAGGGGATATCGGAAGTGATTTCAGATTCTCATCCTGTCGTACTCTACTGGGAAGGTTTCTTGAGTAGCTATGTGACTGGCCAAAGGTGGGTACAACCAGGACCAGAACAGCATGTAAGGTTCTACCACAGTGTCTGTAGTTTTCACTTTTTTCTCCTTTGTCAGCTAAAAGTGAACAGTGAGAATTAAATACTTATCTTTACATATACACGAGGTATGCTGTGAGAGCATATTTGCTTACAAACATATAAAAATACTTGTTAACTAGTTTGATAAGAAAATAACGTATAAAAGTATATAGCAAAACGTTAATCATCTCTGACCCTGGAAAGATCAATTCCATATTTTATGTTATAAACAAAAACAGTTTTAGTTTTTTGAATCCCTTACCCAGAACTACTTGAAAAGGAAGACAGACAGAAATTATTTATTTTTACTCTCAACATGGCTGTGAAAAGAGTTAAATTAAAAAACCAAGAACACTAAAATGCCTAAGTCCAGAATGAGTCCAAATATTTGGCCACATAGAATATTATCTTTAGGAATAATAGTAAAGGTTTTACATGCAGTTTTTAACCTATAAATACAATAGGCATTTTGGTATTTTGGCCACTGGAAAACAAAGGCTATAGCATCAGTAAAGGTCTGAGATGTCTCACTTTTGTGAATTCAATTCGGTGTATTTAAGGTTAAGTAAAGTTGACATCAAAATTTTTAGAGATAGGCAAAAATTCACATTTAAAAAAAACTCCCTATGTTTCTATTTAGAGTAACAGTAGGCGATATGATTCCAGAAGTTAAAAGTTATTTCACAACCTATGACTTCAGCTTGGCAAACAGCTTAGGTTCCAAAGCTGATTCATCCTTATTAAAAGTAAGCCCTTAAAAAAAGAATGTGTCTGTATATATAGATATCCATTTTAAAGGAATTAATCTCTGAAGCAGCCTTAGTGTTTCCTTTAAATCTGTCTTGAATGACCATTGGATTAGCTTCATGGAAAGGATTAGCCAGCTTCTTGGTCTAAGGCTACCACGGTGATCATTTATCTAAGGCTAGAAAGGTACCAGCGTGATGTTAACTGTAAGGAGAGAGGGAGAAGGTGAGGGCTTTTCCTGGCAGTTTGTAGCTAAAATTCAAAGGATTCTTAGAAAATGACACAGTGGCAGCCTTTCTTGTCGTTTTCTTTCCGTGTTGGTTCTGGTGAAGGAGGACATTCCTGCCCTTGAAGTTTCCTTATAACCCGGACAAGCTCATGGAAAGCTTGATCTACATTCATCCTAATCTTTGCTGACGCCTTCACATATGTTACCTTAAGTTGTCGTGCTAACTGCTGTCCTTCTTCCTGTGTTACCTGTCTCTGATGATCCAGATCTGCTTTATTGCCAATTAAAGTCATTAGAAACTCATCAAGATCCTTTACTCTGAGAATCTGTCTTTGAAACGTATAGATTTCTTCAGAACTGCCTCTATTTGTGACTGAAAAGACCAACAGGAAACCCTCGCCAGTTCTCATATACTGTTCTCTCATAGCTCCAAACTCCTCTTGTCCCGCTGTATCCAGAATATCTAGCCGGGCTGCCCGGTCATCTGTCACGCACTGCTTTGTGTAGGAATCCTCGACGGTTGGATCATAATCCGTTACAAAATAGGACTGGATGAACTGGATGGTGAGCGCCAACTTGCCACGCCGCCCCCGCCGACTACCACGAGCCGGTACTTCTCTTGGCCGGAGCCGTCCCGCCAGCCAGCCGCAGCCATGTGGACGCCGCCGAGCCCAGCTCGGCCACGCCGAGCCGCCGCCCGTCCTAGGCCCGGCTCCGGAGACTTGTGCGGCCGGTGGGCCGCGGGCGAGCAGCCGGGCGGGGGTCCCGGGCGCCAGGAGCTGCTGGAGGGCCCGTCCAGGTGGCAGCGCAGCGCCCGGGCTGCCTGGGTCCTGACCGAGGCGCAGAGAAGCGAGGTGACCACAGCGGCGAGGGGCTGCAGTGGCCGGGGGGCGCACTCCAGCACACGTCTTCACAGTGCCAATGGAACAATCTTTAAACAACTACTTTTGGACAGAATTACTCTTTTCTTTTTCTTAACAAACACAATCCTACACTCCTTGAATACTTTGCATTCAGAGTTTTCTTCTTCACCCTTATTTATTTCTAGTAGCTTCATTTACATATATTGATTATAACTTTGAACCCTTAGTAACCTTTATTTCCCAGAGAAAACTAGGAAGTAGACAATTGTGAACTGTCATAGACCACCAGCATTGTGTAGTAGATTAGCAAATTTATCAATACATCATCTCACAGTTTCTAGAGACTTATGCTGCCCTCAAAGTACAATTTCTCAATATGACAAAAATATCATTTTTGTTCATAAAACCAAATATCTTTAGTTTCCTGTATAAATAAGAAGTCAAAATAGATAAACTTAAAGCTATGTTTAGTAATTAATGTTTCAGTATTTTATATTATTTGGAAATGATCTAGATATTTAATGGATATTTAATGGATATCTATTATTTAACTTTGTATAACTCTAAGGTTTCAAGTTACCAAAAAGATTTTGGAAAGTACTTCTAAGCAGACATATAATAAAACACAATTGTTGTTGAAATAAAATTTGTAAGAGCAATGATTTAATTTGATTAAAATAAAATCTCTAAGGAATCTTGCTCCCTGACTTCAGACTATACTACAAAGCTACAGTAATCAAAACTGTATGGTGCTGGCACAAAAACAGACACATAGATCAATGGAACAGGATAGAAAGCCCAGAAATAAACCCACTCACTATGGTCAATTAATCTATGATAAAGGATGCAAGAATAAACAATGGAGAAAAGACAGTCTCTTCAATAAGTGGTGCTGAGAACACTGGAGAGCTACATGTAAAAGGATGAAATTAGAACATTCTCTAACACCATATACAAAAATAAACTCAAAATGGACCTAAACGTAAGGCCATATACTATAAAACTCCTAGAGGAGAATATAGGCAGAACACTCTGACATAAATCACAGTCATATTTTTTTTGGATCTGTCTCCTAGAGTAATGGAAACAAAAGCAAAAATAAACAAATGGGGCTTAATTAAAGTTAAAAGCTTTTGCACAACAAAGGAAACCATAAACAAAACGAAAAGACAACCTACAGAATGGTAGAAAATATTTGGAAACAATGCGACCAACAAGGGATTAATTTCCAAAACACATATATTATACGGCTCACTATCAAAAAAATAAATAACTCAGTCAAAAGAAAAATATGGGCAGAAGACCTAAATAGACATTTTTCCAAAGAAAACATATAGATGACCAGCAGGCATATGAAAAGATGCTCAACACTGCTAATTATCAGAGAAATGCAAATCAAAACTACCATGAGGTATCACCTCACACCAGTCAGAATGGCCATTATCAAAAAGTCTATAAATACTAAATTCTGGAGAGGGTGTGGAGGAAAGGGAACGCTCTTCCACTGTTGGTGAGAATAATGGTGCAGCCACTATGGAGAACAGTATGGAGGTTCCTTAAAAAACTAAAAATAGAGTTACCATATGATTCTGTAATACCATTCCTGGGCATATATCCAGAAAAGATGAAAACTCTAATTCGAAAAGGTACATGCACCACAATGTTCATAGCAGCAAAATTTACAATAGCTGAGACATGGAAACAATCTAAGTGCCCATTACAGATGAATGGATAAAGAATATGCGGTGTATATACACAATGGAATATTACTCAGCCATAAAAAAGAATGAAATAATGCTATTTGCAGCAACATGGATGGACCCAGAGATTATCATACTAAGTGAAGTAAGTCAGATAAAGATGAATATCATATGATATCACTTATATGTGGAATCTAAAAAAATGATATAAATGAACTTATTTACAAAACAGAAACAGATTTACAGACATAGAAAACAAACTTATGGTTACCTAAGGGGAGGAGGAGGGAGGGATAAATTAGGAATTTGGGATTAACAGATACACACTACTATATATAAAATAGATAAATAACAAGGACCTACTGTATAGCACAGGGAACTATATTCAATTTCTTGTAATAACCTATAATGGAAAAGAGCCTGAAAAAGAATATATATATACACACACACATATATATATCTTTGAATCACTTTGCTGTACACCTAAAACATTGTAAATCAACTATACTTCAATTTAAAAAAAATAAAATCTACTCAGCCATAAAAAGGAACAAAACTGTGCCATTTGCAGAGACATGGATGGACCTAGAGACTGTCATACAGAGTGAAGTCAGAAAGAGAAAAACCAATATCGTATATTAACGCATATATGTGGAATCTAGAAAGATGGTATAGATGAACTTATTTGCAAAGCAGAAATAGAGACACAGCCGTAGAGAACAAATGTATGTAAACCAAGCGGGGAAGGGGGGTGGGGGATGGATTGGGAGATTCGGATTGACATATATACACTACTATGTATAAAACAGATAACTTATGAGAACCGACTGTATAGCACAGGGAACTCTACTCAGTGCTCTGTAGTGACCTAAATGGGAAGGAAATCCGAAAAAGAGGGGATATATGTATACGTGTGGTTGATTCACTTTGCCGTACAACACAAACTAACACAACATTGTAAAGCAACTATACTCCAATAAAAAAAATAAAATCTGTAAGTTTTATAATCTTAAACATATAGTAAATAATAGCTTATTTGATTAGTAAACCCAAGTAGTCCGAAAATATATGTTTGTATCATAATGCTGATAACTCAGAAGAAACAGTTATTTTTATTATTAAACAAATGATATTAAGCTAGTCTTATTTACTAAAGATTTACCCAAATCATGTGAATTTGAAAAAAAATTTAGATTTCTGAGTTTTAGGAATATTTCATTTATATGTTTTTATTTTTCTCTAAGCCAATTAAAGTAGAGCTCTTTTAAGGAATTTTATAAATTAATTTGGCCATACCATCCAGGGGTAAGAAAATACCACATATACATATTACATACATAGACAGACATAAGCATACATGCAGACACAAATAGAGACCTTATAGCTTTCATAGTAATCCAAAATTTATTAGCTTAGGTAAGAATTAGTGTTTGTCTTTGTCCCACTTTTTATTCAGACTATGTTTCTAGCAGATGAAATGAGTTGTTATTTGTTCAACCTATGGGCTAAAGCTTTTTACCAATATTTGTGGGGGAAACCTTTAAGACCTTTTCTTTGCCTTGATGTATAATCAGTGGAGGCTGTAGTTCAGTCTCACTCAGGTGGTTGTTTTAGTGGCCTGAGAAGTTACTATTTAATTATTTGTTTGTTTGTTGGGCTATGCCGGGTCTTAGTTGCCGCGTGCAGGATCTTTTTAGTTGCGGCGTGCAGGATCTAGTTCCCTGACCAGGGATCGAAGCTGGGCCCCCTGCATTGGGAGCGCAGAGTCTTAACTGCTGGACCACCAGGGAAGTCCCTAGAAGTTACTTTTTAAAGCCTGGGGAGTGCCAAGGAAAAGAGCACTGGGGGCTCATTAAAGGGGGATATTAATTGGTTTTTATTAAGAGGAGAAATAAATTTCTTATATTTTATGACAGAAAGCAATAGTACAATTAAAAGCAAGGGATCCCTCAGGCTGAGAGCCAGCCTAATTTCCTTGGATGTTTGCATTTTAAAGAGACGGCTCTCGGGTCCTGGAGAAGACGGTTCTGGGTGGTAGAAGATTTACATCTCAAAGAGGGAGAGGAAGAAAGCAACCTTTTAAAATAACTGCTCTAAGAGCGTTTTCAGCGGCATATTTGCCTATTACCAGATTTTGGCCGGGACAACAGCAAATTCATCTGGTAGCATTGAGCCTTTGCAAACAGGCATTTTTAAGGGGGGAGGGGGAGAGGGGGATGTAGTAGGTGGGCAGAATTATTTGTGTTGAGAGTCTGTAGTTTCTAATTGGCTTAGGTTGAGGCCTAGTTGCTAAGAGGTTTCAGAGGAGCCGGACTGAGGAGGCTGAGGCCTAGCGTAATTACTATTTGTGTTTCTTTTTCTTAAGTTCAGGGCAGTCCCTTTTCCAACATCCTGACTTCTTAAAGTATCAGCAAGTATATTGAGATGAATAGGGGAGGCTTTGGAACTGGTCAGAAAGATGGGTGTACTTCGGGTTACTTCTAGAGCCATATTTCTGACTTTATAAAGACTTGATTAGTAAGGTAAGGACAGTTTTTGTTTTTTTTTTTTTGCAGTACGCGGGCCTCTCACTGCTGTGGCCTCTCCCGTTGCGGAGCACAGGCTCCGGACGCGCAGGCTCAGCGGCCATGGCTCACGGGCCCAGCCGCTCCGCGGCATGTGGGATCCTCCCGGACCGGGGCATAAACCCGTGTCCCCTGCATCGGCAGGCGGACTCTCAACCACTGCGCCACCAGGGAAGCCCAGGACAGATATTTTTAATTCTTCAAAGAATTGAGTGGCAGCCTCATTAGTGATATTAAGGGGCTGGCCTACCCATCCAACTATATTATTTTGAAATTCTTACGTATATCAGAGAGAGTTCCAATTAAGGCAGAAACCAAGATTCCTATGTTCCAGGGCTTCTGGATTTAGAGCTCTGTGTCTTTGGAATGTTTTTATAAATCGTTCAACAAAGGCTTTAGGATGTATTCCTTCCCTCTGAGTACTTCATTCCACTTTAGCCCAATTAACCTTCAGGGGAAAGGCCCAAGTGGGCCATTTGTAGCAGGGAGGTGGAGGAGGGAGTTTATGGTGGATATAGATTTTGATTTCTGTTCTTTAATTTTGTTAAGGGAGACTTTTAAGCTGGCTGTGATCTTTCTTTATGTCCTCCTTTCAGTTTGATTTTTCCATATTGGTAATAGGATATTTGTTTAGGGTGAGAGTTCTCTAAAAATTCTTACAAATATAAACTCTTTTTCAAATCAAAAGATCTGTTGTCTGGCCACTGACGACTTAGGATCTGCAAACGTATATGTATTCTAAAATGTGCCTCAAAACCAATGGACCTTTTTATGATTTAGCCATGGACACAAGAGGCAACCGCCCAAAAGGGTGCAGAAAATGAAGACCCATAATTTAGTCACTCCCAACAATAGCCAAAGAGAAAAAAAGCAAAGAATCTCATTTGCCACAGGTGATGGGAGTGGTGTTTGTGAAAACATGTGTCTCTAGTTTCCCATAAAAGTGAGCTACCTCGGGATTTCCCTGGTGTTCCGGTGGTAAAGAATCCACTTTCCAATGCAGGGGACGCGGGTTCAATCCCTGGTCTGGGACCTAAGATCCAATATGCCACAGGGCAACTAAGCCCACATGCCACAACTACAGAGCCTATGCGCCCTGAGCCTGCGCGCCACAACTAGAGAGAGAAAACCCTCGCGCCACAATCCCACATGCTGCAACTAAGACCTGACGCATCCAAAAAAATAAAGAAAATAAATTTTTTTTTTGTTTTAAAGTGAGACACCTCCAGTTACAGACCTTCCGATCTGTGTCTGACACCAGGCAGGTGATACTGGGATAGGACTTCCCAGCACAAGCAAGGCAACGAGGAAACAGAGGATAAGGCTCTTACGGACTAAGACCCTTTATCTAGACTGAGATGAACGCACCAAGAGCTGGTAATGGTTAGCAGGACACCAGCCACAAATGGGGTGCCCAGTCTGCTCACATATTTGTCCTGAAGTCTACAGATTCTCATGATCTCAACCTAATGTTTGGCTTCTTCTGAACACAGACCCAAAAATCTGCATCCCTGGGCAGACAGAAAACCAGAGAGTGAATGCACTTACTAGATACAAACCAAACTCTCAGGACACACAAAGAGGTGAACAGATAGGACAGAGTGGCTATCCCTGGGAGGGAAAGGATCTACAATAAGAGTACTCAAACTAGAAAAATGGGACAGATGAACCGGTTTCCAGGGCAGAAATAGAGACACAGATGTAGAGGACGAACCTTTGGACACCAAGTGGGTAAAGTGGTGGTGGTGGTGGTGGTGGGATGAACTGTGAGATTGGGATTGACATGTATACACTAATATGTCTAAAATGGATAACTAATAAGAACCTGCTGTATAAAAAATAAATAAAATTCTAAAATTCAAAAAAAAGTAAATAAAAAAATAAAAATATCTTCACAGCAAAAAAAAAAAAAAAAAACAACCGAGTCACAATATACAAAGAACTAGTTCGTGTTAAGTATTTTCTCCTGCTAATCTCAACCTTGAAAAGAAAAAAAAAAGGACAAGCTCTTACTGCCTTTGCTCAACCAGACCCTGAGAGACCTGGGAGTCTGGCTGGTAAGGAAACTTACCTGTCAGCTTGGTCAGAGGTCCCAAGATCTCAGCTACAGTCTCTAGGTGAGCAGGGCACCCCTACCATCCCATCCTTATCACCAAAACTGTTGAACTGTTGAAGAAGGAAAACTTTTCTTCTTCCAACTGATGTCTAGTGGTTGAGGGCCTACAAATTAACCAACAATAGACAGATTAACCAGAGAAAAGACAAGGATTACTTATGCAGGCAGGTGGAAGTAGGCAGTGATGAGGAACTCATTCGACAGCCAGGGATTAATAGGTTCACCTACCAAATTTAACAGAGCGGTGGTGGCGATTAGGGCTTCAGTGGGAAGGTAGGGAAGGTTCTATGGGACTTTTTGATGCTAAGGGAATGGGTAGTCTGTCTCCATGGCAGCTGAATTTGCAGGAAACTCCCTGGGAAGGGGGTTAACAGCAGTTTTATTTCTCTGGAGTCTCTGCCATGGTCAGGTAAGGGCCATTTAGATAAGATTTCTTTCCGCCTCTGCTTTAGCTAAAATGTTTTGTCTTTAACATTATCTTTATACCAACTCTGGGGGTCTGAGTGGATCCCCACAAGACTCAAGACTCTCATCACCCCAAAATTTTAAAGAAGGAAAACCTCCCGGGTCCTTCCTGTGACAAGTGTTGAGATAGGCAATATTTCTATGATGGGCTTGAGAGCTTCCAGAAGATTCAGTGAAGTTCTTGGTGACAGACACATTGCTGCCTAATACAAAGGCACTGTGGGTTTATCAATGTAATTTCTGCACAGGCTGAGATCATCACGGGCTTCATTCCAACAACACAAGTCCTGGCTTCTGTGCCCAGAGTGAGGGCTGGTATTTAATTTCATTAAATCCCCAAGATTCAAAGCCCATTACTTGCCTTCAGAAAATCATTGCACAGTATTTCAAGACTTAAGTGATATCAGTGTTTGAACTCTTTCTATATATAGTTGCTTTTTCCTTTTACCCACCACAGGCAGGAAAGGTAGACTGTTTATATTTTCAGTTACAAATTGATCTTATAACTCAAACACTGATGTCCAAGGAAATATTGTTATCCGTGGAAATATCTAGAAGAAAAGGTAAAATTCAATTCTAATTTCCAAAGGCAGTATTCCATATTCTCTATTACTTTTAGTATGCTATGATTTAGTGCTGTTTGGTTTCAGTAGAACAAGCTTCCTGTTCATTAAAGCCATTTTCAGAAACTCTAGTTATTAAGACAGATAAGGATATCTCCTAAAAAACTGCGGTCTCAAGTCCATCAATTCAAACTGCTCATTCAGAATACAACGTATAGAAATTAAAGATAAATGAACCACCAGGTGATCTTTTCTTAGAAGATGGAAAGCCCCATAAAAAGAAAGTCAGGTATTTGTCTGTAGTATAGACTCTCGGGATGAAATTCTTGAGGATGGGCACCATGGATTTGGGGCTTACTAACCTGCAGGGATACTGGAAATGAATAGCAATGAGAATAAGAACATAGCCAGAATGGTTCAGAGTTTGAGCTACTTCTATATAGAATGAATTTAGACATTGCTAATTAGTGGTTTGAATTCTAGCTCCCCCAAATATTATCAAAATAACCTTTTGATACTGGATAATTCTTTGTTAGAAGACGGGGATTATCCTGGGCATTGTAGGATGTTTAGCAGCAGTCTTGACCCTGACCCTCTAGAGGCCAGCAGCATTCCCAGTCATGACAATCAAAAATGTCTCCAGACATTGCTCCATTTCCTCTTGGAGGCAAAATCAGCCCCAGTTAAGAAACGAATGCTTTACAGGTAATAGAGATCTCACCACCTCAACAGGCTTAGAAGAGGCTCAGAATAGGGAGGGCAAGGTTGGGAATAATTTCGAGATTTTGAAGTATGGTTTTCTTCAATGTGTGTCTTTCATCTTGAGAATGGGGAGGTCTGGTTAGGGCTGGGTGAGGACCACAATATAATCTTTTTTTTTTTTTTTGCGGTACGCGGGCCACTCCGTCATGGCCTCTCCCATTGCGGAGCACAGGCTCCGGACGCGCAGGCTCAGCGGCCATGGCTCACGGGCCCAGCCGCTCCGCATGTGGGATCTTACCGGACCGGGGCACGAACCTGTGTCCCCTGCATCGGCAGGCGGACTCTCAACCACTGCACCACCAGGGAAGCCCCACAATATAATTTTTAGGATTAACGGACATAGCAAGGTGAAGATTTTGAGGTGAGGGGTTTGAAAATGCTCAAATTGATGTAAAATTATCCTTTGATGTTTTCAGTAGATGAGTTGAAGGGTCTTTGGGGAGGTCTTTGGAGTGAACGATAAAGTCATTTGTAATTGCCATCTTCTTGGTCTTTCTGGAACAGTAAAGTTATGCTGAAGAAGACCCATGGAATAGAAAACTTATGTTAATGTAGACTGGGGATGGAAATGGTTTTGGTTCTCAATAGATTTCTTGAGTTTTTTTCCCCCTCAGGTTGCTATCTACCTTTTTGCCCACTATTACCACATTCACAAAAGCCAATGTATAAGATGCCAAACTTATATATTGTGCTGTGTCTCCAGCACAGACTCTGGAGTTACTGTTTCATTCTGGTTTCACCACATTACTTTCGACCTGGGCAAGCAACACACACTTGTCAAACCTCAGTTTCTCCATCAATATACTGAAGTCAGTAACAGTATCTCCCCATCAGGTTGTGGTGGAGTTTGAATGAAATAATACATGTCTGGTGCTCTGAACATAATATGCACTCAAAGGGTATGAACCAATTATGCAAAACTATGAAAAAAATGCCATAGCAACAGTGTACCTATGCTTGGACCATCATGTTTTTGAGGACCTCCTTCATTCTCTTTTCCATAAGCTCTAAGAAAAGACTGGGTTGAAAAAGAAACTGAAATGCTCTCTCTGCATCCTAGAAATATCATGGAGTGAGAGTGGCTAACTGTTCTAAGTTCCTCTACTCATGTTCTTAATGGAATATGCTCTTTGGTCACCACTAACATGTGTGGGGTGACTTAGGCTATATTTTAGTAATGTCACTGCTGTGAAAGTTGGTGAACAATAAGAGCACCATGGCACTAGCTTGTGGTGGGTTAAAAGCTACTTTCCTGAAACTTATCCACTGGAATGTTCATCTAATCTGTTTTCCATGGGTCATTTTAAAGACAATACCTTGCTTTAATAGCCATGACCTTGAATTCATTACACTGTGGAATTCTCCTTTTTGCTCTCTCCTAATTCTAATAACAGGTCATATACTACAGGCACTGATCTAGGTACTTATAGTTTTCTCATTGAATCTTCACTTATAAGGTAAATACTGTAATGAGAAATCTGATACTCATAAAGTCAGAGTAACTTGTTGCAGAGACCTGGCTGATACATGAGCAGAGGCAGGATTTAAGCCTCCGTTAGGCTCCAAAGTTGACGATTCTCCTACTGCAGCATGATGCTACTACATGCCTATTTCTCAAAATAAGAACAAACTGAAAAGCCCAAAGCTAACACATCAAACATATCCTCGTCATGGTTTTACAAAGCCTGAGTCCATGTATAGTATTTGACCACATGAACTGGAATTTTCTGGAATATTGGCAAGGAAGAGACAATCTTGCAAAGTGGTGGATCTAATCTGATCACAGGATGACTGAAATAACTGAACACCAACCTCAGGTAACCACAGCCATTGATGGGATTAAGAGGGGAAAAAAATAAAAACTCTACACACCATCCAGTACCCCAAAGCATTTTGAGGACTACATACATACATTTGGCAAAGAAGTATTTCAACAGCATAGTTTATCAACAAAATGGTAACAGGCTGAGGGAATTTCACTGGATAGCACTGTGACTGGGGAGTGACATTGGAGTGAAATGTCTTCAAGAAAAATGTCTTAAAGAGTAGGTTTTCTGGGATAGTGTCCTTGTTTTACGGTGATGGTGACGTTACTGTTTTCAGAAGAGGTGATTCAGTAAATGGACAACTAAATGCAATTCAAGTTTAGATCTCTGTAAGTTTTTTTTTTTTTAAACATGGATCAGAATTCTTCATTTTCTAACACAGCATTGTAAATCAACTGTACTTCAATTTAAAAAATTAAATTAAAAAAAGAGATATTTTCACCTCTGCTTTAGTGCTACCTGTGTGATTCTGAGCAAGTAAACTGATTTCTCTGGGCCTCAATTTCCTTCTCTATAACAAAGAGGGATCCATAAAGTCCCTTCCGGCTCGAGTCAAAAAGATGTTATTAACTGACTACTGCCCTCTACAGGCAACTAGCTCAGCAGTCTGAGAATTCATAAAGGGGATGTTGGCAAAATTCTCCAGGATATTTAATGTTATGACTTAGTTTCCCACAGAATATCTTGTTATTCAATGAACCATGGTTGTGAAGCAATTAAAATGTTAGATTTTGTCTAGACCTCACTTTATAGATAAAGAATATGAGGACTCCCATGGCTGTGAACTTTCCCAGTTCCTTAGGCGTAAGGCTTGAACGCAAGTCTCTTGGTAATCGGTTCAATAGCATCCAATAAGTGACCCTTCCAGTCTTTTGCAGTTGTCTTCAAAATACTCTTCCTTCTCCTTGTCCGACAGCATTGGAACTCAGCATTTCCTAAATTTTCTATGAATTTACTACCCTTAGGAGTTGATGAACTGTGGATATTTCCATTAGAGCAGTAAACAGTTGTTTCAGTGTTGACTGGTGAGCATCTGGTTGTCAGGTTGCTTTCTTGCAACCTTCCCTGCTCCCGATGGGGAGGTCGTTTACTGACATTGCCAGGAGAAAATGTATGCGTGCTCAATATCTGATTGATTCCCTTTCAGTTCCAGGACTGTTAAAATTTTTAATCCTTCACGCTTAGACCTACTTAGAAGTTGGGACACACTATTCATTTCCAAGGTGGAGGACACAGAAAAAATTTCCTGGACAGCTTTCAGTGAAAATCTGAGTCAGTTTAAGCCTACTTGAAACAGTTTAAAAATTCATTCATGTTTTAATTTTTATTATTACAAAAAGCAGCATTTGTGCCTTGCAGAAAGTTATAAATTAAGATTAAGAAAATAAGAAAACGATAGCACCGTATTCTTACCACCCATAGATTACCACTGTTAACACACCCGTGTGTAGATCCTGAAAGCTTTTTCCATGCATATATAAATATACATACACATATTTTTACCAAAATGAGATGGTGTGCTGTTTGTAACCTGCTTTCTTTAGTTAATAATCTCCATCTTTCCTTGTCAATAAATTTTTTTCTTGTCTAAAACCCAAACTGTATTCAAATTTCCCCTCCTTGTCCCCAAAATGTCCTTTACAGTGGTTTATCCAAACCAAACTCAAACCTAGGACCCTGCATTGCACCTATTTATTATGTCCCTTAAAATTCTTTAATCTAGTGTTGCTTCCTCCCTCTCTTTATTATTAATTTTTATCAAACACCTTGTTGAAGAGAACAAGGAAGGCTGAGGTTTTGTATGTTTTTCTTTTCTTTCATATTTTATTCTGTACATAAACCAGATTTTTAGGAAATTGCCCGACTTTCTGCTTTATCTTCACCTAAAGAGATACTGCCTTAATGGTATAACAGATGGTCAACAGCTTAAAAATAAAGCTTTTAGTCTAAAATGAAATCTGTAAACCTGATCAAACATCTCTGTTTTTCTTGAATTTCTCTTTCCCACCCTATCTCCCAGTACCCAGAACAAAGGAAAATTATTCAAAATGATCTCAGGCCCTTTGATAAGCTATAGTGATGAACAAAACAGGCATGATCCCTCATGGAGCATACAGTCTAGTGGGGGAGTTAGATTTGAAATTAATCATTAACATTAAATGCTTAATTAAATGATGACAAATACAAATACTGAGAAGGAAAAGTATAGAATACAAGGTGTCGGGGTGTGAGAGATAGCTCATGGAAGTATGTTAGGGAAGCCTTCTCCTGAGGAATGAACTTTAAATCATAGTTAGTTAAGGGGAGACCAGGGGGAAGACTGCTTCAGGCACGGGGAATAGCATTTGCAAAGGTGATGAGATTTAGCAGTAGTGCCTAACATCGCTGGGATGAAGAGAATATAAGAGGGAAAATGGAATGAGATAAACCTGGAAAGTGAGACAGGGACCAGCCCATTCAGAGGCCACAGGCCATGTGAGTCATTTGGGGACTTAACTATCTAGGCAAGAGGAAGCACGAAGGAGCTCGAAGTAGAAGAGACACAGAGTCAGATTTAGGTTCTATTAAGATCTTGCTGACCATTGTGTAGAGAGCAGATTGAAGAAACAGGAGGGGATACAAGGAATCAGTTAGAATGCCACTGTGATTGTCCAGCTGAGAGATAATGGTTTGGCCTAGAGTGATGGTTGGAATAAATCAAAGAAGAGTGATTTTAGAGATATTTAGCTAACTAGGAAGTAGAATCAAAAAAACTGAGGCACTGATTGGATGGGGAGGGGTGTGAGGGGGTGAGGGAAGGGGAGGCACTAAAGATAATAGAACTGTTTCTGTACAAGTGATTGCAACCCAATTCAAACTAGCTTAAGCCTAAAAGGAAATTGATTGATTCAGGTGCAGAAAAAGTCCTGGGAGTAGCTCAGATGCTTCAGGCATGGCTGGATCCAGGAGTTCAGATGATGCCTCACAGAGTAGATCTCTTTCTGATTCTTTATCTGCTGCTTTGGCTTCACCCTCTCTCTGAAAAGCTCTTTCCACATGCTGGCAGCTCCAGGTTCACATCCTCACAGAGTAGCAACTCCAGCAGAAGAGAACTTCTCACTGTTTGCAGGAAATATTCTAGAATTGAGTTTCATTGGTTAGTCCTGGGTATCATGTTCACTCCTGGGGCTGAAAGGCAGAATCTGTCCCTCTGAAGCAAATAGACGCAGAGTGGGAAAGGAAATTTGAGGAGCTGTTACCAGTGCAATGGTGAATGACTGCTAAGCAGGCGAGAATGACAGTACTTATTACGGGTAACAACTAGGATTTTTACAGGCACAACTGAGTGGATGGTGGGGTCATTTGCTGGAGGAAGAGTATAGTGTCAAGGAGAAAGATCACAAGCTCAAATTTGCACCATGTTCTTTTTGAAGTCTATTAAGCTTATCCATGCAGATGTCATGTAGACAGATGGATACATGTGTCTGAAGTTCAGTAGAAAGTTCTTGGCAGTAGGTCAAGGTTTGGGAGTTATCTGTGTACAGAGTATGGACGAGATCACCTGAGGAGTGTGTCAAATGAGAAGAAATTTAATAGCTGAGTAGAAGAAGATAAGGTGGCTACAGAGCAGAGTGAAAAAGAAGGGCTGGTCAGCCAATTAAAAGAAAACCTAGTGCAAATGATGCCATAAAGTCCAGAATGTTTCCTGAAGGTAAGTATGGAATGTCTAACTGTGTGTCATACGTCTGAGAGATAAGATCAGATGAGGAAGTGTCCATCAAACATAGCAACATGGAGATCGCTGGTTAGTGGAACAGGTTTAGATAGAGTAATAGGGAAGGAAGCCAGGTTTGGTAAGAGGTTGAAGAGTGAATAAGAGTTTAAAAGATGGTAAAGATGAGAAGTTCACTGTGAATGGGTGGAGACTGACAAAATAATGGCTAGAGTAGGAGATGGAAGTCTAAGGAAGGATTTTTGTTTTGTCTCACTTTTTGATAGAGACTTGAACCTGTTGAGGAAGAATTTGGAAATACACAAGCTGAAAGACAGAGGAACATGGGATCCAGAGCACAGTGGATGAAGAGACCTTATAACAGAGAAGGACCAACTCCTTCACTGTAATTGGAAGGGAAAAAAAACAACAACAACAAATGCTGTTGCAGGAACATATGTGGATCCCGTGGCCAGAAACTGAAGCCATTTCTATATGAAATCTATTGTCCCTGTGAAGTAAGAAGTCATCTCCTTTAAGTGAGGGAGGGATCGGAAGTGTAAAGAGTAGAAAGACTTGAAACAGAGTTCAGGAAAACAAACTGGAGATACAGCAGGATCTCAGGGCAGAGCCTGAACTTGCCTTCACCTGGCCGATGGGTGGTTTCCCCCAGCAGTTCTTGGCAGCCCAAGTACCGAACCTGAGGTGAACAGTTGGCCAGTGGATGTGATGGAGGAGCACAGTAAAAAGGAATTGATCGTAGAGTAAAACCCCGTCATAACATGACGCATATGGTGTACAATGGAGAGCCTTGTTATGCCTAGGTTAGTGAAATGAGAATGGGGCCACGTAGAGAATGTCTACTGAATTCACATTATCACAGGATGCGTTCTTACGGGGCTTCACGGAGTGTACAACCTAATGGATGAAGGGATGAGCCGTGGAATCCATGTTGGGTAGGGAAGGGGTGAGGAGAGGAGGGGACTGAAAACTGGGGTTGACCAGAGGTGGTCTCCAAGGCTGGAGAACATGTTTGAGAAGTTCAAAGGGCTGAGCCTCAACAACACAGAGTCAGCCTTAGGAAGGAGAGGGAGTCTTGCGCCATGAAAGCACACTGACCTAGGTACTGGAAGGTCCCAGCTCCATCACTCATTAGTCATGTGGCCTTGCCTCTGCTTCAGATTTCCAATTTAAAAATTGGGGATAATCGTATCTTTCCTGCTCTCCTCACTGAGCTATTGTCAGCAACCAGCTGAAGTGCTATTAAAGTGCGAGCTATATTAGAAAAGAGACCCAAAGGTCTCTTTTTTCCATTGTGGCAGAGAAGGGTGTGTGGAAAGGGAGGTGGTTACCCGAGGACTCACCGCTGACTAGCGCTGGCCTCACATGTGTGCTGTGCTTAGGTTAGGAGAGGAAAAACAAACTTTGCATGCTCTGCCTTGAGCTGTTGCTATTTACTAAGAAGCTGTTCTTTAGCAGTGCTGTGGTTCTATTTTTTTTTAATTGTCTGTCTTTACTCCATAACAATCCAACCTTCCTGGATCATTCACACATGTTAAAACACTAGATCACGGCCCCGCTGCCTGTGGACTGATGCTTCAGAGTGATACTGTAGAGGAGAAGGTAACCCAGTCTCTCTCCAGCGTAGGCTCGATAGTTTTGACCCTTTATCCCCATTCTTCTCTCTCCGTTCTCATTTTCCCATTAATCCCCAACTCTGGGAAAAACAAAACCAAACCCGCTTCTTCTTGCAGTTGTCTCTATGGCACCCCTACTCACTCCATTGATCAAGCCAAAAACTTGGGAGTCATTCTTGATTCCTGCCTTTCCCTGATATCCAGTTTATTGACAGGTCTGATTGACTCTAATGCCAAGAAAACTCCACTTTCATGATCTTTACCACCAATGTCACAGTCCAGCAGCCGTCAGCTCTCCCGGGGACAACAATGATAACCTCTTACCTGGTCTCCCTGCTTCCATGTTTGCCTGCCTGTAGTCTATTCTCCCCACAATCTAGAGCCACACTTTTCAACGCCCAAGTCAGATGTCACCTAGAATAAAATCTGCCCTCCTCCTCTACTTTGCTCAGACCACCCTAGCCCTCCTTTGAGTCCTTGAACTTGCCAAGCTTGTTTTAGCTTTTGTTCCTTTGCCACAGCTGTTCTCTTGCCTTGGAATGTTGTTCTCCCTGATCTTCACATGGCTGGTTCTTTCTTGTTATTCAGATCTCAGATTGCCACCTCTCCAGACAGTCCTTCCCTGCCCACCCAGCCAAAAGTAGGATAAATGATTTCATCTAACAGAAACATATCCAGCCTTTTCCCTGTTCTTTCTTGCTTATTCCTCTTTTCCTTTCTCACCCTTAAAAAGGTCCCTTTCGTCTATCTCTTAATTTAGCCTATGGTTTATAATAAACATCACTGAGAACTCCCTAACTACCACCTGTGTGACTAAATTAGTGAACACTGCCTTGGGGATCAAAGAGATGCCTCCCTCCCCCCTTTTTTCTCTCTTCATCCCTCCTTTCCTCCTCCTCTCCCTTCTTCCTTCCCTCTCTCCCTTCCTCCCTTCCTTTACATCATTAACTCACAGGCTCCCATGATATATCAGAGTCATATTTCTAATATAAAGGCAGCTATGGTATAAAGACTCAGGCTAAATTCTATTTTCCTCCTACTTATTTGTTTCTGAACCTCAGTTTTCTTATATTTGAAGTGGCAATAAAAAGTATTATTTCACAGGTTGTTGTTGAGTGAGATGGTGAGTGTATCAGTTATCTACTGCCACAGTAATGCTGTGTAACAAATTACCTCATATCTTATTGGCTTAAAACAGCAATTTATTTTTTTCTCATTCCTCTATGAATGAGCTGGGCAGCTTTGCTGATCTGGCCTGGGCTCAAGCACATATCTGCAACCAGCTGTCCACTCTCATGGGGCTAGCTGGTCTGGGATGGGCTAGCTGGTCTGGGATGGGCTTCAGCTGGGGTAACTCATCTCTGTTCCATATGGTCTCCTGTCTCCCAGCAGGCTAGTCTAGGCTTGTGTTTCTGGTGGCAGCAAGGTTCCAAGAGAGAAATCAGAAACCACATTTCAAGTTCCTGCTTGCATCAAATTTGCTACTATCGCATTGTCCAAAGAAGCCACATGGCCAAGCTGAATGTCATAGGGCATGCATATAGGGAGGTATGAAAATCCCATGGCTAATAATGCAATTAATCCACCGCAATGAGATCAAATCATGATGACGTAGAGCCTTCTCCTCTGGGAAGCCTCCCTCACTTCCCTCAGCAGACTTGCACACTCTTTCTGATATGCTTCTAGTGTAGAAATTACTCATGCATATGTACTGAATCCCGAACATTCTCTAGACTGGAGGTGCTGAGGTGCTTCACACTCAGCAGTGAATGTAACAAAGTCCATTGCACTGTAGTGGTGGAGGACAGAGAGTGAATAATTATAAACACATGAAAATACACATAATTCCACATACTGATATATGCTTTAAAAGTATTGTTTTGTAGCTCTTTATGAGCATGTCAGTCTCCCCCACTAGCTGGGATCTCCCTGAGGACAGGGATCAAGTCTCTTCATCTTTGTATCTCCAGTCCCTAGCACGGTGCCTGGCCCAGGAGGTGCTCAATAAATAATGAAACTGCAAGTGGGCAAGAGAGCCCTGCAGAAAGAATCACCCATAGAAGGCATGGTGATGAGAGGTGTGAAGCCAAGAACCTTGTCATGGCAGTAGCTGTTCATTCTCAGGTGCCTATTTCATTTGATTCTTATGTATTCCCATGAGAAGACACAGGACTGAGTTTTCCCCCTGACACTCTTCTCTCTAGATAAGTTTCCATAGAGACTCTCCTAACACGGATGTCTATTACTCAGCAGTGATTCTGACCAAGGGCTCTGGCATCATTTACCTCATTTTGCTTCTCTCCTAATCCAAAGAAACCTTTGCTCCCCACTTCTCAGCACTTATATGTCTCATCACAGATGACTGTGGTGGCAAAGTCAGAGAGGACAAGGGCTACAGGGACTTGGGTGCTTGCCTCTTCCGTTTGGGATTGTGAAGGCAGAAGTCAATCACTTTGAGCAGAAAGGCTCCACATTATCCCACCTCTCTCAATCTGAAGAGAGAGAGACTTGGACTACAACTTACAAGTTTTGCCATTAATCATTAGAGTCCCTCTTCACCTGACTTGGTTCTAGACCCTCTATTTATATGTTATTCAGAGCCTCTTTCTGAAGACTAACATGCCTCCCTGAAGACACTGGTTGGCTGAAAAAGTACTGATGTGGCTACTTGACAGGTTTTTAACTGCTCAGCCACTGAAACATCCTTTTAAGGTGTTATCATAGCATGCATCTTGGCAGAAGGCAGAACCTGCCTCCCACTCTAGAAACTGAAGAGTCCAATTCTAGTTTTCTTTCTGCTCACTGGCAGGGGTGGTGTGTGCATGAGACCAAGTCCAGCCAAGTGCTTCCAGCTGGGACAGTGGAGCATTCCTCCCTCAGTGATCTAGGTAGCAGGGGTAATAGCACCAGAAGGAAACAGGGTCCTATAAGTAGTATCGAGTGGGGCTATCTGTTTGGGGTCAAATTATGTCCCCCCCCTCATTCTTATGTTGATTATTTTATCCCAAGTATCTCAGAACATGACCTTGTTTGGAGATAGGGTCTTTGCAGAGGTCATCAAGTTAGAGTGAGGTCATTAGGGTGGGCACTAATCCAAAATGACTGATGTTCTTATAAAAAGGAGCAATTTGGACAGAGAGATATGCAAAGAAGGAAGACAACGTGAAGAGAAATACAGGGAGAATGCCATTTGAACATGAAGGCGGCCATCTATAAGCCAAAGAGAGAGGCCTGGAACAGATCCTTCCCTCACAGCCCTCAGAAGGAACCAGCCCTGCAGACACTTCAATCTTGGCCTTCTAGACTCCAGAACTGTAAGACAATAAACTTCTGTCGTTTAAGCCACCCAGTCTGTGGTCCTTAGTTATGCTAGCCTTAGCAAACCAATACACCATCCCCATCAGAAAATTCCTGTAGCACTGTTTTGGCTCTGGTCCTAGCCTCTTTATTTTCTTGGTTCTCCATCTTCCAGGTTTTTCAGAATCAATTAAATATGTCTTCAAGAAACTTTTTAAAATTAAAACTCAGCCAAAGTTTGTTGTTTCCAACTAATACAAATACCATGTACTGAAGAGTTTTCCCTCCATAATGGACTCTGGGTTCATTTTTCTTCCTCTCTCTTAAAGAAACAGTTCCTGCTTCTGAGCTCCGTGGTCCAGCCAAGGCTTTGTAGGACTGGCATATCTGCCCGTCCTTTGTGGTCAGTGGGCTTTTAACAGATCTATCCCCACTCTTCCCTTCCTTCTGATAACACAAGTGCACTTTTCTTATATGGCTCTTCTTAAGGTTGGCTGATTTGTTGACCCTTTTAAAACAAGCAGGATCAGAATACTATTCAAGTCATACTACAGAGGGGGAGATGCGTCCTCTGAAACATGGCATTTTCTGTAAACATCAGTAGGCTATTCCCAGCCGCAGCCCCTCAGAGGTACATCCCAATTTTATTCCTGCTCTAGAGTGTGTTATGAGTAAGTACTCTGTTGTCTTTATTTTGGGTTTAGTCACATTAACAGCATAACTTGAACTCTTGGCTTGATAATACACTTTGATACAACATCCAGATTAAATCTACAGTAATAGTGTTCCATTCCTCATAAATATATGACACTGAGACTATGTAACAAGCGGTTGCGTGAAACTGCCTTATCTTATCAAAGGTTTGCACAAGGTCAAAATGCTGGTGAATTGAACATTTATTTTCTTGGTTTTACTCTGATATTTCACAGTTCAAGAGATAAAGGAAAAAAAAAAACAAAAAACACCTACAATAGAAGTATATTATTCAGCCCAGGCACTCTTATTTCAAGCTCAAAGCAGAGAAGAGGGAAAGAGGAAAAGGCCAACAGAGTATGATACCAGTTTTTGCCCCTACTTCTATTTCCTAAGAAAAGAAGCAGTGGATTCCCTTTTGTTAGGGAATAACGATGTGCTCGATATAATGCTGACTACTTCACAAATATCATCCAATTTAGTTCTTGCAACAACTCTCCAAAATCACCGCTATCATTGTTATTCTCATTTTATAGATGAGCAAATACGTTTGCACACTGATAATTGGCCAAATCAGTATGAGTATCATTACTCTAAAGGATGTTTCTTTCTCTCTCTCCCTCCCTCCCTCCCTCCCTCCCTCCCTCCCTCCCTCCCTCTCTCTCTCTCTCTCTCTCTCTCTCTCTCTCTCTCTCTCTCTTTCTTTCTTAAGGATACTCTTTCTACTACACATGGAAAGCAGAACATGTTTTCAGCAACCCCTAAGAAAGCCCAGAAGTAATAGTGGTCCCTTTGCTCCAACGGAGTAGCTGGGAATAAACAGCACAGGAAAGTCAAGTTGCTCCTCTGAGAAGTCAACAATGCTGACTGCACCACCACCTCTCATAACTCTCTTCTTTCAACTCATCCCTGACAACATGGGTAGACCCATTGTCCAAGGGTCTTGCCTGTTCAACATCTAGGATTTGATTTGTTGTGTGCATTTTGAGTGTCCAGGCATTTTGTTTCTTTTCTACTCTCCTTCTCTCTGACTACCTCTTCTATAGTTTATAGTGGAGAGTTTGGTGTATATTCTATAGTTATTGATGGTTATGGCTCCTTGTTCTCCCTGGAGAAAAAGATAGTATGGATGGCATGTAAGGCAAATAGTTATTTTCTTCCTTTCACCCTTGTTCCCTCCCACTAATCATGATCTAATGGAGTGATCTTGGACAAGTCAATTAACCTCTTGAAACCTTGGTGATTTCATTTTTAGAGTAGAGATGAAGGTACCTTGTGTGTCTGATGGCATGAGCATGACCCAGACCATCTCTTGAGCCTCTCCTTTTTCCATACCAGGAACTATTGGTCATAGCAAGTATACTCTCTCTCTCTTATGACATGAATAATTAATTGCTAATCCAATTACATGCCTTAAATAGGGACATCTTATAGTGAGCATTCTTCTGATTGGCAGTTATAATTGTTCAATAGCACCAAACTTGGGGCGGTAGGGATCAGACATCCCTGACTGCAGGTTCACTCTGCACGTGTCACTGGTCACAGTCACCCAAATGCTGTATTTTAAAATTAGTTTCTCAAATCTTTTTAATTTCAAAATTACATAGGGAAAAGGTTTTGCTTTATAGCACCACTAACACCAGGGCACAAAGCACACTTTGACCTAGAAGGGAAGGGCAAAGTCATTTGGGAAGTGAAGTTTGACCTGCTCTCATTCATTTTTTTATCAAGCTCCTCTATATTGGTAATTCCAAAACCATCATGGGATATTCTCTAGGAAATATTCATGGTTGAGATATTTGAACTTACTGTTGAACACATGAAACAGAAGTTATACTTGGCTTCTCTGTTGCTGGGGTACAGTAATAAGTCCTCCCACTGGGGGCACTTGTTTGGAGCATGGATTTGAGACTGTGAACCTGAAAGGGGTCTCTGGTGGATGTGAGAGGCTGCTGCATCTTGGTGAATGCTGTTCCCATAGTGCAGGCTGAAGACTTTTACTTTCTTTCTTTCCATGGAAAAGAGGAGGCGGAGTCAAATGACAGATGAATACTTCTCTATGTAGCAAGGGGAATAATCTACCGCTACAATGACAGCTCTTTTATTAGACCTTCTTTTCTTTTGGAAAAATAGAGGAGCTCTAGGTCTTGCATGGTGGTGACAACCAAAAATATAAGCCTCCAGTGATGCCAAGTTTCCTAGTGAGAAGCTCTTAGTCTCTCTTAAAGAAGATTATGGTAGTGATAGCAGTAGGATTACTGATAACCACAGCAATAATATATACTTAACATGAGTGAGGCATGTATTATGGTCCACGAATCTTTAAATGCTTTATGTGTATTAACTCATATCATTCTCATAATAACCATATCAGTTAGATGCAATTATTATCTACATTTAACAACTCTGAAAAGTGATGCACAGAGACCTTCCCCAAGGTCACACAAATCCTGGTAGAATCAGGATGTGAACCGAGGAAGCCTGGTCTGAAGCCCACATGGTTTAACTACTACACAGAAGACCAATGGTCTCCACCTCCCTCGGGATCTCCACAGTGCCATCTCTGAGCCGCCACTCTCAACAGTAGCTCCGAGGGTAATTCCTGCCAGGCTTACTGACCTCGCTGCTAATGGCTCCTCTCCTTGGACACAGTCCTGTACCAGGGACCACACTCAGCAGATGCTCCACTGGGGAAGTTTCTGTCATTGGAGGTGGCTTCCATCACTACTTCTTGTCATGGCTGCTGCCAGCGAATGGTGGTTTGGGGCATCCACTCCTGCCAACATCATTTTTAGGGTCCTCTTTGTGTCTGCTGCTCCTATGACAATATCCAGCTGTCTCAGTCCTTGTTAGCAGCGCCTCTAAACTGTAGCTTACTGAAGCTTCAATGCCGCACAGCTCTTTCAAGGAGCTTACCTAAGTAGTGCAGTAGCTTAAATATGGCATCGAGGAAGCAAGTTTACTTACCCCTCCATCTCCCTTTTTTTCTTTGAGGCATAGCACTGGTCCACTTGGCTTATCAGACCCAATAATTAGACCTGTATATTACACTTGTATAGCTGTGTGTCTATTACTTTCGAATTGACAAAGTTGTTTTTAAAATTCATTATCTCATCTAATCTTTACACTGACCCTGTGAGTGAGACTATCATGTGCTCCATTTTAGAGATGACAAAGTTGAGGCTCAGAAAGCCTTCATGCCTTTCCTAAGATTTTATACTAAAGCCAAGAGTAAATCTAACCTTAGAGTGTTAATTTCACCACACCATTACCAAGGCTATTATCAGTCCTTTAACTCTTTGACTTCATGGGCAAAATAGTATCTTGTTGTTTTAATTTATTGTACTTTGATTAGCCCTGAGGCTATTTTCTACTTCTTTCTTGCCAACTGCCTATGCCAATTTTTTTTTTTTTTTCTTTTGGAGGGGTATCTTTTCTGAATTGACTAATAAGAATTCTTCCTATCAGGGAGATACTGATTCTTTATCATGTTTGTCCTGTGCCTTTAACTTTTATATTTTTAGGATGTACAGAAATATAAAACTGTTAGGTTGTCAAATTTATCCACCTATTTCTTCATAGTTCCTGTCTTGGAAAAGGCTTCTCAATCCAAAATTATATACATGTTTTTTCTACTTAGTTTGTAGTTTTACTTTTCTATTTAATTTTTTAGTCCATCTGGAATGTATTTAAGTATATAATGTGAGTTAAGGGTTCAACTTGACATTTTTCAGATGAACAAATAGTGGTCCCAGCACTATTTATTAAATAATGCGTTCATCACATATTTGACCTTCATTGCATATTAAGCACAGCATCTAATGCCTTGTCACCTGTTCCTCTCTAGATAGAAGAGCCATGATTCTGGGCCCTAAATCAGACCGCACAGACTGAAAAAAGATGCTTCCTTCAATTATAAATGTGGTGTGTGTGTGTGTGTGTGTGTGTGTGTGTGTGTGTGTGTGTGTGTATTTCAGGACTGGTTCTCAGTATCCTAGGGTTCTCCAAACTAGAGAGACATTTTCTACCTGTGACTTGTGTTAGCGAATACCTAGAATCTGAGGTTGATTTAGTGGCTGTTCCCATTCAGAGAACTCTTCCTTATTTAAGAAAAGTTTTGCTCCACTTAACACAGGGTTTTGTGGAGAAGCTTTTGCAACCCTCATTTCCTTTTAAGGTTTCAAATCATAAGAAAATGTGGAAATCCATGACAGCTCAAGACCTAAGCTACTGCATGTATAGAAACAGAACATCAGTCTGGGGAGTCAGAGACCAAACGTACTGGTCTTTTAAATCCCTGTGAAATACCCTTGTCTGTGCTATTTATGGTCTGTTCAAGCACTGAAAATCACAAAATGTTACCCCTGAAATGGATCCTAGAATCTTCTAGTCCATCCTCTTTGTTTTCACAGATGTGGAAACTGAGACCCAGAGAGCTTACATGACCTGCTCAATAGGTCAGAACATGGGTTAAAAGAGGGGGTCTCAATGCATTACACTCTGCCCCCACCCCTTTGCTTAACAGCTCAGAGTTAATTAAATCAAGCAATTCAACTGACCAAAATTGTATTGACATCTAAAACTCAAGTCGGGACACAGGCTGAAAGTTCTTCAAATTTCAAGAACTGTTCAAATTTGAACAGTTCTTCAAATTAATTCATTTAAATACATCTTGGATTGAGAAAATATATACTGTAAATAGCTATGAGTAAACACTCTCCCTGCTTTCTTTCTCTGTCTTTCTGTTTCACCTCTCTCCTCTCTCTCTTCTTCCTTCCTCCCTATCTTCCCCCTTGCTCTGAAATCTCTCCTGCCAGAAATAAAGTTCGCTGCACAGGCATCTTATTGGAGCCCTCACGGTACATTTGGCTGTAATGAATGTGCCTCTCCTATGCAGGACGCAATTATTCTGCTGCCTCTTCTACCAAGCTGTGGTTATAGGTCCCAGAATTCAGGCAGGAGTAAGGCAAAGTGAAGTGGGTTAAAGCAAAAAGGACCAGGGCATGCTTATGGATGCATAGTCCAACCCATCTAACGAGGACCTCAGACAAGTTAGATTCAAAGTCCTCTTCTGGCACACACAGTAGTCACTTTTGAAAAGGAAGGCAATGATGACTTCATTCACTCAGACAGAAAAGGGGACCAATGGGACTCTTAGTGCACAGAACTGGATGAATTTGAATGCTTGGTTCACGTACTCTTTCATGTTGGTTCTTGAATGATCTACTTTTATGTGTCTAACTAATTCTTTAAGCAGTTATTTTTAACAAGGTGGTAAGTACCCAGAACTGGCCATTCAAGACAAAATCTCAGACGCTAGTCTACACATTGACACTCCTCTCACCCGCAGTCACTGTCATCCAAAGTGCTGTGCTTCTCAAGGCCTTGAGTTTCTTTTGATATAGTTTTACTGCATGTACTGTATTCATGAAAATATTTTTTAAATTTTAGTTATTTTTAACATTATAAAAATGGTATTCTCTGATGACTGAGATTTTCTTCAAAATAATAAAGGAGGGCCAAAGCATATAGATTAAGCAAGATCAGCCAAGATGGAAGCTGAGTGGTAGGTACATGGAGGAAATTATAGTATTTAAAACTCTCCATATAAAAATTTCTCAAGTTATCAGGCTGTATATAATACTTCGGGACTTTTTTAAACTAAGTATTTTATTGCTAAGAATCATTCATATTGTTACTTATTTTTATTTCTGTATGATATTCCCAATTGTAAATAGATCAGTGTATTTGAAATATTTTTGAATACAAGAACTGAAGCAAAAGATTTTTTTTTTTTTTTTTTGCGGTACGTGGGCCTCTCGCTGTTGTGGCCTCTCCCGTTGTGGAGCACAGGCTCCGGACGCGCAGGCTCAGCGGCCATGGCTCACGGGCCCAGCCGCTCCGCGGCATGTGGGATCCTCCCGGACCGGGGCACGAACCCGTGTCCCCTGCATCAGCAGGCGGACTCTCAACCACTGCGCCACCAGGGAAGCCCAAAAGATTTTTAACTCACCTAAAAATCCAAAGTAAAAATATTTTCCTTTTTCCCCCAGACTTCAGTTATCTTGATTTTTTCCACTCTTCTCCCCAGTTCTGTCCCCTGCCTCCCAGATCTCCTCTGCCACCTCCCAGCGTTCCATGAAGTGGATCCAGCTCACCGTGATCTCGGATCAGAACCTTGATGTTTCAACTTGACTCCAATTGGATTGGTTCTTAGTTACCATACAGAGCTTGGCTTCTTGGAGGTGTTGCCTCCAAGTACCTTCTCCCTTCCCTGCCTCGGGCAGTGGAGGACCCAGAAGAGCTCTAAGGGAAGGTTGGGAGGGTGTTCTCAAATCTCTGCAGTAGCATTGCCCCTTCTGCTACAAATAGCCTCACTCTTCCAAGACCCATCTCTGAGGGCTCCCTTCCCAGGAGCTGGGCCCCAGTCGGACCTAAACTTTCAGTCTTTCATGCAAAGACTGGTCTAAAGAAAATCCAGAGAAAACAGAATATGTCTCTCTCTCTCTCTTTTGCCCTACTCAATGACTTTCCCATCCTTTTAAATATTCATCCATGGGACACAGAACACTACTTTCAAATGCGCTTCTAGGCTGCCTTCAGATTGGCTCGCATAGAGACTTAGCAACAACCTTCTTTCCAGGGCATCACGCTTGTTGCATGTGACCCAAAATGCTAATCGTTTCCTTCATTCACCAAATATTTACTGGCTGCCTATTATGTGCCAGGCACCACAACAGGCTTTGTGTGTACAGTGGCAAAGAGGATGCAATCTCTGCTCGAAGATCTCCCCATTCAGTAGGGGACACAGAGAAGTACATGAGCAAATGTAACAGAGGCACTTGCCAAGTCAGGGCAACATTATGACCTCCGTGGGCCCTAATACCTTTGTATTCATTGGACCCTTCCCTTATAAAAATATTAAAATTATATGCAAAAGTTCTATGCTAATATTACATATTAAAACATTTCTTGTAACTTTAAAAGAACATTTTTATGGGCTTCCCTGGTGGTGCAGTGGTTAAGAATCCGCCTGCCATTGAAGGGGACACGGGCTCGAGCCCTGGTCTGGGAAGATCCCACATGCCGTGGAGCAACTAAGCCCGTGAGCCACAACTACTGAGCCTGCGCTCTAGAGCCTGTGCTCCACAACAAGAGAAGCCACTTCAATGAGAAGCCCGCGCACCGCAATGAAGGGTATCCCCCACGTGCTGCCACTAGAGAAAGCCCGGGAGCAGCAACAAAGACCCAACACAGCTGAAAATAAATAGAAATAAAATAAATAAATTTATTAAATAAATAAAAGAACATTTTTATGAGCTCTTAAAAGTGTCATGGGTCCTAGACTATCTATCTACTGTGCTTAATGGGAGACATTGGCCTTGCCTGTCATATATATCTTCTTCTCTATTTTAGGATAACTCAGCCCCACCTCTTTATTCCTTCTATCCCTTTCTGAGAACAAGGATCTCCCATATGATGGTAATCCTACATTTGGTTTCCATCCACTGAAACTTTATATATTTGCAAAGAGTAGCAATGAAATCACGTTCAAATGATATTTAAAATTTATTTTATTTTTTACTTATTTTATTTATTTGGTTGCGCCAGGTCTTAGTTGTGACAGGAAGACTCCTTAGTTGCAGCACATGTGCTCCTTAGTTGCGGCACGCGAACTCTTAGTTGTGCCATGCATGTGGGATCTAGTTCCCTGAGCAGGGGTCGAACCCGGGCCCCTTGCATTGCGAGCGTGGAGTCTTAACCACTGCACCACCAGGGAAGTCCCTGAATGTCTTTTTAATTTATCATGATGGCAGCCACTTATATGTCTGTCAAACAGTAACAATAGCCAAAGTGTGTTGACTCCTAAGTATGTGACACTAGTCCACATTTTGCAGAAATGAAGAAAAGGAAGCACTCAGAAGGGAAATAACTTGTTCAGGTCCATACGACTAGTAAGAGGCATAGCCAGGATTCGAACCTGTAAGGCTCCAGGGCCTTAGCCACTATGTTAGTTGACCAAGACTACTGTATGAGACATACCATCCAGGCTATTTTCTACCCAATTTCTCATCCTTTACAAAACTGCAGACTGCCAGGAGCCCACAGTGCACAGGCTGGGAACCTATACTTAAGGCAAAAGTTCTAACTCTTTTTATAGCATTAAGCTGCCACTGGGACTCATTTACTACCTGAAATGTTTCTGTTTCAGGGAGCCTATTATGAAAATACAGGAGCCATGCTTCCCCCCGTGTGCCCTAGAGCTCTCTCCTGTAGCTGTCCATGGGCTAACTGAATGAGAAGCTGTGATTCCCCCTCCCAGTCCTCTGGACCTGCTAAAACAATTTAAAATATTTAAGTCCCCTGAAACTTTGTCCATATTCTTGAGCACTGAATTACAAAAAATACCTCCCTGGGTTGTGTCCTCACCAACAATGTAGATTCACAGAAAAGGAATTTAGGTAAAAAAGATGATGTCTTAAATTCTAGGCCCACAATGCCAGAATAATCCTTGTTTGCCAAGTAGAAATTTATGTAATCATGAGACTAAAGACACTTCTTATTTCCAAAATGTTACTGCAACCAGAATAATAGTTCTCCCTAAGTAGGTGCCAAAAGACTTTTTCCTGAGTCCTCCTAAGTGTTTTAAGTTGATAGAAAATTATCCTCTTGAAATTATACAGTCAGCTCCAGAACTATAGCTGTGCAGCATGGGAAAGGAAGACAGGAAGGAAACATTTCAACTGAGATGTACATCACGGGGCAAGAAAAGACATAACACCCTGACCCATATACACCATTTTCTGGTCCAGAAATGTTATTTTCTTAACAAGAACTTCAGTAGAGAGTCAAAAGCAATGATAAAAAAATTATTATTATTTTTTTTCTGTCTGGAGGGACAAAGCTTGAAAGTTTGTCATATTTTTCATTCATACAGCTTGGGGCCAACAAACACGCTGTGACTGGATAATATCAAGAACAATGAATGGAGGAAAATATGTGAAAGATGACCCAGAATAGTCCCTCCACAGTGGCATGTGGGTAACCAGTAACGAGCTGACAGATAAAAGATCATGTGACCGTCTCATACAACATGGTCTCCTTTCTTAAAAAGACCCAAAAAGTTATGTGTTTTTTATTTTATTTTTTTTATAAATGTATTTATTTATTTATGTATTTATTTATTTATTTTGGCTGTGTTGGGCTTTCGCTGCTGCGCGTGGCCTTTCTCTGATTGCGGCGAGCAGGGTCTACTCTTCGTTGCGGTGCGCAGGCTTCTCATTGCGGTGGCTTCTCTTTGTTGCGGAGCACGGGCTCTAGGCTCACGGGCTTCAGTAGTTGTGGCACGTGGGCTCAGAAGTTGTGACTCGCGGGCTCTAGAGCGCAGGCTCAGTAGTTGTGACACATGGGCTTAGTTGCTCCGCGGCATGTGGTACCTTCCCGTCCCAGGGATAGAACCAATGTCCCCTGCATTGGCAGGCGGATTCTTAACCACTGCGCCACCAGGGAAGTCCCAAAAAGTTATGTGTTTTTTAAACTAAGTTTAAATTCCATGGAAGTCTATCTCTAAGTCACTGGACTCTGGGTAAAGAAGAGTCTGATCACTTAGTCTGAGGTCCTGGGATGGGATTCCAGGCTCGGGCAAAGGCTTCGGTCAGGGCATGTGGATAGGTGGATTTTCGCCTTTCAACACATAACTGTAACCTGATGCACTGTCTGAGTTTATTTTCAATCACATACACAAGGGCTTACTGTGTATAATAAGCTGTCCTCCGAACCCATTTCCAGGAAAAGATTCTCTGTGTGTGTCATCCTGCATCACTTCCTTTGCTACACAGTGACTGTGAGGACACCAGGACCCAGGACCAAGTGTCAAGCGCCAATGATGGGGCGGGTGGGGCGGTGACATTTCCGGTCCTCGTTACTGTTTGTTTTAGTGTCCCGTCCAGTCTGGTCTCAGATGCATCTTAGATGCATTACTCAGAATTTGTGGCCTTACTTCTACTTTCTCACCTGGAATGAAAACCAACACACATTTCACCGAGTCATCCCTACTTGTTAGAAAAGGAGGGAAGAAGAGAAAATTCTGTCTCACAGGTCAGGTTTCTATCTCAAGGTGGGAAAACTTGGTAATTTATACTTAAAAGTAAACAAGCTACACCCACATTCAGCTTATGTGGTGTGTAAACATAAGACGGGTGATTCTAATTTTATTCCTGGTACTGTGTTCACCTTCTGATTCAACTCTTGTCTTTATTTTGAAGCAAATGAAGGCAGGCCCCCAATTCCACCTGAGACCCTGTAATTGCACTGGGCTTTTCAGAAGCGTTAGGATCAACACAGGGACATGAATTTGAACACAAACTCTAGCTATATGACTCCAACCAAAATGGGAGGCAGGAAACAGCTCCGAGATTCATGGATGTCAATTTACTTTGAGGAGAAGCTGGATAAAACTTTGAGTTTGGTCTCAAAATAGCCTGGACAATTTTAGTTTTCTGACAGCATTTGGTGGCAAGCCTGTTAAAGAACACCATCTTGAAATTTCCCATTTGTGTGCTGTAGATAGCAGATCATCTGGACACACCCAGGGCTTCAAAAGCATTAATCACCAAAGCACACCTGGCATGGAACAGGGCTACAAGGAGAGAAGGAGATAGAATTTTTATTTATTTATTTTATTTATTTATATTTGGCTGCGCTGGGTCTTCGTTGCTGCGCGCGGGCTTTCTCTAGTTGCGGCGCGCGGGCTTTCTCTAGTTGCGGTGCGCAGGCTTCTCATTGCAGTGGCTTCTCCTGTTGCAGAGCACGGGCTCTAGGCGCACGGGCTTCAGTAGTTGTGGCTCATGGGCTCTAGAGCACAGGCTCAGCAGTTGTGGAGCACGGGCTTTGTTGCTCCGCAGCATGTGGGATCTTCCCGGGCCAGGGATTGAACCCTTGTCCCCTTCATTGGCAGGCAGATTCCCAACCACTGCGCCACCAGGGAAGCCCGGAGATAGACTTTTAGATGGACCTCATACTTTGTGTTTTGTGCCGCTCTGATGAGATAACAACTTACCTCATTGCTAAGCCAGAGAGGCCTTAGGGTACAGCGGTTAAGACATGGATGCTGGAGTTACGAAGACTTGATTCTGAATCCCAGCTCTGCCAGGTACTGGCTGTGTGAACACTGACAGGTTCCTTAACTTCTCCCAGGCTTAGCTTTCTAATGAGACAGGGTACGTCAGGACTAGCATAGTATCTGCACATCTCGGGGCTCAGGGCCCTTCCCTTCCTCCTCTTTCCTTTTCACTGAGTATTAATAAGGATGATATGTATGAAAGTACTCAGCATGTAGTCAATTCCCACAGACTATCGGTCTGTCTTTATCACCCAATGACGTAGGACTTAAAATTATTATTTCATTATTATTATTTGAAAAAGGCCATTTTAAAAGTTGCTGTTTCTGATTCTAGCTATCAAATCACTTTGACGTAGGCACTTTGACGTGGGCTGAGCTATATGAGAGGTTCAGTTGATGTAAGGCTAGTGCTCACCCAGGGTTCACATGTAAGCATTGTAAGAGGGTATTCCCTGACTCAACAAAGTCTTAGTGCTCGACTGCTATCGGCAATGGCATTAGACAGTGCACTCCTTTAAGTACCAATCCCGTACTTATAATGGGATTCGGGGGATTCTTTGGAGGTTGAAGAGAAACAAGGCTCAAAGTCCTTGTTTTAGATACTCCAAGTTATTAGAACATCTCTGAAATACGGAAATGTTTTAAATTGAATTAACTTGGCAAGAAAAGTCATTAGGGTGGGGCTCAAGGGGAAACTCACCATCAGGTACATTCAAGTGCCTTCAGTTCGAGAACAGGGTCAAGATGGTCCAAGAGGAGAGCTGGTCTGGCACTGACATTGTCCTTTCCCGATTCACTCATCTTCATACAGTGTCCACGCCCAGTGGAAAACAGCTGAGGATGTGAGAAAGAGGACTGATCACAAAGACTTCCCCTGCTGGAATCCCACTTGCTGTGGCATGGAGCCTCATAGCTGAGTGGAACATGGCACTCTAGGGAGAAGCACTCTGCCCTGCCGACTTCCCCGACCCCAGATGATTGGTGGCAGCAGCCTTTCTGCTTGCACTAGGCCGATGGACTGATGCTTTCAGTAGAGACACAGCAAGAGCTGTCACCACCTTCCCTGAGTGAATGTGGACTTGGGTCCTTTGTGGACTTGGGTTCTTAGTCTCCTCATGAGCAATGGCCAGCAAAGAAAGTATAAACTTCTCTTCCCAGTGAGCACAGGGGATTAAAGTTATTATAAATTGAACTTTCAAAGAAATGAGAGGTTATTTCATATTCCAAACTGATGAAGCAGGATATATTAGTGACGCCTGGGTGCATTTGAGTTGGCAGTCTTCATAACATCTGTTTCCAAGTCCTTCTGCAAATTCTTAAACTCAAGAATTTGTGAAAATGGAAAATTGCCAGGAGCTCACATCTTAGAATGAGTTACACCTCTTTACCTTACTGCCTTCCAGTCCAGATTTCCAAACGAGGACTGTGCTGAAATGGAGGTTAGGGCCACAGGTGGGTTAACTTATCTCTTGAGCTGGATAAGTCATTTCCCTTTGGTGACTAATTTACAACCCCTTCCTCCCACTAGTTTGACCTTTGGCCAATTTCAATTAATTATAGAAACTTGTATTGTTTGAGGTTCCTGGTCTTAGAGACAGAAATGACGTTTCATTGGAGTGATCCTGTGTCTTAGCATTCTTAAGGAAAGATCCAAACGAGCTCATTAGAAACAAACGTGGTAGATATTCTTGTGATGGTACCAGGAACAAGCCAAGAACAGGAACCTTCATCCCAGCTTTGTTTAATACAGGCTCAAAGATACTATCTAAATTGATTGGTTGTATAGCAAATTTGTCAGGTTGTGTATAACTTTAAATGAATGGCATGACACAGGGAAAAACCTTTCTCCTTGTATAAAGATATGGTCATAGAATTGGCAATTTTATAATCCGACCCATATAGCATTTTTTACCTGATAATTCAAAGCAATTCTCAGCATCAATACTGACTTTCATTATACTATCAGTGGGTGGGGAAGGTACCAAACATTTGCTCACCAGTTGTGTACCTTAGCTTCCAGCATCAGCTGTGAGAAAAAAAAAATGGAAGGGAAATAGCAGAGCCTGAATTTAGACTCCTATCTCTCAATCCGTCATTCCCACCAGCGTCCTCACATCAGTCTTGCTGGGCAGTTGAATGGATGTGATGTAGGGGAGGGTGTGTACTCTTGTGACATGCTTTCCTGGTTCTTAGAATTTGGCTTGGGGTGGGGCTTCAGTCCCAAGGGACACCTTCTTTCTGTGGGCCTGAGAAGCTGCAGCAGGATCGAGCTCTCTAGTCTGCTGGGCTTGAATGAGCCCAATCGGAAGGAACTCCCAGTGTGACCACAATGCCATTAAGACATTGGACATTCTCCTATTCACCTATTAAAACGTCTCGGGTCTCACACTTCCTAGATGTCCATTTACTAAGCTCTTTAGGGGATTTAGGTCAGACACACAGACCTTAGCAATCGTCTAAACCAAACCCCCTGTTTTACTGACAAATGAACTAGCCCAGTGTCATACAGATGACGAATGGCAGGTCCATGACCAGGATGGTTTTCTGTTCCTTCTATCACCTTACTCTTCCCTATGTAAAGACAAATAAGATATGACTTTAGTCCTGGAGGGCTTCACAATAATGGAGGGGAAATGAGACTTCATGCAAACGAACAATGAATATCCCGGCAGGAGAATACGATAGAGAGGGGCAGAGAATTAACAATGCTGAGCACCTGCAATGTACAAAGGGTTTCATTGCACATTTTCTCACACAGTCTTCACATCAAACTTATGAGGAATACATAATCATCCCATTTTATTGATAAGGGAACTGAGGCTCAGAGGTTCTGCAATTCTTTATTGGCACGTGCATGGAACCGTGATCCATCTATAGACCTACAGCTCTGGAGCCTCAGAGTCAGTGGACTCCCAAAGAGGAGTGGTCCAGTCGGAGAAGGCTGCTCAGAGAGGCGAGGCTGTTGGTTTATTGCACTTGCTTAGGTGCAGAGAAGCTTCAGCAGATGGAGGAAACACAGATGGCCTCCCCACGATTGCGTCACCACCCAGACAGGTTGGAACCAGTTACACACCCACTGCTCTGCAGTCTCCAATGTAAATTGCCTAGAATATCAAGCCTGCCTAAGAGAAAATTTGCATCTTAAACCTGCAGCGGCCTCATTTACAGATGATCTATTTTGGACGACGAGTTACACAATCTATAATGGGGAGTTCCCGAGGATGTAGAAGACCCTGATGTCCCTTTTCTGAGTTGTAACATTTCATGATGAATCAGCACAGCCATCAGTAAAGGGGCAAGGTGATGGATAGTTGGACACAGCTATATACAAGTGCCAAGGGAGAGTCAGGCTGAGCAGGGTGAGGACAGGTAGGCTGGCACGTATGTGCCAAGTTTAAGGAGGAGGAATATCCTGAATGATGAATTTGAAAGATGTGCTTGGCAGAGAGCAGGGAAAAGCACTTGAGGGGAGGTTTTGACATGAGAGGAAATCCCATGTTTAGTTGGGACAGAGAACACAAAACAGAGCATGGGAGCTGGAGATGAGGCAGTTTGGTAAGGAGTATACGTTGGGAAGTTGAGAAATTTATAAATTCAACCACATTACCCTTGATCCCCTGCACACAGAACCTTCAAACCTCCTCAAGGACCCCCTTTCTCTTTGAATACCTTTCCATATGATGACTCTGACACTGTCATATTTCCTTTATACATGGGGTCCTGAGTTAGTGGGGTAAGTCACGCCTGAGATTTTATCATCCCCTTTCCCTAATTGAAGAAGAGGTTCAAAGCAACACATCAACTAGACTCAAATAAAACCTGAATTTGAATTTTATGAAGGAGCTTCAGACCACACAGACTGTCAGTGCAAATGTGCCCAGGAAATTAAGCTGTGAACTGTCAATGGGCAGAATTGCTCTGTGAGGAATCTCTATGAGATATATGTTGGATGGGATCCCACATTTCCTGAACTCCTGGTGGCTGTAAAGGTGCAAACCGGAACTGGTGTTTAAAGCAAAGTCTCTCATGCAGGAAAAAAGTGAAAATACTCCTCCTGAGGAAGCTCTGAGCAAATGGAGTGACCCAGAGACAGGTGCTTCAGACTGAGATGGTAAATATCCTGTTGAACAACATAAGAGACTTGAAATAGGTTGGTGGGTTCATTTCGGAAAAAAAATAATGTTTGCTGTGTGCTTTTCTTTTTTCCTGACTTCTGGTAGAGAGAGAGAGAAGGCCAGAAGCCTTGATCCCTGGGGAATGATCAGGATCATCAGGGGAATAAACACTGGTGCAGGCTGTGTCCTACACAGACGTGCCCGGGTAAGGGGACAACGGGGGGGTGGAAACCCAATTTCTCCCATTCTAATGTAAGGTCCGTGAAGGGTATGACCTTGAGATCTTGGTGTCTTCCATATCTCTCATATCTAGAACAGTCCTTGACACGTAGAAGCTGCTCAAGAGTATTTGTTAATTGAATGAATATGGAAATAAAGTGGTCCCAGCAATATGGTGTCAGGCTGGAGGAGCAGGAAGTAATGCCCAGGAGGCCACACCCCCACAAGGAGGCCACACCCCCACAAGGAGGCCACACCCCCACGAGGAGGCAAGGCCACCATCGAGGCATTCACGTTTGGTATCTAGAGTTAGAGCTCCCCTGCCCGCAGTTAGGAGACCTGGCCTGGGTGGAGAAGCCCGGAGCAGGGGGCTCAGGATAAGGGATGGGAAGGCTGGCAGACACTGCTGGGTGCTCAGCTGCCATGCTGCCCTTTTTCCTTACCAACCCCATTCATATTTTGTTTCTTCAGGTGGGAATGCACCTCACTGAAACCCTTGCTTTCCCAGGCTTCAGGGAAACTACTGCCACTCATGTTGGGCCACTGAGACATAATTAAAGGTCTGCGGGGGATTTCTGGGAAAGTTTTGCTTTCCTGCTTCAGGTGTTGCCCTTAATTCTTTGTCCTTTCCTCTTTCTGCTGAGAGCAAAGACCTGAGCTTGAAAAAGGGGCAGCCGTCTCGTGACCATTAAGCAACAAGAATAAGGCAAGAGCCTTGTGTTAAGGACAGAGGAAAGAAATACTGAAGAGGCCTGGAACACTGACGACCTCACAGAGCCCTTGGACTGTTCAACGCCAGACTTGAAGTGTGAGAAAGACATCCCTCCTTCTGTTTGTCTAAACCACAGCAGTTAAGTTCTGGTTACAGGCAGACATACCCAATTCCTAACTAAGACAATAAGCAACCACCAGGAATGTAAGCCATCTAGGAATGTTTAGAAATACTTGAGGAAGAGACAGGACTATTGTATCCAAGATGGAGACTTGGAATAAGACTGATGACCATTCAAGGACCTGGTGACTCCTCATGACGCTGGGAGACTTGGGTTACAAAATAAAGAATTTTCCAACAGTGAAGCTTTAGGAGTTACTGAAATACACTATGAAGACCGTCTGTGGACTCTAAAATATGTGCTTTTGGGATTTCCATTCTGACAAGAACAGAAATGATGTCTTAGTTGAGCAATGTCTGAAAGAACCATTTGCCTAGAACTTCATCAAGCTTGTGCTGGTACAAACCAGTTTGAGAACTTCACATTCTTTCTGTTGCCCAATGCCATTGAGTTGAAATGAACCAATTTATTTTGAATGGGTGCTGTAAATTTGAGCTCTAAATGACTGGTTGGTAATTTTAGTGTCCGTGATCTAAATGGACCCTATGATTGTAAGGAGGAACAGTTGATATAATCACTGTCATCAACATAACAACCTCATTTCACACGCTAACACCTTGAGTTTGTTGACATTATTGGTAACTATGCTACACATCTATTCTGCTTTTCACAATACTGGTGTGAATTAGTGTCCTGAAGAGCTGTGGGCTCTTTGAAGTCTATTTGGAGACTTTTTCTGCCCTTAGCAGTCCACACAGCTAGAAACAACAGGGAGGTGTGGATTGGTAGGTATATTTTTAGTTGGATTACTTCAGCCCCAAACAGGGAATGCTTCGGGCAGTAAGTATCGAGGTACATCTGATTAGGACTCATAAACCTTGTTTAGGACTACTCATATAGCTAAGTGGCTAAGTGGCGTGTCTACAGGTGTGTGTGTGTTTTGGTGGATGCCCTTAGGTGACCCACTTTCATATGAAAAAATAATATGTAATTGTGGCAGACTACCATCTTTATTCTGTGGAGCTTCAAAATTTATTTTTCAAAAGGTTTTTCTCTTTTTCACCACAGGTCTGAGATGTAGTTAGATGTCCTATGCCAAATACCCTACTCACATGAGCAAACTGAAAGTCAGCTTCAGTATGAGGCCAGCTCTTGATTATTTTTGTAAAAGGGTCAGAAATTTATAAATTATATTCAGATTTGCAGAAGTAAACATAGATTCTTCATCTTCTCTCTCAGATCTTACCTTATTCAGGAGCTCTTTGTTTTCACAGGTAGCAGAGAAAAGATAAAGTTACCATTTCTGGGTCACTCTGTCTCTGCTATTCCTTGAATGCTCCAGGCCTCTGACACCAGGTGACCATTTGGATCTTTTTTCTGCTGCCCGTGCTTGTCTCTCGTGTGATGTAGCTTACCTCATTTGCACCTAGCACTTGAGGTAGAAGTTTGTGGTTCCTGCCATAGTCACCTGACCTGAGGACTCAGCATCATGAAACAACCTCCCCATCTTACCTCTTGGACTTTGCTCTGTCCTTCTCTGGTTCAGTGGTCTATAGCACTCCTTGATTCTTTTACTGAAACACATGAGGATTCTGGGGCTCCATCCTGGCCATGTAGGAGAGTTTGGGCCTTTCTAATTCTCACCCGGATGGTCCAGTGCTAGACTGAGAACAGGGAGCTCCCCTAAAGGGCTTTTGAATTCCCTCTATTTATCTTGAGATGTCTGTGCTATGTCAGCCTACTCTCAGGGTTTCTCAAACCTTTTTCCACCCAGAATTTTCATCCTGAAGGTTAAGTCACAATCCTCAATTCCATCTGGCCTCTCTTTTTTCCTCCTCCTTCTTGGACTCCTCTCTCTGGAACCTGATGGGTTTCCTTAATTTCCCTTTCAGTCAGGTGAAATTTCTTCTTACATCACATCTTCCTTCTTTCTTTTTCTAGGGCTCATAAGTAAAGCTCTGGAGTCCAAATCTACCAGGCTTGACTCCTGTTAAGTAAAGGGAAGCTTTACAATGTAGAAGGTTCTTTTCTTTTTCAAAAGCTTGGCTTTCAAGGTTACTGTCACACTATAGACTCAGAATGTCAGCTTTTCAACTCAGAGCTAAATGATAACTTCTGAGGAGTTTTAGTATGTGCCCACCCTCTCTTTCTCTGTGGCAATCAACTGTAAAGGCCCAAGGAATTTAGGGAAATGGGATTTGCCAGGGATTAATGTTTGAAGGGAAGAGGAAGAAAGACTAGTTTAATATTTAAAAAATATTCTCTACTGAGCTGATGGAAGAGCTAACTGTTGCCCGTCAACTATATGCCAGGCACTGTGTTAAGTGCTTCTCATGCTTTCCTCCATTTCATCCTCACAGCTCGCAAGGAGGTCCTTACTTAAGAGGACACTAAAGCTTAGAGAGGTTATAGATCTTGCTGAAAATCACATAGCTAGACAGCAGTGGAGCCAGTGTTTGAGCCCATGGGCTCTGCCTTGACAACTTGCAAGATTATTGACCGTGACACTGTGTCACAGAGAGAACAGAGGGGGTGAAGATAAAGAAATCCACGTCATGTCCAAAAGCACGCACCATAAATCTCATCACACCCTGCTAATTCCCGTTTTTCACTAAAAATTTCATGCCCCATGAAACATATCAGGCAAATCCAAATATTGCTCATTGGAAGACAAGAACTGGCTGATGGTTTGACAGGAGGAGATAGAAGGAGGAAGGCACAGAATGTTCACAAAATTCCAATTGCTGGGAAACAAACTTGCTGGAAAGTTCATTAAGCTTTCACCCACATAACTCTGAAGATGATTTTAATGAGCCATTTATTGGAAGTTTGTTAGGGGCCTGTATTTTGGGTGCTATATTTTTATTGGCTTCCTTTTTATAAAAAGGCAAAACCAAAGTACATAGTGTTCAGATGACTTTCTTAAAATGGGAGGCCATCTGAGTCACAGAAGTGAAGTTAAATTCTCTAAGCTTCCGGTCCCATAATATCTTTCTCTAAATACACTTTTGTCCTGCAGCTTCACTTTTTCAAGATCATAGGATGACACTCTAGGAAGAAGAAAATCCATCTGACCTGCCTACACAACAATGAGGCAACCTCCTTGGAACCCGTTTCTTTTCACACTCCAAAGAAATCATGTTTCAAACAACAGAGGTGGCAGGAGTTTGGGAAAAAAAGTGAAAGTTTAATGTTCTTTTAAAAATCCAGAAAGCAGTGTTTCTTAACATACAGAGCAGTAGCGTGAGCCCACATTTTATGGTTTTTCTTGTTTGTTTGTTTGCTTTTGCGGTACGCGGGCCTCTCACTGTTGTGGCCTCTCCCGTTGCGGAGCACAGGCTCTGGACGCGCAGGCTCAGCGGCCATGGCTCACGGGCCCAGCCCCCCCGCGGCATGTGGGATCTTCCCGGACCGGGGCACGAACCCGTGTCCCCTGCATCGGCAGGCGGACTCCCAACCACTGCGCCACCAGGGAAGCCCGTGAGCCCACATTTTAATATTGTCATGCTTTCTCATTCAGACTGGCTGTATCTTAGTGTGCACTCTGAGAAGGAAAGACAAGCAAGTCATCAAACTTGTCTAAAGATAAATGACAAAATGTTCCAGAATAACAATGAAAAACATTAAGATCAATAGTTGTTCTTAGATGACTTAAGAGGGGTTCTTTTATATAATCAAAGTTGGTAAAAAGAGATGGAATGAAGACTCCAAATGGAAACAAAGAAGGGGAACTAGAAGAGAAAAACAGAGCAAGAATATTACACACGGAAACAAGAGGAGTTTAAAATACATAAAGTAGAGGGAGCCAACAGAGCCAACAGACCTGTTGAGAGAGAACTCAAGAACTTTTTTTCAGAAGTGGGAAAGATGGCTTGAGAAATGAAACGACTTCTTTGTCTCAGTGTGTGAATCCGGGTAAGTGGGGACAGATGCCAGAAACAGGCACACTTCCCAAAGGAGGAAGAAATAGAAAATTGGTTTCCTGCCAGAACAGGTGGCGTGTTGACATGTACACATCTGACAGGCAGGTTTCTGAAGCTTTCCAAGGGGGCTGACCAGGCCAGCCCGAGGCTGTCTCTAAGACTTCAGGGAAACGCACCACGGGGGAGCCCCAGTGATATGGTTTCAGATGTGTCTGGACGCAGGAGAAATAGCAGTGGTGGGTAAGGAAAGTCGTGGAGCAGCCTGCTATGAAGCACAAGGCTGAAGGCGGGCCTAAACTCTCTCAGAGCTCAGGGCCTGATATTTTTAAACACCCATTATAGGACGAGAGCCAAATGTCTGGTTAATTTCAGGAGCAGGCGGATATTAACCCGCTAAAGTCCCTTTGACCTTCTCAAATGCTGTGAGGACTTTGTTTTCCTTTCTTTTTTCTTTTTTGCTGGCGGTGGTAATAGTAGGGAGTGAGTGGAGGGGGGGTCTGAGACTGGGAAAGCATATGGGTGTTGGGGGCGAAAGGCTGATATTCAGTTTTCCTACAGAGTTTGGAATCTTCTTTTGTTTGAATAACTGGCTTCTAATAGGACCAGTGATTGGGACTCTGTAAATGGCACACTTACCCAATCATAAAAATATTTAAATAATAATCTGGGGCTAGACCTGGGGTGAAACTATCAAACAAAACAGTGATACCTTGAGAATAATGTTTCTCACCCTACTTATACTGGGCAGTAGAATTGTGGTTACATGCATGGGCTCAGGGATAAAACTACTTGTTTTTGTAACCCCACTCTACTCACTGACCGTGTGATATTGTGTAGTGAACCTTTGAGCCTTCATTCCCTCATCTATAAAGCGGGGATAACCACAGTATCTGTCTGGGGCAGAAACACTGTGGTATGTTTACCACATGGTTTCTTTTCCTTGCTGGGAACAAAGGAAAATCCCATTTCCTATTTTCTCCTTGCATCTGTGTGAGGCCCTGTGACTAATTCTGACCATTAGAATGTGGGCGCAAGTAGTTATGCCACTACTGGGATGACCCCTCAAACCTCCCACAGGATCTTCCATGCTCCTTCTCCTGTCTCATTGTCTGCTGGCCAATTACAGAAGATCCAGGAGACGATTCTGAGGACCCCATAGCTGTCACTGCCTCTGCAAATCATGATGTGAAAAGCTGTCTGCCAACCATCCAACTGACTGTGACCTAAGCACAAAATAAATCTTCTATTGTATGAAGCCACTAAGATTTAGGGGATGCTTGTTACAGCAATTCATCAATTCGAACACTATCTCAAATATTAGTCACTCCTCAATAAAACTATATCATAAGGTTATTGTAAAGATTAAATGAGTTACTATATATAGAAACTATTAGAATAGTATCTGTTATATAAGCTCCCAATAAAAATTATTTCACATATCATAATCAGTATAGAATTGGCCAGTTGGTTATTAATTCTAGGAAATATTATACTTTGGTCCATTAACTCTAAGAAATAATATTTGCAGTTTCTTAGCAAATTTGAGCACAGACTGGGCCACGTATCTGTCATAGTTGTTAACCTGGTTCTATGATATGCTTTATATAATCACTTTGGGTTAGACTGGGCAACGCAGTGTGTTTGAATGGCTGGAAATCTGCAAGGACCTCTAGGTATAAGGCATCCCAGCTCTTCAGAGATACCTTTCCTTTTAGAGTTTTGTTTTGTTTTTTTTGCAGTATGCGGGCCTCTCACTGTTGTGGCCTCTCCCATTGCGGAGCACAGGCTCTGGACGCGCAGGCTCAGCGGCCATGGCTCACGGGCCCAGCCGCTCCGCGGCATGTGGGATCTTCCCGGGCCGGGGCACGAACCCGTGTCCCCTGCAGCGGCAGGCGATCTCTCATCCACTGCGCCACCAGGGAAGCCCCAGAAATACCTTTCCATAGCAACCTAAAATTCATACAACAACATGGCTTCTAGATTCTGATCGGAAATCTTATAAAAGAAGTCACACCAACTGAATACTTGTGCTGAAGGGCTGTTAGGTTTATAAATAGTATATGCACAGGGGGTAGCACAGAACATAGCCCAGTTTCAAGTGCACGCCTGGTATCTAGTAAATGGTAGTAATAATAACAACAAATAAATAATAATTATCGGGCTTCCCTGGTGGCACAGTGGTTGAGAATCTGCCTGCCAATGTAGGGGACATGGGTTCGAGCCCTGGTCTGGGAAGATCCCACATGCTGCGGAGCAACTAGGCCCGTGAGCCACAACTACTGAGCCTGTGCGTCTGGAGCCTGTGCTCCGCAACAAGAGAGGCCGCGATAGTGAGAGGCCCGCGCACCGCGATGAAGAGTGGCCCCCACTCGCCGCAACTAGAGAAAGCCCTCGCACAGAAACGAAGACCCAACACAGCCATAAATAAATAAATAAATAAATAAATAATTTTTATAAAAGGTAAACTTATCAAAGAGGTGCCAGTTGTCAAAAAAAAAAAATAATTATCACTATTGTTTGAGTACATCTCTTTTTTCTTAGAACTTCAAAAGTCTGTCTGTTGTGTACTTTCTACCTGGGGCTCTTGGGAAAGTCAGTTTACATCCTGATGCAGCTGTGGCCTTGTTTGTTACATAGTGCCATCTTTTCTAATATTTCATTTACTTTTCCCCTACTGCAGTCAGAGGCCATTACTTGTCCTTATGCTTGCTCGACCTAATGAGGCAAATTGGTCTCTACCCTCTTTATAACATCCTTTACTTATTTGCAGACTCCACACTTGTGTATCACTGAATAGCAGGCATTAGATATGCAATGTCACACAGAGATCTCAGCAATAATTAGGCATTTGGAGGTGATTTTTTTCCCAAGAAACATTAGTCTCAACCCTAAAATTCCCTTTTCTTCAGTAGGTCCAGGTCAATAGATAAAGACCTTAATGTTCCTTTAATGTGGAGAGGAGCAAATCTGGCTGCTTTCTGGGTCTGGCAAACTCTATCTGGCTACTCATCAAGCATTATATGGCTGGCAACTCCGTAGATGTATTCTGCCAAACGCTTTGTCTCCTTACCCTCTAAGTCTGTATGTATTTCAGAAAGAATTCAAACCTTGAATTTCTGATTTATTCATACTTAACTGATCAAAGTTGCCACATCTGTCTTAGTCAACACTTACAGGTTCTAACTTCTGTTTCTTTGACCCAGGAAACTTGAAAAGGTTGGCAGCAACCACCTCCCAGAGAAGAAACAAAACCAGTTGTCTGGGTCTGGGAAGGAGCTAGTTCACATCTGGCCTTCAGAGAATATTTACAATGATTTTTTCCCCTTTGAATTCTAAGGCATGTGTAACTAAAAAGACGTGCTTGCAAATCTCTCTTAGCCGATATCAACCTAAAATGAAAGGAATCTCAGAACACCTCAGTGGGAGAGGTGTGGGGGCAGTAACCTAGTTAGAAGGGTGTAGGTGTAGGAGTCTTATCCTGGAGCCCAATTTACATAGCATTTCACAAAAGTCTGAGAAAACATCAACTGTCCATCTTTTTAAAAGGGCAGTGGTAATGGGGAGGGGAGGGTGGGAGGGGTGGGGACTCTCGGTACTCCCTCCAAGCTACTCCTTAGTACTGCTTCTGACCTGACAACACCACACTTTGGATCTAATATCTTGGGGCTGATGTTTCCAGAAGCAAAAGGAACCACTAAAATACTGGCTAGGCAAAGAGTGGCAACAAAAGGCAAATCTTTGCTAAAAGGATACGGACATCAAGCATGTCAAACTCACAGGCTGGTTAAATGCCCAGGTTATTTTGCTGTGAACCATTATTTCTCCTGGCAACATTTTATAATATTGGCTGTCCTCCCAAAGACGACAGAGCATCACGTGAGCGCGCACAGAGGACTTCACTCTGCATATATTCCAGGGACAGCAGTCTCCTAGAAAGGCAGGTTAAAAAATTCCATAGATTTGTCTTGGCTGCTATTGTATAGTACAGGATGGAGTGATCTCACTGCAAAAAGATAGGAGGTAGCCTTGGACTGTCGTAAAAACCAATAACTGTGCAGATGTTTGTCGGTTTACAAACCAGTTCAAATTCATGGAAAAAAGATGGACCTCCCTCTCTACTTTCAGAGGAAACCCCAAAAGAACAAAGTTTACATTTATAAAAGTAAAATGTTTAAGACATCTGCTAGTCAGCAACCACTGAATTTTATTACATTAGTAGGTTATAACTTCCAAAGACAAACATCTTTTTTTAATAAAACCAAGTGTGGTGGACAGAGTCTAAGATGGCCCCCATGACTCCTGGTCCTATATTTCTGGCATTCGTGCCCTTAGGTATTCTGCTCCCCTGATGTATGGACCCTAGATTTGCATCTAACCCAACAGAATATGGCAAAGGTGATGGCCTGTCACTTCCATGATTATGTTGTGTTATTTAAGATTCTGTCTTGTTAGCAGACTGACCCACACGGCAAGAGGCTGATAGGAGCCTCTAGAATGACTTCCAGCTGACAGATGGCAAGAAGCCGGGCACTCAGTCCTACAGCTGCAAGGAAATACATTCTCCCAACAACTCGAGTGACCTCAGAAGAAGGTTCTTCCCCAGTTAAGCCTCCAGATGAGAATGCAGCCTAGCAGATAGTCTGATAGCAGCCTTCTGAGACCCTGAGCAGAGGACCCAGCTAAGCTGTGCCTGGCCTCCGGACTTACAGAATCTATGAGGCAATAAATAATACACCAAATGTTTATCACAAGGTTTCTGCCATTTATAGGTTTCATACTGAAATAATGAAAAAGAAAGCGGAGCTGTGTAGTCAACTGATGTTATTAAACGACACAGCGAACCACAACTCTGCTACTGCCGCGTTACCACCAAAGTAAAATGAGATAAACATTTTGTCAGGGGTATTCCTTCCCCCTCCTCCATTTTTGCATAGTTAGGAAAAAAAAAAAAAAGCATAGTCGATGATCTGTCCCTCAGACATTTGGACCCTGGGGTCAGGGCCATGTTTTGAAGGAACAAATAGAACCGAATACACTAAAGCTTTCCTTACACTAGAGGTCACTAGTAGAATTTCCTTAAGGACCCCATCCAAAAACATAAAATAATTAGGGCAGCCCACAGAGCCACATACATTTGCATTTGATCATGAGTTGACTGTGAATTGCAGTTAGGTTGCATGCACTTTTCAAAATTCCATCATGCCCACAATGAAATCCATACTCCTTACTGTGACATTCAAGGCCGCAGAGTCTGGCGCAGCCTTCGTCTCTGACTTCTGCACTAGCCTCTTTGTTCAGTATTTGTCCCACAATGACATTCTCTCCGTCAAGCACACAAACCAGTTATGTCTACCTCTAGGGCTTCTGTCTGGAACACTCTCCAAAATTTCCATGGCTGACGTCTCAGAGTTTAGTCTCAAACATCCTCTCCTTCAGCAAGGCCTTCCCCAATTTTCCCAAAGGCCCCTTTCCTGCCCAGTCGCTCTCTTCCACATTAATTTCTTTTATTTCCTTCAAGATGTCAATACTATCTGAAATGACCTGCTTATGGATCTACGTGATGATTCTACGTCTCTCGCTAGAATATGACTGCCGTGTAGTACGTGCTCAGTAAGTATCAACTGAATACATACATGAAATACAAGTTGATTATTATACCAAGACTGTCAGTTCTTGATTTAGTTTTCTTCTTTGCCCCTTGCTCACCCTTCCATAGGTCTGAAATCCCACAGCAGTTTTGCTGCTAACTCAGCCAGCATGTTTCACACACCTGTACACACAGCACTAAACAAGGTATCTGAAAGGAAACAGAAGTTGGAGAAGGTGTAGTTCTGACCTTAAGGACTCTACAGATCAACTGGGTGGGAAGATGCAGCATATGTAAATCGATTAAAATCCAACTACGAGGCACTCACCACGATAACTAGGCCAAGCTAAATATGAAACTGCTTAGGGAGTACAAAGGAAGGGATGATTAGAAAACTTCTTATAGGAGCTGATTCTTGAGGCAGGAGTGTCTATGGGAAATAAGGCAAGGGCATTCAGAGCAGGGGGAAAACAATGAGAGGAAGCCATTAAACCCCCAAAGTTTTTTTTTTTTTTTTTTTTATGCATCCATTTCTCAGAGAAAATGTATCTCTAATCCAGAGCCTGTCTGAGCTTTGGAATCACTTTTTTAAAAAACCAAACACTGGCCTCTACCTAAGCTGAAGATATCAATGCTGGCCTCAACTCCAATTAAGTCAGAATCTCTGGAGGCTGGGCTCAGGCTTGGTATATTTCAAAAGGTCCCCAGGGGAGTCAATGTGCACCCAGGGTTGAGATCCCTTGCTAGCCTGAAGTGCCATCACACAGTTGAATTGATGAGAGATGCCCCAGGTCAATAAAGGGAGACAGTGAAAGACAGTAGTTACGGCTCTGGAGTAGAATAGCCTAGGTTCAAATCTAAGCCCTGCAACTTACCTGCTGGGTGACCTTGGGCAAGTGAACTAACCTCTCTGAGCCTCTGCCTACACATCTGCGAATAATAAATGTAGTTACATTTATTATTAAGTGGAGAATTAAGTGAGATAAGGCTTATGAAACATCTGATGGAGAATTAAGTGAGATAAGGCTTAGGAAAACATCTGATGAAATGCACGGTGCATAGTCAGATATTAAACTTTTTTCATTATCGTTAGTATATATGTCCCAAATTTTCAATTTTTCATAAATGCACTGGAAAGTCCAATGTGCATTTCTGAAGTCTTTGAATCTATCAGCTTAAAAAATTATTTTAAGTCTGACCACAGCCTTAACCTAGCACATTGATGAATTCAAGCACATTTAAGCAGGACCACAAAGAAGACAGAGGCTAAGTCAACCCTGGAGCAAATGAGCATTGTAATGGAAACCGAAATCATGAGTGATGAGCCAGCAGCCTTGCCTGATGAAGAAACCAGGAGCTCACAATGTTAGAACAACCCTTTTTGTAAAAAAAAAATTACAGGGCATTTAAATGAAACATAGCAGAGATTTTCCACATTACTTGAGTTAACAGTACCATCCTTCTCCCACCATTCGTGTGGACCCAGCCCTAGAATAAAAATTGTATCCTGAATCACTCTCTCTCTACCTCACCCTAGGTCTGATCACTTGACTCCAAAGTTCCCAAATGCGTGTCCCACCTAATATTTTTAGAACAAGTCATTTGAAAGTTTCCTAAACTTCTCATAACCTAGCGATCTGCCAAGAATAAAACCACTTAGATCATTTATACTTATCAGAGAAGCAGTTTATTTAAGTGTAGAGAAACCACTGCATAACTTTGTTTTCGTATTTCTATACTGTGTTTAAAATGCGTGCCTCAGGATGACGTAGAACACAAATTTGGAAATCCTGGGCATATATACCTGAAGTCACAAAACAGAAGAGCTTTAGAAGCCATAGGTTTTAGAGACCAAGGAGCAAAAGGGCTGCCAGGACAGAAAATTGATAAGCAGCAGTAAGAGCTCAAAGAGATACTTCAACAATTTCAAATCCTCAGGGAAGTCAGGTAAAATAAGAGTGGAGAAGTTTCCTTTCAACAAAGCAATGTTGTGGTCTTTGGTGATTTTAATTTCAGTTATTGTAGTTGCAAGTCCTAAAATATACATTTGGCTCTTCTTTTAGAGTTAAAAAAAAAATGCATGCCTTGTATGTTCCTAAATGCTTAGAAAATAAAGCGTGGAAAAGTACCCTCTAATCCTTTGATAGTGGTCATTTCTAGATTAACATTAAGGGTGACTTTAAGTTTTTAAATTAGTCTCTTTAGTGGCATTCGAAATTTGTATATAAGCATTTATTTTTGTACTACTTAAATGAAATTCTAGATGAAATAAAACATATGCTTTATAGAAAGACCCTGGCCCTTCCGGAAACAAGAAGTAGGCTTCAAAAAATGCCAACCCCTTCAACTTAAGTCAAGAAAGGGCTGTCACTGAGTATGAATTTTAAATATTTAGTGGGTTGGAAAAAGCCTTCTGCACTGGAAAGAGAAGATGAAAAAGACTCCTGGTTAGAAAAGGACAACCTTTCTGGCTCCTCCTGGGTGGTTTTGAGCGTCGCAGCTCGGCTTTCAAAGGCTAACCAATGAGGTGACAGCGAATACTCCATTGCACATGTTTGTGAAGTGTAGACCTCCAAGGCTGGCTGAGAAACGTCCTCCTCAGCAAAGACTTAGGTCTCCATTTTACACATTGAATCAGTGCTTTTCATGATTCCAAAGGACTACTTTTTTTCCCCCTCTTCCCTCATTCAACTCGGAAACATTCCTTTCTGTGGATTTTCGTGAACCCCTGCCCAACACCAGGTGCAAATTGAAAAAATCCCACTGGCCAATTTCAGCATAGGGAGGCCTACTGTTCTTTCAATAGAGCCTCTCTTTCAGGCCAGGAGTTCAGATCTTAGCCCCTGGGCACACAAGTCAGGGGTTTCACTTTCATCCACAAGCATCACTCATGAAAAAACTCCTTCTCTGTGGTGGCTGCCTCTCCAGACCCCCCAGCCTAGAGGCTCAGATATATCTGCCTGTGTGAACCTGGGCATTCGTCAGGGAGGAAAGCCAGAGGAATTCCTTGCTGATCTTAACCTTTAAATGTACGACAGTCCCCGGCTCAGACATGTAATTTTCCGCCCGCTGTGGTTTATGTGTGGTTGACATTATCATTTGGCAAATACTTTACAGCAAGTTACCCTCCTTGGCTTGCAATTTAGAGACTATTGGGTGGTCTTCTCCATGTGGGACACTCCACTGGTGGATCACATGTTAGCTCTGCCACCAGTGTCCCAGGAAGGACCTGGGTGCCTTCAGAAACTGGTGGGTTCAAACTAGAATTCAATTCTGGCTTCGACTCAGCACTCCCTCCACTGTGCTTGCAACTTGCAGAAACCATCCAATTAAATTCTATTTTACAGGCATGTATTGAGCATCTACTTTGGATTAATTATCTATGGCAACCCGAATTACAAACACCTGCTGTTTAATGGAATTGCTACCACCATATTGGGCGGTGGGATTGGAAGATCAGGACTGGTTCTCCACATTGCCTCCAGCCTCTATATAAATGTTTCCTCCACTGAGATCAGCTCTGTGCTTTGTGACCGCCTGGAGGGGTGGGATAGGGAGAGTGGGAGGGAGGGAGACGCAAGAGGGAAGAGATATGGGAACATATGTATATGTATAACTGATTCACTTTGTTATGAAGCAGAAACTAACACACCATTGTAAAGCAATTACACTCCAATAAAGATGTAAAAACAAAAAATGTTTCCTCCACTGCTAGTGGGGATAGGGTACACCCAACTATCAAAGTTCTACTGTTAGAATTTTCCTAATCTTAACTGACTAGATCTGTCACTGTGGACTCAGTAAGCAGACATGGCGTCCGAACTCCCCATCTGAGGTGCAAAAGCGGAGGGGCTTGGAATAATGTTTTCTGTTGTTGTTAGCAGGCTGGGGCTACCTGTCTTACAGCTCAAAGAAGCAGTTCAGATGGCATGTTGGGAAAAAAGATACCAAATTATCAGATTATAGATGTTACATAAAGTTCCTGAACTTACTCTGCAAACTAGGTGTATCAGTCAGAGTCCTACAGGGCACAGATAGCCCACTCGGATTGGGTAATTAGTAAAACAAATTAAAGACTGTTCACAAGGCCTGGGCAGGGTCTCAAGGAACAGACAAGGGCAGAGCAGTACTCCATGTCCAGTAGCAAGTAAGAGCTGCTGCTACCACAAGAGAGCCAAAAAAGCAGGAAGGGGAGAGGATCCCAGAGGCAGGAGAGGGTAGCGATAGGGATAGGGTTGCCTGAAAGAAACTGTAGCTTTCGGTAGAAAGATCCGGACAAACCATAGCAAACAGGCAGGGGGGAGCTGGGGAATAAATACTTCAACTCCCTCGCATCCTCCTTTCTGAACTCCTGCCAGTGACTCCCATTAGCCAAATCCCACTGGGAGTTGGAGGACAAGGAAACCCAGAGTGCATATGGGCCAGGGTCCTGGGGCACAGAGAAGAACAGAGAAGGGAGGAGAGTGAGCCTAAAGGGCACACAACCATCTCTAGAATACCAAATTTTTCTAAGTGCAATGAGAACACAACAAAGAACACAATAAATGTGTTCTTTCTTGGAAGCTAAAAGCAAATGTATAATTGGGGACTTGATGCTTGAGCTGGTTCTAGTACATGTAGAATTGTCATCTAGATGGGAGGAGAATGCTATGGGGGAAGAAGCTTCAGAAATAGCTGTGTGGCCAGAGCCTGCGTGTAAACAGCTGTGGCAAGGTAGGAGGCTGGAGAGGGAGGGGGCCAGGCTCTGGAATCCTATGTTAGGTTGAGGCATTGGGATTTTTTGTGGATTTTAAGCAGAGAAGTGTTATCATCAGACCTCCATTTGAGAAAGGCTGTCAGCTACACAGAAATGGGTTAATGATGCTGTGGGGCTTCTAACCTATTTCTGCAAACAGGTAGGGCAAAGAGATTACGTAATCACAATAAGTGAAAGAATTCCTTCTGACTACGATAGTCCCAGAGATCTGGTCTTGGTAACAGCTGAGAAGGAGTCAGTACAGTTATCCTCCTTCCTAACCCAAACAATTATTATGCTTAATTATCTTTTCCAAAAGATAGTCTTCCTTCAGGTTCTAATATTCTTTCACAGGATCTACAGACATTCTTTGCATCTGAAACAACGTCGAACATATCACACAAAAGAGCCAGGTCCTTTCTTGTCACAAGCTTGTGAAGAAACTTCCTTGGCACTAGAATGCCCCTCTGGCTGACTTTGTTGCTAAATTCTTATACCATTTTAAATGGCTGCCACATTATTTCACATGAAAATATGTACACGGTGTAATTTTCTCTGAGTGTGTTGCTAATTTTGATTCATTACATTGCAACCTCTTTGAATGCACCACCCTGAATCCCGCTGTGTGTTCCTCACAGCCACCCCAGTGCTAAATGTGTATTTGTTTTTTCAAGAGCATATGGTCATTCTTTACCTTCGAAGCAATTTGTGCTTTGAAAGGAGGGGTTTCTTACACTCACTCGAGTGTCTCTCTTTAAAACAATCCATGCCTTTAAACACCATTGTGCAAACTTTCTGAGCCCAGGACAAGTATTTATTTAATCAGAAAAAAAAGTATTTTGAGCAGCTATAGTACTCAAGGGCTGGCCCAGATAATCAATCAAAGATAATAATTTGGAACATTAAAAATAAGGAAATTCAGGCTAATATGTTAGGGGCTAAAAATGGTCTACTGTGTAACCCTTTCCAAATAATATTTTAAAATTTGCAGAGACCTTCAAAGCCTATTCAAAGATGGACTATTACATAGGAGTTTTGAATGCTATAGGGGGGCTAGTGAGGAAGGTATTTTTGGTTGGGGAAGACTTTTGGCATTTGTCAGATTATACCAATCACAACACATATAGGGCTGCCAGAAGTCTGGGTTGGCTGAACTGTCACCTTCTCTGTGGAGGCTTTCCAAATGAGTCTCTGCACAGTCTCAGAGAGTCACTCCAAACTCAGGAGTATTTCTACAGCTAATGCTTCTTAAAAATGTGGTTTCCAGTCACACTCCTCAGAATAACCCAGGGAATCTTGTTAAGCCTGCATCCCATCAGTAGCATCCCTGGTTCAAATCTTGATGTTCCGCGTACATCTATCATTTCCATCAGACTGTGAACTTCTTCAAAATGGGAGCCATATATGAATATCAATATCCCCCCAAGTTGGCACAATACCAGGAAAATAGTAGATTTTTTAATTAAATGTGATCATTTCTGCACAACTTAAAAGGTCCTTATGGATCACCATATTCAGATGCCCATACCTTGAAACCAACCATTGTGTTCTAGGTATCTACTGACACATAACAAAGTACCACAGAAACAGGCACAGTGATACCTCCAAAGTATTCTATTGGTCAAGCAGTCACAGAGCATGTCCAGATTCAAGCTGAAAGGACATAGACATCACCTCTCATTGAAGAATGTCAAAGAATTTGTAGCCATTTTAATCTACCACATAGCATATGCCGAAGCCTGTTAAAAGAAGAATAGCTATAATTCTTTCATCTGGCTTTATGGGCCTTTCAAAGAGCCAAATAAGGAAACTGGACATTTCATTGGTGGTGAATGGAATAATTAGTACTCCTTATCAGAGACTGGAGCTACGAAAGGGTTAGAAAGTCCCGGGTATTTAGCCCAGGAATATTCTGCTATGAGGATTCCCTTAGCTTGCACCTTTGGATGCAATTCTGAATGTAGGGGTTTGTTTCTCTGGATGACTCTTGATTGGAAAATCTCCTCTCCTTATTTTGCATACTGGCAGCTCTAATCCATCCATGTGTCTAAATAACACACATCTTATAATCCATTTCCCACAACAGTGAAATAGGACCTTGCCACCCAATTCTATGTCTGGATGAAATGTATGACCAAACAAATACACATGGATCAACCAAGTTGGTCAGCTATCAGATAGTCAAGAGTGAAGAACTGTACTTGGTCAACACAGAAACTAAAATAAGTTGTCCTTGTGAAGCTGGGTGAAAATGGCATTTCAGCTAAAAGCGCTTTTGTTGAGCTTGAAAATTCTTGACTAAGGGGTGGGAGTCATAAAGTGCTTTATGAGTCATGGGAAGGTCAAAGATCACCTTTCAACTTCTAAAACTAGCCCAGGCTACTTACGGTAGCTCTCTTTCTTTCCCTCTTCCCCCACCCTCTCTACCAGCTTCATCATCTCTGTCCACTTCACAGTATATCTGTAATGAACTTGGATCCAGTTCAAGGAATACACAGGAAGCCTTCAGCTCCCTAAGCAGACTGCTCCGTAGGAGGGAGAGAGAAAAGAAAACACCCCAGGGTGGCTCTGTATTTCCAAAAGATTAAAAATAATTAAACAATAAGATATTCAACTTGGATTATTTCAGGACAGTGATTAATGGGGCTTCTCTCTCTAATGATGCCCTCCCCTCAGCTAATCCCTCCCAGTCTCATTTCAAAGAAGATGTTGGTTAACACTTCATTTTTTTTTTAATTAATTAATTAATTAATTTATCTTTGGCTGCATTGGGTCTTCACTGCTGTGCGTGGGCTTTCTCTAGTTGTGGAGAGCAGGGGCTACTCTTTGTTGTGGAGCACAGGCTCTAGGCACGTGGGCTTCAGTAGTTGTAGCATGTGGACTCAGTAGTTGTGGCTCGTGGGCTCTGGAGCACAGGCTCAGTAGTTGTGGCTCACAGGCTTAGTTGCTCCACGGCATGCGGGATCTTCCCGGACCAGGGCTTGAAACTGTGTCCCCGGCACTGGCAGGCAGATTCTTAACCACTGCACCACCAGGGAAGTCCAACACTTTGTTTCATTCCATGTACTCCTAAGAAAATAGGGGTATATTATGACCCTGACACTCATACCAACCAGCTGCCTCCCTCTCTTCCCTCTTGGAATAATTGAGGGTGAAAAGAAAGGAGACATTCTCAAAGGCATCAGTGCTTAACTAATTACCTATCTACCCAAGGCAATAAAGCATGGGGCACCCAATATGCTGCTGTTGGAACTAGAGTTCAGAGCGTGAGTGTCTCCTAGCCAATGGGCCCAGCACTGTGTCTACCACAAACTAACCATTCAGTAAATGTCTGTTGCATTAACACACTATAGAAACAATTCCTTTTCTTTTTTGACCTGGGAAAGTTTATCCTTTTCACAGGGACACAGTCTGAGCAGAGGTGATGTTGATGCTGCTGCTCACGTAGGATTTCTCAGATATCATAATGGGCTCATATATTCATTCAACAAGCATTTACTCAGCACCCACTATGTGCCAGACTCTGGATCCCATCTTGTACTGTATCAAAACAAGGCTTGCTCTAGCAGAGGTGGCAGCAAAAATTAAATAAATAATTGCCCCCGCTGACAGTAGGTAGCAGTTTTGTTGCACTTACTGCACAGAACATTAAAGCACTCAGGGAATATTAACTGAATGACTAATAACATAGAAAAACAACAACCACAGATTATTTTAAGTGTAACACCTCCAAGCTCATGTCCTTAAATCTTAATGCAGCAATGTCTTGGCAGCCCAGTCTAGGGACATTTAATTTAAACTGTAAGAATATAACAAAAGCATAGGTTTTAGCTTGTGTCTCTCCTTACCTTCACTATGGTCAGGCAGAGAGCCTGTTACCCTGGGAAAGTCAGAATGTTCTTTTGCAAGATGACAATTTACCAAAACCATATGGAGATGGCTGAGATCATCTATAAATGTGGCAAATTCATTTTCATAAATTCATGATAAATTTAATTTGAAATAAAACCTTGGCCTTTGACTTAATGATGAGATTAACTGCAAACTGAGCAACTTTTACTGCACATTTTCAACAGCTTCCCAAAAGGACTTTATCAGCTTCCAGTTTGGACTTCCTAGCATAAGGACACTCAGGTTTTTTTCTATAGCTCCACCAGTGGACCCGCAGAAAATAAAGGTTCATTCTTTAATCAACACCATTTGTTACATCTTTCTTTATTCACCCAAGTCAGAAGCTTTTCATTTGGATAACGGTGACTCCCCTTTCTAACTTGTAGGAATGGAGAAAACCCTTAAGATGATGGGCCCAAGAAGACTGAATGGCCACACTGTATGTAAGTTAAAAAAAAAACAAAAACAAAAAAAAACAACTTCTGTCCCACTCAGCTGCTGTCAAAAAGCAACTAAATGAAGCCTCTATGTAAGCCGGAGCTGGACTCTTGAGCATCCTGTTCTGAAATGTAACTCCATGACTCTCTGATGGAAGTCCCTGTCCCTGCATAAGCAAGAAGCTGACCCCACCATCCAGAGAATGCTCTGAGGAGCCACGGAAAGATTTACCCCATCAGCTACGGCAAAGACTCTCATGGTACCATCCTCTTAACAACCACAGAAGTATAGGGCTGAGTGTCTTTTATTTATTTATTTTTTGGTACACGGGCCTCTCACTGTTGTGGCCTCTCCCGTTGCGGAGCACAGGCTCCAGACGCACAGGCTCAGCGGCCATGGCTCACGGGCCCAGCCGCTCCGCGGCATGTGGGATCTTCTCAGACCGGGGCACGAACCTACGTCCCCTGTATCGGCAGGCGGACTCTCAACCACTGCGCCACCAGGGAAGCCCAGGGCTGAGTGTCTTTTGAGAGTATTATCACTAATTTCTTTCACTAATAATACAAATCAGATATTTTTAAAGGGATGAAGCTTCTATAAAAAATAATCTTGGTATGTATACCCAAATGCCTACTTTCTTGGTGGCCACCAGTGCTCATCCAATTTGGGGAATTCACTAAGTAGATCAATAAAGAAAAACTGGCAGCTTCTATAACAAACAACCCCAAATTGCAGTGGCTCAGCACAATCATTTCCCACTCGTGCCCCAGTCATTGACAGTTGGATGGTTCTCCTAGGTATTTTGCCTCCATATGATGACTCAGGGATCTAGGCTCCTTATAGCCTGTGCCACCATCATCTACAGGATATGGATTCTTTATCTACATGGAAAAAGAAGAAAGAGCAAAGAAAATGGTCTAGAGAAGTTTCTATCCAGGAAGGAGCATATGTCACTTTTTGTCCCATTCCAGGACCAGTATGCAGCATGTATCTCCAACTTAATTTCAAGGGAGAGTAGGAAATTTAGACTTGCAGTCTGCCTGGCAAGAGGAAAGAGATCAGTGAGTATCTACCTAGTCTCCACTACAAGGTTTACGCTTTACAGAAATAAAATATGGAATGGGAGAAATAGAAAGATCCTAACATTTTAAAGTGCTGAAGGAAAGATAGATCATCCTAGGCAATGCTCCCTGTGCTATACCAGCAAAATGACGGAGAGTGGCTTAGTGGTTAGGAGAATGTGCCCAGGAGTCACACTGCTTCAGTTTATATCCTGACTCAAACACTTATTAGATATGTGACTTCGGGTAACTTGCTCAATTTCTGTGCACCAAATTTATCTGCAAAATGTTGATAATAACAGTATTTACCTCATAAAAGGGTTATTGTAAGGATTAAATAAAATTAAACATTTGAAACACCTGTCCACTTTGGAGCCTAAAAGAAAGGGTAATGAGGGAGTTTTGGAAGGACCCAACCTCTGAAATGCTATAAAATGAGAGGTGCTAGTAAATACATACAGCAGGAGGAAGAGGGTATTGAGAAAGCATCCTCAAATTGGACCAGGAATGCCCTGCATTTCCAATGACATAGGCCAGCCAGATGTCAGATCAACTCAACTTGTTAAAGATGAAATTGCTTTCTGCAGAAGTAGAAGTGCACCCTTAAATGGATACAGAAAGCTCTCATGGATCTCAAGGACAGAGAGAAAAATGAAACTCAGAACTGCTGTTAACTAGGGACTAGAGCCCATTAGAGAACCAGAGTCCCTTCCCTCCTTCTTTTGTCTTTGCTTCTCTTTTCACATTTGCTTCATTCTCTTTCCTCACTGCAACTGACTTTCCTTGCTTTGTCATGGTGGAAAATGGCTGCTACCAATATTTACATCTCTTCTATAAAGGGGAATAACCAAACTGCACCCAATTCCAAATTCCTAGGAGAGGATCTGATTGGTCCGACTTGGTCAGGTACCACTCCTGGTCCATTCAACTTTGGCCAGGCAGGTGAGTTCATGCTACAAGAACATGGCTTCTACAGTAATCCTGTATATCAGGCCTGGGAAGTGATGCTTCCCAAAAAAGGGAGAGGGCAGGGTAGACTCTGTTCTTCAGGTTTCTGATCACATACTGCCTTCTAACGTTTTTTGTATTGACATTTCCATTATTGATTACCTTAGTTTTTCATGTGCTTATATCTTTTCTCCTCAATTAGGTTATACTATGGTATGAATGTGTACCCCTAAATTTGATGTGTTGAAGCCCAGCCCCAAGGTGATGGTATTATGAGGTGGCATCTTTGGGAGGTGATTAGGTCAAGGCTGGAGCCCTCACAAATGGAATTAGTGACCTTATAAAAGTGACTCTAGAGAGCTCCCTTGACCCTTCCCCCAGGTGAGGATACAATGAGAAGTTAGCAGTCTGAAACCCAGAAAAGGGCCTTTACCTGACCATGCTGGCACCCTGACTTAGGACTTCCAGCCTCCATAACTGTGAGACATAAATTTCTGTTGTTAACAAGCCACCCAGTCTATGGTATTTTTGTTATAGCAGCTCAAACAGACTAAGATAGGTTATAAGTAATGAAGGTAAGCATGCTGTGTACAATTTTTTTCTGTTCCATAGGACCAGCACGTTGACCTATAACAGGTGTAAAAAAATTCATTGAATGAAAGAAGAAACGATTAACTTGGCGGGAGGGGAGGAGCGAGTCTTGCCAACTTAGTGGCTTTAAAGGGTCAGTGTAACACCCCTGGATAACTAATTTACTTAAAGAAAGTGGTTGAATCATAAAGAGACAGGGCAGAGAAGAAACTAATGCTTTCCAGCTTTTTTTTTTCTTTTTTTTACCATCCTTGCAAATGACTGATTCGGGGCTTAAAAAATTAACCTGCCACTGACTACTAATTACTTTTGCTTATCAATCCTTGGATTCTGCAGCTGCACTGAACACTTTGACCCTTACCTCTTCTTGTCATCACTCATTCCTAAAACTGAACTTCAATGTAAACAGAAAGAAAGAGTATTTTTCACCTTAACGTCACCATTATGGACACACATGGTGATTAAACTTAATGCTTATTTAGTGCATTTGTTACTATAGCACTCAATTCTTAACTCTTTAAGCCTCCTTGTTGCTAATTCATTCATTCATTCACTATCCATTAAGTATCTCCCATGCACGTTGCCCCGGGTTTACAACAGTGATTAAGACCCAATGCCTCTCTCAAGGAGCTTACAGTCGGGAGAAGTAATTAACAGCCAGTTACTGAGGAAGCTAATATTCCCCTTTTTCATATTTGTGGTTCTGCAGACAACAGTCAGCAAATGAAGAAACTTTATAAAAAATAACTTCTGTTCCATAGCATCTAAGTAAAGAGAAAGTCTACAAGTAGGTCGGGGTAAAAACATGCACCTTATTTAATGGATGAAACTTTATACATTCTCTAGTAGCCCCAGTCTATATTTCTTTCCATCTGTTTTCAAGTTGAAGTTTGACCACTGTGAACCTAAAGGGCCACTTCTTTTTTTCTTTCTTTCTAGTATTTTCCATCTATTCTCATTGGCGTGGAGTTCAATTCCCAAAGGGCATAGTAATGAGAGAGGGCTCCCTGAGGGCCTGGGGAGTGGTGAGTGTGGAATCAAGAGATAACTGCAGTCTTGAGAGGTCGGCAAAGAAGGGATGTGCATCTAATTCCACTCCCCTCCGTCATTACGGTGAGCCATCTGAACACCTACAGTGGCCACAAGGTGAGAAATTTAAGAGACCCGCTTATGGAGGGGAATAGTAGTTGTTCCTTTTTCTTGGCTATTTAGCACTTATTCCTAGTATCCTAGCACTTACTTAGCATCGTTCAGGGAGAAGGAAAGCCAATTGCCAATCCCCTCCACTGTCTAGATAATGGACAAGGCATCTCTTTGGAAACTCAATGGTACAGCTAGATTCATGGGAAAGACAGAGGTCGGTGTCAACCTCTTTCCCGCAAATCTATCTAAACATTCCATTCCCCCATTACTTCCTCCAAATGTAACCGTGGAAGACACAACCAACCAAACAAAAAACAACAGAACAACCTAAATACAAAAGGAACAAAGATTCCTGGTGTTAGTTAGACTAAGGATTCTAATGTGAGACGAACGCAAGCTCCTCGTTGGAGCTCCAGATCCCCTTGTATGTGTAAACACGAGGTTTGGTTTTGCGGTAACTTGTGGATCTCAGAAGGCTGCAGAGTTAGCAGTCTTTGTGTGAGAATGTGGTTCCATTATTTATTCAGAGTAAATAGTCACATAAAAGCCCACAGGAGCTGTCAAAGCCAACATTAGACAGGGCCTGCAGGCAGAACTGTTCTTTCTTATGTCTTATTCAAGACATAAGAAAGCATCACCACATATTTAAGACATGATGGGCCTGGTCTGACTTCATTTTGGGTGGTGCAAAACTTGGTCTGTTTTTTTCCAACTTGGGAAAACTGAAGTAGTGGCAATGCGGTTAACCTTGGGAGACTCACGACCTACTCCCCTCCCACGTTTATAGATTGTTCCATTCTTTCTTAGTTTCCTCTTCCAAAGAAATGTGGATTCATTGTTCTACCATTACACTATTCAGCTTCTGCCAGTGAAGTGGTAACAAATTTCAACTCTTTCAGAGATGGGTTTTTTCTTTCTCATTTCTAGGGCCGTATATCACAAGGCTTAGGTTAGTCACCATCAAATTACAGCTGGGACTTGTCTGACCTAGACCTGGGTGCCAAATACATGGAGAAGAGAACTTGACAGTAGTCAAGGGCCTTGGTGAGGTCTTTGTGCACTTTTAAACCTTAGTAATTTAGGTTGTAGGCCCTGTAGAAATAATCCGCAAGTGGCTTTTAGAAGGCCATTTATTAAGTTTAAAACAACTACATTCGATAAGCACACATAATGCATTTTTCCCTCCAGAATCCATGACAGATAAAAAAGGCTTCCATAGATAAGATAAATTGTGTCCTGTGGTGAGCAGGAGTAAAGTCCATATCAGTTGTGAGAAAAAACTCGGTTTGTGTTTAAATGCCATTTATAACTTGTTTCTTTCACAGTTGCAGCCAAAGTTGTTAAACTTCGAGAGTTAAACGTTTAAAAGCTGCTCAAGGATTTTATGATGTCTGAATTCTTAAAGCAAAAGCACGTTCACCTTTTACAGAATTACGTTTAAATAATTACGTTAAAAAAAAGTATGTGCAAAGGGTGTGTTTAATAAAACCTAGGTGGGGAAGAGTCAAGGTCAATTAATGGTTGGGGACCTTGAACCAGAGATGCTGGGTGATGCACTCTGCTTTTCTCTGAGACTCATTCCTGGCACTGTCGTGCCTTCCCCGCTGCCCCATCTCTACAAGGGTGCTTTGGAATCAGTCACACAATTCAGGAAGCAGCTTTGTGGCCAGAAAGCACCTACACCAATTCCATATTCCATCGGGGCGTGAGCTGGCAGCATTAGAGGCAAGCTTTGGAAAATGGGGACTAAGTTTAGCCTTCCCTCTTCCAAGCCAAAGGATTGCATGCGGCACCTTCGGCACAGAATAAGGGTCTCCCCGTGGGAATGATGCACCCTGACTCTAAGAGGCATTTGCTGTTGGCATTGCCTAGATCTCCTGTCCAAGATGGGGATGTGGCCACACCCCAGCTCACTCTCTAAACCCCTGAGCTCTCATTTCAGTAGCCCCTCTCCCAATCAGAGTGACTCTGATGTTAAACAAACCTGAATTCTAATACCATTTACCAGCTGTGTAACCTTAGGCAGGTCACTTCTCCTTTCTGAGCTTCCACTCACTTATCTGTAAAATGAGGATCATAATAGCACCTAATTCATGGAGCTGTTGTGAGGATTGATGAGATAATACATGCAAAACACTTCCTACAGTGGCTGGCATACAATGAGGGCCCCCAAATCACTTGCAGTTATTATAATAATCAACGTGCATCTGGCAAAGTGTCCAGCTGCTTTGAGGTTAAAATCATTAAAGTCATAAATTCTCTCATTTTGACACAAAACACCTATTTAAAGTGACATTGTGAATAGCAGAGTATCAGGCCTAAAATTCACTTCTTTTAGATGTTCCTGAACTTAGAATCAAATATGAATGTCTATGTAGGGTTGGAATATTGCCGCTTCCAGGCTCAAAGCAAAAGTTCCCAGTAATCAAGGCAGCTTAAAAATCCAGTAGTTCTCTCCTATGAGAGGTCTTAGCAGTGCTTTCTCTGAAATGGCTCTTGAATCTTGTTCCTCTCTCTGCATTGCTTTTGTAGAGTTAAGATGACCTCATCCTGATGTCCCTGACTCCATAGCTCTACCTCCAGGCAGCTGAGGTAAAAAATGCTAGGTGGACTCAAGAACATAGTAGAGTTGACCCTTGAAAACTGCAGGGGTTGGGGCCAACCCCCCAACATGGTCAAAAATCCCACAGGCCCATGACCCACCATATAGGCGATTCCCCCCACCCCTGTATTGGCAGTTCTGCATCCCTGGATTCAACCAACCACGGATCGTGTAGTGCTGGAGTATTTCCTATGGAAAAAATCCACGTATAAGTGGACCCATGCAGTTCAAACCCATGTTGTTCAAGGGTCAACTGTAATTTGAAAATTCACATTCTAAAAATTTCTGTTGCTGTGAATTTTGTCAACACATTTACTGTGTTTGATATTTCATGTAACTATAAAGGAGGAAATTAGATTTGGGGATTTATCAAAAGGTGAGAGGGTGGGTGAAAGAGGTCTATATGCTCTGCCTTAGCAAGGCTAAGGGTTCTGCATAATCTACCCCAGTGGGCCTTTGCAGGCTCACCTGTTCCAACTTCCTCTGCAACGTCTATCGTCAGCCTTGCTGAATTACATACTACACGGCCTAGCCTCCTAAACACCTGCTCTTTCATCCTTTCTGTCTTTGCAAACTTGGCTGCCACTCTCTCTGGAATGACCTGTCTTTAGCCCCCTTCCACTTACAAAGCCTCTATTCAAATATCACCTCACAAGATGGATACATTTGTAGTCAGAAGAATCTGGGTTTGAATCCAGGCTCTGCTGTGTACTGGTTCCATGACTCTGAGTAATAAATAACCTTCAGCTTTCTCATCTGTAGGTAGCCCAAAGAGCTCCACCAGGCTGGAAATAAAAATCTAAGGACTTAGCAGAAATCCCTGACTCTCACCGGTATGGCCACACTGATCCCCCCCAGTCAGTTTAAAGGCCATTCAGGTACGGTGTGTGGTGCCTTGTGTGCGTGTGTGTGTGCGTGCGTGCATGTGTGTTTTAACAGATCCCCTAAGTATTTTTGGGAACTGTTAAGTGAGACTGTTGAAACCTGACTCTAAATCCAGACCTAGCTGGTCCACAAAGTACACTTGGAGGCTGGAATTTTGCCCTTATTGTTACTGCCACAGTCATCTCAGTCACCTAAAGGCAACTAACTTCATTGCCAGTTGGAGCAGATTGGCTGCCAGTCAGGAGAAAAATCCACCACCAACGACGCCACCGTCTTGATCCTCCCTGCTCAAGCCTTTGAGCACAACCACTACTGTTTCCTTTCTTTCTTTTTTTAAAAAATTAATTAATTAATTTATTTTTGGCTGCGTTGGGTCTTTGTTGCTGCACACGCGGGCTTTCTCTAGTTGTGGTGAGCAGGGCTACTCTTCGTTGCGGTGTGCAGGCTTCTCATTGCGGTGGCTTCTCTTGTTGTGGAGCACAGGCTCTAGGCGCGTGGGCTTCAGTAGTTGTGGCACACGGGCTCAGTAGTTGTGGCTCACGGGCTTAGTTGCTCTGTGGCATGTGGGATCTTCCCGGACCAGGGCTCGAACCCGTGTCCCCTGCATTGGCGGGCGGATTCTTAACCACTGCGTCACCAGGGAAATCCCACTACTGTTTCTTAACAATTCCTTTGGAACAATAGAACAATAGAGATAGCTCTCATCTTACACGTTTCGGTCAGTCAAGGATTCCCCAAAATGATGCAACAGTGCTGATTGGGCCCCAAAGATTTACAGCTCTTCTTCCACTCCAGATAGGGATGGATTGTAAATACAGGGTGCACCTGTATCCAGAAATTGCCAAACCTTAAACCTTGAACAAGTCTTTAATTGGGACAACTCAATGGGCTACCTAACCCTTTTGGAATTTACTCCCAAGGGTTCTCCCACTGTTCCCACCTGAGAGTTCATTGGTCCCACCAGAGAGTTTAAGACCTCCTTAAACCTCAATACCTCCTATTCAAATCAGCTTACACCAATGGGATTGTGTGCACTATAGGGATAGTATTTTATCCCTTTTCAAAGAAGCTTCAGTTACCATTCGGGGGAATCCATGTGATGTGTAAAATTAGGATAAGACTATCTACCTAAAAGGATCTTGGAGAATGATAAATTATATTAAGTGAGACAACATATTTAAAGTGCTTGGGGTAGTCCCAGGTACATAGTTCATTCGTAGGCAGATGTAAGCAACCAGTGCCCCAAACTCCACAGTGAAAGAGCTCCCTTCTCTGTGCTCCTACAATGATTAGAATGACTTTCTGTTTAGCCCTGACCACATTGTGTGGAAACTGTATTTCTCCCTGCTACACTGGAACCATTTCTTCCCATCTTTGTATCCTTATCACTGTCCCCCACCCTTGTACTAAGGTACAGTGACTCACATATCACAGCCCCTTAGTAACTCTTGAATGAAGGTGTTAAGAAAAAAATGGACCTGAAACCAGTAGATATTAATTTTCCTTGGAAAATAACAATTTCAGCGCATCTTTTGAAGCCTGTGTGCTCTTTCCCAGCTGCCTTATTAGCAACCCTAGGTGAAGGTGTTTAGTTATTTTGTGAGTCTCTATTACCAAGCTCCACTGTCCTACACATGGCAGACACTCAGTGGATATCTGCTGACGATGATAATTGAGTTACTGTTACCACAATTGTTCAACTCATGACAAAATCCTAGGCCTTATCATTAACCCAAATCCTTGAACACCTATCCCTCAAATAGACAAAATGTCTGCAGTGCCTTATTCCTGACCCCCATATATGGCTCTTCAGAGGGCCTGGGCCTATGGAATGTCCTGTAGTGAAGCTACTCTCTCACCCTCTGTTCTCCCCAAGGTACTGTATTGGTCCAGAGTCTGAAAGAGGCTTCAGTTCCTAATTCAACTATCATCACAAGAGTGATTTCAAATTGGGAATCAGATAGCTGTACGGAATCAGATGGCTACATAAGAACTGGAGAGGCACCAAACTAGTCCTTCCCACACTGAGATCTGCAGTATCACATGGAAAGTATATTTTAAAAATATAGATTCCCAGGCTTCCCTGGTGGCGCAGTGGTTGAGAGTCCGCCTGCCGATGCAGGGGACACCGGTTCGTGCCTTGGTCCGGGAAGATCTCACATGCCGCGGAGCGGCTGGGCCCGTGAGCCATGGCCGCTGAGCCTGCGCGTCCGGAGCCTGTGCTCCGCAACGGGAGAGGCCACAACAGTGAGAGGCCCGCGTACCGCAAAAAAAAACCCAAAAAACAAACACACACACACACACACACATATATATATATATATATATATATATATATATATATATATCTCCCTCCTGTCTCCTTCCCCCCACCCCCCCCACCCCCACCCCCCAGGTCTTTTATTCAGTAGTCAGGACATGGGCCTAGAAACACGTATTTTTCAAAAACTCCCAGGCAGGTTTGATACAACCATCTGGTTCCAGTGAGTGGACTCGCCCTTGGAAACAATGACTTGGGTCATCCATCAGGGCTCAGGTAAGACGTTCCTAAACTCATTGGTCCACTGTGTTACAAGGGATGTAGAACCAAGGCAAGGGCACCTGGGGAGTGGTGTGGCAGCATTCTGAGCTAAGGGGGCCTGTCAGGTGGAGGGATACATTAGGCAGAGATGTCTGCGGTGGAATGGCACCAGGGTGAAGGTAAGAGCATAAACCTAATGTTGGACCAGGGAGGAATGCAGGATGTGACAGAAAATGAAAGAAAAGGGTAACTCCAGAAACAGGGTTTTTGAGGGGCAAGGACAGAGAGGCAGGCAGGAAGCCTGAGGAAACCATACAGCAGTTCAGGAAAGGCTGTGGAGTTTCAGCCCCAGGGCATTTCCAATGCACAGGACAGGAGAGATTTCACAGGACAATAAGGGGTTCCATCCAGAACGCCTGGAGATGGGGGCAAGGCTGGGCTCCTTTCTTGTTTCAATAAGGAAAGTTGCGATGCCACCCAGGAGATACAGCAGAAGTTGAGGTGGCACAGGGCCACCGTCAGGCACCTTGGGTGTCTCACTCTGACAGCGCCAGGAAAGGCCAAGTGAATTTGAAGAGCAAAAGCAGAGAATATGACTCAAAGAAATGATCTATTTAAGTAGAAAAATATTTGATGCTGGTATTTGCCACTGTTTCACTAGACATCCTTCAGTGGAGAAAAAGATACCCAAATCAGGTTGTTCCCAGGCCTTTGACTGCACACACAGGGCTGGGAGTGACTCCCTGAAGGCACAAGGTGATCCAGATAGGTGCTCTCTGCATGGAAGGAGAATCAAGAGCAGAAGTTGGGCACAAGCAGTCCTCTGACACAATGGAGTCATCTTGGGGATGGGCAGAGATCAGCCCCAGGATGGCAGCATGTGACACACGTGAGTTGGGAATATTCTAAGAGAGAGGAGGAGTCTTATGTGTGAAAGTGAGATCCTACTCTGAACTCTGTGCTGGGTACTTTACACTCACTGTTGGTACTTCTCAGGCCTGTCTGTCCCACTTTGGCCCTCACCAGGGCATGTGGGAACTACTGGGGCCCTGTGTGCCCTGCCCAGGGAATGGGGAATCGGAAGCACCACTATAGGTCCATTGGCCTAGACCTCCACCATTGCTCTCAGTCCTAAAGCGCACTAGATGTGGCACTGAGCCAAAAATGGGCTTCCTCTGGAGACAGAGAGCCACCCATGGTCACGCTCAGAGAAACAGGCCACTAACCCTAATATTCTCTAGTTTGCTTATACCAAACTGGATGCTTCAATATCTCCCCCATCCCAACCCCCCTTCAGGGTTTGATCCCTCCCCTTTCTTTGCTTCTAACAGAACCCCAACCTTGTTCAGGTGTCCATGTACTCAGAAAAAGCTGGCCTTACTCCCAGCCCCAGGAGTGGTCCTGATCAGAGTAAGGAAAGTCTCATTTTCCTTGTCATATTTGTTCAGGAGTGGTTATGTGACCTGATTCCAGCCAAAGAAACATGAGGGGAAATCTGAGCACTTCTGGAGAAACTTTGCAATCTTCCAAGAGAGCTGCAGGAAGAGATAGCTTTCCCTTTCCTCTGCAGATTGCCACGTCTGGATATATTGCCCAGAACTACTGTGGCCATCTTGCTGCCAAGCATGTGGAGGAAGCCAGCTTTTTTTTTTAATTTAACATCTTTATTGGAGTATAATGGCTTTACAGTGGTGTGTTAGTTTCTCCTTTATAACAAAGTGAGTCAGCTATACATATATATATATATCCCTATATCTCCTCCCTCTTGTATCTCCCTCCCACCCTCCCTATCCCACCCCTCTAGGCGGTCACTAAGCACCGAGCTGACCTCCCTGTGCTATGCGGTTGCTTCCCACTAGCTATCTATTTTACGTTTGGTAGTGTGTATATGTCCATGCCACTCTCTCACTTCGTCCCAGCTTACCCTTCCCCCTCCCCGTGTCCTCAAGTCCATTCCCTACGTCTGCGTCTTTATTCCTGTTCTGCCCTTAGGCTCTTCAGAACCTTTTTTCTTTTTAGATTCCATATATATGTGTTAGCATACGGTATTGTTTTTCTCTTTCTGACTTACTTCACTTTGTATGACAGACTCTAGGTCCATCCACCTCACTACAAATAACTCAATTACGTTTCTTTTTATGGCTGAGTAATATTCCATTGTATGTATGTGCCACATCTTCTTTATCCATTCATCTGTTGATGGACACTTAGGTTGCTTCCATGTCCTGGCTATTGTAAATAGAGCTGCAATGAACATTGTGGTACATGACTCTTTTTGACGAGACAGAGGAGCGATGGTGAGAACATGGGTCTTTTAAGAGATCAGGGCTGAGCAATTGAGTCAACTAACTCTGAAGTCCTGGACTTCAGATTTAGTCCACTCTGCCCTGGACTTCCAATTACGTGAAATAACACTCCATTGTTTAAAGCAATCTGAGTCAGGGTTTCTACTACTTGTAGCTGAAAGCATTCTAATTGTTTAAGTCTCAAGAGGAAAGGGAAGCATCTGAATAGATCCTTTTCATTCTTTCCCAAACCCGTAAAGAATGGAAGGGTGGTTTCCACTTGCTATTCCAGTCCTCCCCCTTCCTGAATTGGTGTTTCTTCCCCTATGTGGCCTCCAGTATTTACAGTGTGTCTAGGACTGCTGTTTAATTGATGTGAATCCAAAAGACAGAAGTTGTTGGATGCAATGGGACGTAGGAAAGGAAATAAGACGAAGGTAAAGGTTATGGATGAAAGTTATGGACACTGTATAAATGCTTAAAATGTTTCACATGCAGAGGTGGTCATGGCACACATACCTACAATGCAAATCCAAGTCACCTTTCAAACTCAGAGGCCTTGAGGACCCCTTCTATAGAGCTGTGCTGTCCTATATAGTAGCCAAGAGCCATCAGCCATTTGTTCTAGCCACTAGCCACATAAGGCAATTTAAATTTTTAATTAAAATTAAATAAAATTTAAAATTCAGTTTTTTAGTCACACTAGCCACATTTTTATTCTCAATAGCCACATGTGGCTACCATATTGGACAGGACAGACACAGAATGTTTCTATCATTGCAGAAAGTTCTACTGGACAACACTGTTACAGAGGCATCTCCTTATTCAAAGTGAAATGATAAGCAGAGAACCTACTGCAGGCTTAGGAAGCAGGAAAGGTGGACGGCACAGTGGCAAGGACACAGTTTTGTGACGAGTCCTGGATCTGCCACTTACCTAACTTTTATGAACCTTAGATTTCTCATAGTAGAAGTGAAAATAATAATATTTACTATCAGGATGTTGTGAGGACTAGAGTTGATGTATATGGAACACCTAGGAAGGGTCTTATCACACTGTAGATGATCAATGATAGTAAATATTACCTCTGGTTTTCTTCCTTGGAAACGGGTTATACAAAATTTTGTTGTGTTTATACAACCCTCTACACCCTTGATACTCAAAGTGTCGTCCCCAGACCAGCAGCATTAGCATCATCTGGGAGCATGTTAGAAATGCAAACTCTCAAGCCCCACCCTAGAGCTACTGAATCAGAACTTAAATTTTAACAAGATCCCCACTTGATTGATATGCACATTAAACATTAGAAAGCACTGATCTATACAAGCAAAAATTCAAAATAAGTAAACTATGTGACCACATAAAAAGGATATGGATAGTAGATTATGGAACCTTAATCATAACTTAGATGCTTCAGTTTGAAGAGACTGTGAGAGACTAATGGTTAAGCCCGGCAATGATGGGGCCTTGGGTCAAGAATGAGCACCCAGGACAGAGAGCTCCTGTACCATCTTAGCAAGATAATGCTGCAAAAAAGGAGAATCTCCCAGCTCCCTGGGCGGGTGATCTGGTGGCATCCCTGAATTCTCCCAGCAGGTAAGCTTTTGCTGCATAAATTACTCCCCAAAGTTAATGGTTTAAAACAACAATGCAGTAATTATTTATTATCTCTCACAGTTCCTGCAGGTCAAGAATTCAGACAGGGCACCAGATCTGGGGCCTCAGCTGGAAGACTTACAGGCTGAAGGCCGGAATCACATGAAGTCTCCTTCAACCACGTGTCTGGCAGTGATGCTGGCTGTCAGTAGGGGGCCTATTTAGCATTGTCAGATGGAACACCCACACATGGCATCTCCGAGTGGGCTGTCTTCCTCAGAAAATGGTGGCTGGGGTCCAAGGACAATCAGAGAGAGAGAGGAAGAAAGAGAGAGAGAGAAAGAGAACCAAATAGAAGCCATATTGCATTTTATGACCTAGCTTTGAAAGTCACACAGCATCACTGCTGCCACATTCTGTTGGTCAAGGTAATTACAAAGGTCTGCCCAGGTTGAGAGGGAGGAAACATAGACTTAAGGTACGTCGAGGTCATATTTGACATAATAACAGAGGTATGTTCCCACCCTGTGGGAAGTGATATTTTTGTGATGGGTATATAATTGAGGCCATCTTATTATGGCCATCTATGGAAAACCAAATCTGCCGCATGAAAATTTTTTTTGGTTCGAGTTATTTGAGATCTCAAATCACCACGCCCACCACCATTATCATAAACAAGTTACTATTTGGTGTCTTCCATGTGGAGGGCACCACATTCTGATTCATATTTGCTTTATAGCAGGAGTTATAGGATGTTCACCTCCCTTTGGTGTACCTTGTTCTTGGGAATTCTTTTTTTTTCTTCCAAAAAAGATAGCCTCAAAGTTAGTTTCACTTTCCATTCTGTCTTGTTCTTTTGCATTATTTCATTAAAGTCAAACTCTTTGAATGTGACATCAAAGAACTTCAAAAATAAAGTGAGAATAAGTGGCATTGGGTAAAGATAACGGCTCATTCACTAGTACTAGGTTCCGAAATAGGTTTTTGGCGGCTCTACAGCTTGAGATTCCTTGCTAATGGCAAATAAAATAATTACAGCAAAATGTGCCCATGCATTAAAATTTTGAGTTCCATTTTTGTAGCTATCTAACTACCTTATATTTTCAGACTAAAACTTTTCTCTGTGTATTTTCATCTTCGTAATAAAAGTTTCTTGGCAAGACTGATCTCAATCTGTTTGGTGGTTCTTAGAGTAGAATCAAGAAAGAGGGAGGATGAGATAGAGCTTTCTACACATGACAAAATGAAAAATGCTAGTGTTTGTTTCTCATTAAAAAAAAAAAAAGCAAAAGCAAAAACTACAATCGGATCTGGCCTATAGTCATTCATCCTAAATAATGGAGGAAGAGAAACATAAGCATACAGACTCGACACAGGCTTTTTAGGGTTTCTAGTTTTGTATAATCTTCTGTGTTCCCTTTCACCAGAAAGTCACATTGTAACTTCTTATAGTTAGAGGGTCTGCCCCTGTGATAGACCTTTCTTCCCACCCACCTCCTAAGTGCTATGAACATCCCAGGGCTCCCATTATTGCCTTCAGGTAGAAATTTCACACACACACATAGACACACAATCATTCACCTCATATGTACACATTCACTCACACACAAACTCGCATGCACAGAGACTTACGCAGTCACACAGTCATTCACATGTCCACGGTCACTCACACACAAAGTCATTCCCAAGCACATGTGTACACACACACACACACACACACACACACACACACACACACACACTCTCTAGCCTAGCACAACCCACTTCCTGACTTTGACGCCTATGCAACTACTTGAACACCCCAGCTCCACCTCTAAGCAGGAGGAAAACCTTCCATCTTTCGGGATCTTTCCACATGACCATAGCAACATTCACATCCAAGACCCACTCACCCAGGGTCCTGAACTTCAGTGCCAACAATATATGACTCTACCCTATTCTTTTTTGCTCATCAAGATTATCAGAAAGCAATTAAAAGTAAGTGAATCTGTTCTAATTTATTTTTAATTTCACAAAATTCTATAAGTTACGTACATTGGTTGGAAAAGACCTGAACCAGGAAGAAAAAAAACTTCTTGGGAAGGTGAGAGTGTAAACATGGTCAGAGAGCAGAAGAAAAGATTCCAAATAGAGAGAATAAATGTATATTAAAAGATGAAGGAACAGAAGCTCCTATTTATCATGTCAACTGTACCTATATGCCTGGTATGTCACATTTATATTGATATCTAACCCTAACAACATCTTTAGGCATGGGTGTCATGTCCATTGTAAGGGTAATAAAACTGAAGCTCAGAGAGCTTAAATTATCTGCTCAAATTCACACAACTAGTAAGGAGAAGAGCTAGGATTTGAACTTAGTTATGTCTGACTCCTAATCCTAACAGGTAGTGAGAACTCAAATATTCAATCACCCTTTAGAAGAACTGTTCAGATTTATCAGGATCAAGGAAGGAAGCTACATTCTTTGATTACCAACTTTAAATTGTAAGTAGCCACATCTTTTGCATTGCATATAATGGCAATCTTACTTTAAGGCTAGACCAGCATGCATTGTTCAAATGATGACTTACTGAGAGCTGGGATTTAGGAAATTACCATGGCAATTTTCTCTCCTTCCTCCACAGTAATAAAACTCCCAATTTTTAGCTAGGGAGTTTTTAGCCACATTTCTTGGTTTCCTTTACAGCTAGATGTAGCCATGTCTCTAATTGTTGACCGATCGGAAATGGATGGAACTGTTATGCAGTTTCAGGAAACTTCCTCAAAGAAAGCTGAAACATACCCTTTGCCCCTTTCTTCTCCATCCCTTCTTCCTGCTTGGAGCTTGGTTCTAATGGCTTGAACTCTAACCACCATCTTAGACCCTGAGGACAAAGGCCTCTACAGATAGCAGAGCAGTGAGTTGAAGAGTCCAAGTCTTTGAGGACTTTGTGAAGCAGAGTTGCCATTCATTCCTGGACTGCCCACCTCCTACTTGTACACAAGAAAGAAAGAAATGTCTTGTTTGAGCTACTGTAATTTGAGTCTTCGTTACTTGCAGCCAATGCTAATCCTAACAGGTTCAACATAGAGACAGGGATTGCCATGTGCCAGCAGCTTCCCACATCATGGAGCCTTCTGTCCCTTTAAAAAAAATTCCCTGGGTATCCTCATAGACTCTCCTCCCTCCACAAAAAGCCTAAAGCCCTCAAGTCAAGTACTGGGTACTCAATTACCATCTATTGTCAATAAAGTCAGTTAAACTCATTTAAGTTTTATATTTTTCTCCATATCTTTATTTTTCTCAGTCACTGTTACTCTTACTTGCACATGCTTTTTAATCTGGTTTGTCAAACTTGTGTCTTTGCGCTCTTTCAAAGCCTTCATCATAGTTTGCATGTTGAGAGATCATATAATGCAACACCCTGATACTTTTACCCCTCCCCATTCAATGATGTAAGGTTGAAGGGTCAGAACAGACCCAAGAGCAAAGGGAAAATGAAATGAGATGCTCTCAACAGTTCACCAGGAAACTTTGTCTAACTTTTTACCTAGAATGCCTCTGTGTTATGGCTTTGCTTTCTCACATTTTTGATGAGAATACAAACCCACTAGATTCACAGACATAGCAAACAAACTTATGGTTACCAAAGGGAAGTGGCGGAGTGAGGGGGAGGATAAATTAAGAGTATGGGATTAACAGATACACCTTACTGCATATAAAATAGATAAACAACAATTTACTATATAGCACAGAGAACAGTATCCAATATCTTAAAATAACCTATAATGGAAAAGAATTTTTAAAAAGAATATATATACATATACACATACATATATATGTATATAAAAAAAAGAATCACTTTGCTGTACACCTGAAACTAACACAATATTGTAAATCAACTATGCTCCAATTAAAAAAAAGTTAAAAAAGAATATAAACCCACTGACCAGAAACTCTCCCTTTATCTTCTATATGCTGCCAACATCTCATGAATATTTAATAAGCAATTAAGTATTCACAACAATTGAAGGGAAACCCAAAATCTACAACTCTAATCTTCATTTATGATATTTTATTATTCCTCTAAAACCTGTTCTTTAATTCATTTGACCAGAAGCTTAAGGAAACTTGTTACTTCAGCAGGAGGCAACCCAGAGGGGAGGATAGGAGAGAGATTGGGGCAGAGGGAGGGCAGTGAAGGAGGCACTACACACTCTTGGGGGCCACCATTCCGACCACCCTGCATTCACACACAGTCCACTCTCTACCGTGGGCCAAACACCACGCAAACGCCATCCAAACGCCACCCAGCAGCTGTTGCCTGACCTTCCTGTCTCTGAGCCCTATGGCAGTGTGATTGGGTGTGCCCACAGCACAGGGTGGGCAAGAAGGAGTGGAGGGCATCTCCAGGATTCTGCCCCAAGAGGAGCAGCTCTCCTAAAGGACAGGCAGGCCAGGGAGGTGCTTCCCTAGAGTTGTACTGTTTTCAAGTTTGGTTTAGTCAGTTCTTCACAGCCACTCTGCATGGATGCACAGCGATGTCTGCTCCCCGAGGGCTGAATCTACCTGTCATCAAGCCCACTCACTTTTCTCACTGAGAAAGCAGTGGAATGAGATGAGCCTGTAGGCTGCCCACACTCCCTGGTACTATCTCTGATCTGCCCAAAAACAGATGGGCTTCAGGGGACCGTTGCTTGACCCCAAGTCCATCAAACACATTGCCTCTGTGCCTTCAAGGCTTGTCTAGAAGAGGAGCCCAATAAACCCTCACTGAAATCAACCCTGCGCAGCTCTCAGGATTTGACTGAGAGAAATATTTGGATGGAATAAACCAACTGCTACTGTCAAAAAATTACATGAGAAAACTTCTGGTAATGGAAGGATACTGAGTCAAAATGAAAAAGCAATAATCAAATAATAGTAATAGCTAACACTTGGTGAGCATTAACTGGGCCAAATGTTATGCTATATAATTTAAATATTTTGAATAAAAGTCCTTTAACAGATATGTCTTTTGCAAATACTTTCTCCCAGTCTGTGGCTTCTCTTATTCTATAGGCAGTATCTTTCTCAGAGAAGAAGTTTTTTCTTGTTTGTTCGTTTGTTTTTACTGCAGTCCAATTTATCAATTTTTCTTTCATGGATTATGCCTTTGGTGTTACATCTAAAAAGTCATTGCCATACCCAAGGGCATCTAGATTTTCTCTTGTGTTGTCTTCTAGGAGTCTTACAGTTTTATTTTTTACATTTAGGTCTACGAGTCATTTTGTGTTCACTTTTGTAAATTGTGTAAGATATGTTTCTAGATTATTATTTTTTGCACACAGATGTCCAGTTGTTCCAGCACCATTTGTTAAGAAAACTATCTTTGCTTCATTGTATTGTCTTTGCTCCTTTTCAAAGATTAGTTGACTACATTTACGTGGGTCTATTCCTGAGCTCTCTATTCCATTCCATTGGTCTATTTATCTGTTCTTTCACCACTACCACACTGTCTTGATTACTGTAACTTTATAGTAAGTTTTAAAATTAGGTAGTGTCAGCCTTCCAAATTTGCTCTTTTCCTTCAGTGTTGTGCTGGCTATTCTGCATCTTTTGCCTCTCCATATAAACTTTAGAATAAGTTTGCCAATATCCACAAAATAACTTGCTGGGATTCTGACTGGCAATGCCTTGAATTTATAGATCAAGTTGGGAAGAACTGACACCTTGACAATACTCAGTCTTCCTATCCATGAACATGGCATCTCTCCCCATTTACTTAGCTCTTCTTTTATTTCTTCCATCAAAGTTTTAATAGTTTTTCTCATATAGATCTTAAGCACATTTTGTTAGATTTATACCTAAGTACTACTTTTGGAGGGGGGTGATATTAATGATATTGTGTTTTTAACTTCAAATTCACTTGTTCATTGCTGGTGTCCAGGGAAGTCACTGAATTTTGTATATTAATGTTGTATCCTGCGACCTTGCTAAAATTACTTATTAGTTGCAGGAATTTTGTTGTTGTTGTTGTTAATTATTTTGAGCTTTCTATGTAGACAATCACATCATATGCAAAGACAATTTTATATCTCCCTTCCCAATCTGTATATCTTTCCTTTTCATACTGTATTAGCTAGGACTTCCAGTATGATGCTGAAAGACGTGATGAGAGGGGACATTCTTGTTGTGTTCCTCATCTTAGTGGGAAGTATTATACTATAGACTTTATAGCCACGTCTCAGAAAATCCTTGCAAAGACCCTGTGAGATAAGAACTATCGTATTCTTATTTTTTCATGTGAGGATACCAAAACCCAGAGAGGTCATACCCAAGGTTACATGGCTTGTAAGTGGTTAGAGAAGAGATTTAGATTCTCAATTCCTGCATCCAGTGTTCAGATTCTTAACCACTATTTCAGGCACTAAGACATCCTGTGAAAAACTGTCAAGATCCAGAGATGCTCAGACTTTCAGCCAGTACACAGATCCACTGAGGTATAAAGATCAACGCATATTGCAAAAGTTACTCAATTGATTTTAACATTTAGAATCTATCTGAATTATACTTTAATATATAAAGCTCAATGGAATCAGTCTGGTTAATTTACCATATGCCTCTCTATTACAATTAACTTAATTTCATCATATACAAGCTCCTAGGCTTGACACTGTTAGCCATCACACAACATAGATTAATGTGACACTGACCTGGATCTCTGAGGTCCCTATTCTAAAATGCAATGGATATTTTGGAAGTACAAATACAGACAGTGGTATTATCTGAAATCATTTAACAACAAGAGCAAACCTGATGAGACTGAATATTGTCATCATAGGCAACATCTTAGGCTTGTGTATCCAGAAATGGCTTAACTTTTATACTGGGTGGGAGAAGAAATAAATCACTCCTCATCCACTATGCCCGGAAACGATTTACAACTGAGATCAGATTTTGGGAAGGGCGTTTCTTTAAGCAGGAAGAGTAGCCCTTCTCCTTTCTGTGTAAACTTCCCACTAAATGAGATTCAGTTGAATTTTGACTTAGAGGTGAAGAGCTGGGAGATAAATTATTGCTGAGTTTCTAAAAGTACACAGTTCATGGCACAGAGTAGGCTCTTCAAAAATAATTGCTGGGAATTCCCTGGCAGTCCAGTGGTTAGCACTCTGAGCTTTCACTGCCGAGGGCCTTGTTTCAATCCCTGGTCAGGGAATTAAGATCCTGCAAGCCGTGCGGTGCAGAAAAAAATTGCTAAATGACTGAGTGCATAAAAGAAAAATACCACACTGAGTGGCTTTTTTTTTGGAATGGGTTACATTCTCCTGAACTTACATCTGTGTCCTAAATAGGGTGATTTGTGTAACAGGATCCAGAATGAGGGTCCAAGCTGTGGGCTTCCTGTATATTCTGCCATTCCACTGGGCATGAATAGAGAGCAGATGAGAGGCAGTTTAAGGACCCCAGGTATCTTGTGGGAGAATCAGTGATTAAATGCAGCGAGGCTAAGAGATACAGCAGTTGTTGGAATTAAGTCTGCCTGAGCACCTCAGTCCTCTAATCATATTCACCCTTAGGGAGAGACTGTAGGTACTATATTAGTTTCCTGGGGCTGCTGTAACAAATTACCACATCCTGGTTAGCTTAAAACAACATACATTTATTCTCTTACAGCTCTGGAGGCCGGAGGTCCAAACTCACTATCACTGGGCTGAAATCAAGGTGTTGGCAGGGTTACACTCCTTCCAGGGGCTCTTGGGAAACATCTATGCCTCGCCCCTTGCAGCTCCTGGTAGCTGCGCCATCCTTTGGCTTGTGGCCACATTACTCCAGTCTTCATGACCAGCACCTTCCAATCTACCTCGGCTCTGGCTACAGATCATTTTCTCTTCTTTGTCTGGCAAATCTGCCTCTGCCTCACTCTTGTAAGGATACGTGTAATTACATTTGGAGCCCACCCTGATAATCCAGGATAATCTCCCCATCTCAAGAACTTTAATCACACCTGCAAAGACTCTGTCATATACCTTAACATTCACAGATGCCAGGGATTAGGATATTTGAAGGCCATTATCCAGCCTCTACTACAGGGACATGAGCCTGACCAAGGGGCCTGTGAGGGGATAGTCTCCTGGCCAGGTCCCCAGAAACTATGCTATCATTCTAGGGTGAGCGAGTGCTGCTAAACAATGGCTCAAATTTTAGTGATACATGTCAATCTGCTCTTTAGCTGCAATTTATTTAGGTTGTTAATACAGCTACGGAGATACAGATCTGCTCACCATTCAGCTACTTTGCATCATGTCGTCAACCCACAAATGATTTGGTTCTTGCCTGGAGCAGAATTTCAATTTAATGAATGCTGTAAAAATGAATGTGAGCATATTTATGTGGAATTAAGTTACAAAACGTTAAATTTAGTACTATACATTTTTCTGAGGTACAGCTCATTCGTGACTTCCCTTCCTATCATCTTGTGTTTGCACAGCTGGTAACTGTCAATTCAAAATGAAAACGGTGCTTGAAAATCAGTGGACATTTCACTGAGCTTGGGGCTTAGTTGTCACTGCTGAATTCTGTGATGATCTATATTCTTAGTTTATTGACTTTGGGGGGCAGGGTAATTACTATGATGTCACTCACACAGGGTTCCAGTGTTCACCCACTCTGTCATAGCGCAAGATACTTGAACCATATCCAGAGAATTTTTTTTTTCTGGTCTAACCACAGAAAGGAACACTGATATAAGGAATAGGTATAATCCTGGCATTGGGAGGGGCTCTCTAAGAGTTCAGAGTTCAGCTACAGCTCTGATGAACCACAAGCTCAGAGGTCTGGGGGACGGGGGGGCAAAGAATGTTCCAGAAAGCATCAGAGCAGACTCTCTTTCTAACAACCATCCTCCTGTCAGTGAAGGCTCCGGTGCCCTTCTCTCTCACTCCTTATTAGCAGGTGGTGCCTGGCACATTCTTTCCTAATGGCCTGGAAAGAGGATCTCAGTTGCAATAGTGGCTGTGTGTACAGCTGGATAGGTCTTATGATGAAAAATCCAGCCCAAGTCCCTCTTCTTCAGTTTCTGAGAGGCTCAGGACAGCTTGTGAAGGAAAATAGATCTTCAGCAGCTGCCCTCAAGGTTACCAACAACAGCAACCCCCTCTCCCCATCAGTCCTGCCAACCCCTCAAAAAGTATGTATTCTCCTTCACAAGGACTCTCAAGGCCGCCAGTCAATGGTCAACAAAAATTGAAAATCGATTTCAGATTTACCTCTGCTGGGAATTAAGTCTATTCCTTAGAAATAATGAGTTATGAGGTCATCGAAGGCTTGTTCTTTTTCCAGCTTGCAGAGACCTTTTAATTTTAGAAGAAAAAGTGACTAATTTAACAGGACATTCTAATTCCAGTGATGTGCTTTTTCCCATTTTAATGTCAATTGAACCACAAAAATGTTCATTTTTCTCTCTTCATTACTCCTCAGGGTTCAGAAAGAACAGTGTCGCCAAAGGGGAAAAAAACTGGGTAACTCCCACTCCCTCCACCCATTTTCCAAAAAACAAAATGCAGCTTTGGCCTCAGTCAGCCTATGTTTTCACTGTTCTTGGTGGGGCCATTCCACTCGCCAGCAGGGTACCCACAAGGCAACATTTTCCATGCTTTTTAGATAGTAGCAGGACATAAGCAAGACCACGCCGTTCAGAACACAGGACATTTAACAAGGTGGAGAGAGTCTTGATAAGCAAAATCAAATTCTCTTGGAAAGTCTTCCAACAAACAAACTCACAACCCCCCTCCCCAAGTCCACAGATAGCATCTACAATGTGCCAGCTATGACGCTGATTCTGTTAAATACCTATGGACAGGCATTTTCTCACATGATCCTTGTAAGAGCCCTTGGATATCACACCAAATATTGCAGAATTGGGATTACAACTGCATAACATAGTCTGCATTTTTCAACCCTCTGCTCTAATCTGGAGGTTCTCAAATTTAAGAGGACATCAGAATCACCTGGAAGCCTTGTCAAAACGAAATGCTGAGCCTCACCTGAGAATTTCTGATTCAGTAGGTCAGGGGTTCACACTTTGAGGACCATGACTCTAATGCCTCTCTCTGATCATCAACAATCGTATTCTAAAAGGACTCAAGGAAGAGCTTCAAACACAGAAGGCCATTCTTTGGCTTTTGTTCCCTTCTACACTTCCTAAAAGAGAGTCTGAGAAGGATGGCTGGTGTGCTCAAGGCCAGGTAGAGAAAAAGAAAAAGGAGCTAGAGACACCTGTTTCTCTTGTAACAATTTCTCAGCTCAAATAAAACTCTCTATAGTGGCCCAGGACCTCCATCCTGAAGGCTGTGGCTTTGAAGTGAAGCTCCCCTTTGAAGTGAATGCCTCCTTTACATGGGCAGGACTTGACCCTATGGGAATGACTCTTTTTTTCCTCCACCGTCCCAGGTCTTAGGTTGGTTCTCATAATTTAGAATACTTTGCATTTTCCATGTCTCTTGAGCTACGCTTGTGCTGTCATTTTGACCCCACAGTGAACTCAGCCATTGAGGCACCCACACAGCTGCAACCTCATTACCAATGTTCTCTGAGAGTTTGAGTTTTTCTTTCTCTAAAACAGTGTGTCCCTCTCTCTCATATTCTCTCTCCCTGTCTTACACTATTGCTCACAATTTTCTCATGGAATAGCTAACCATTGGTTGATTCAACAGCGAATCTGATGCAATGCAATAACATAAAATACCTGAAATAGAGACAGCCGGGTACTTTGATTACACTGTGCAAGGACCTAACAGGACTTCGTTCTTCCATTTTTTCTTCCCCAACAACTTCTGTGTTCTGGACCTTAGACAGCCTCCCTCCTCCCCTCTCCCATTCACTTGGGATGGTAGAGACTTTCAGAAAGGAGTATAATGACACAGCTCCCCCCAGTGATGGCACAGACTTCTGTAACTTGCCTGAACCTATAGAACAAGGGCTGTCATACCTCCGTAGCCCTCACGGAGCATGGTGAGGAGGCTCGCTCCTCAAAGGGGACGTTTGGCATGACCGAAACCTACACGCTAAAGATTTCTTTTTAGATGTTTTAATCCCAACAAGTCAGAAGATAACAGTAATGGGAGATAAGGCCTCAAGTTCCACTTGCCAGTATTGAAAGTCTCATGGGTAGTCTTTGGGTTCCTTCCAAAGAAGTTATAAAATGAATAGGGTTTGCTTGAAATGGAAAAGGGAATCTAACATTTGTGGACGCCTACAATATACCAGGCACTGAGTGAGAGGTTCCAGCTACGCTGTTTAATTTAGTCATCATAATAGCTCTCAGAGGTTGGCTTTATTATTCCCATTTCGTAGTCAAGAAAGCTGAGGCTGAGAGGTTATGTAATTTGTCCAAGATTAAATTGAGCCAAGGCTGGAACCCAGACTTGTCTTTCTTCTATATTATATGGCTTTCTTGGAAAGGATATAGTAAATAAAGACAGCGGAGTGGAAGACAAAGATAAGCAACCTAGAAAGGAAAATCAAGAAAGAGTGTACAATGGAAAAATATCAAAGGTATTTGCATGGATTATGCAACCAAAACATTTCCCATTCTGACACTGATTCCAATGTGTGTTTTTTCAACCCACCACCAAGAAATTAACTCAATTCTCTGTGGATACTGACCCAATGTCCCATAAATTTAACTCAATTCTGACACTATCTACCTAGAGATAATGTCAGATTCCACAAGTTAAGGTCTTAGTCCCACAAGACTACACCCCCGCCCCCCCCCCCGCCCCCTTCAGATACCAATTGTAAGTCAAGGTTGTCACCTGTGCTTCTGACTCACCAGATACAAATCAGAGGTTTCCACAACCACCTCCTCAGGTTTGATTCATTTACTAGTGCAGCTCACAAAACTCAGGAAATTAGTTTACCTACTAGATTGCCAAATTGATTTCAAAGGATACTACTCAACAGCCAGATGAAGATGCCTAGGTCGAGGTCCTCAAGGTAGGAATTTCTGCCACATGGAATTTGGGGCCCAGCACATGGATGTGTTCTGTTTGGTTCACCAACCTGGAAGCTCTCTGAAAGCTCATCCTTTTGGGGTTTTATGGAGGCTTCTTTCCACAGGCATAATTGATTAAATCATTAGCCATGGGTGGATGAATTCAATCTGCAGCCCCTCTCCCCACCCCAGAGGTCAGAGGGTGGGGCTGAAAGTTCCAACCCTCTAATCAAGGCTGGTTCCCCTGGCAACCAGCCTACGGCCTTTGGTTACCTAGGAGCTTTCCAAAAGTCACCTCATTAACATAAGATAAGATACCTTGATCAACTGATAGCTTCATTTAAGAAATTCTGAGGGTTTTAGGAGTTCTTGCCAGAAACAGGAAGGAAGGCAAAACATGTATTTCTAATAATAAATCACAGTAACACAACATTTAAAAACCATTAACAACAGGCAGACGTTTTAAATACAGACAGATTTGAAAAGTAATGAGAGACACTAATAGAAAGTCTCAGCGTAGATGAGAGTACAACCTAAGAGAAGAGCAGAATAGGAGAACGAGCACCAAATGCTCGTCCATGAATATATGAATGCACCATAGCAAAGATGCTGCAGAAACGTGACCGAGATGATGGAGAATAGCAATGTGGACAACTCCAACTAAAATCAAGTATTCCTTTAGTCTTGTTTAAAAAGGGAGTAGAGGGGCTTCCCTGGTGGCGCAGTGGTTGAGAGTCCGCCTGCCGATGCAGGGGACACGGGTTCGTGCCCCGGTCCGGGAAGATCCCACATTCCGCGGAGCGGCTGGGCCCATGAGCCATGGCCGTCGAGCCTGCGTGTCCGGAGCCTGTGCTCCGCAACGGGAGAGACCACAGCAGTGAAAGGAAAAAAAAAAAAAAAAAAAAAAAAAAAAAGGGAGTAGAAAATGAAATACAAATAAGAGATTCTATGAATTTAAACCCTAGAAATGTGTAAAAGAATTAGAAAAATAAGTTGCCCAAAGCAGAGAGAGAAGAAGAGGAGGAAGAAGGAAGAGGAGGAGAAGAGGGAGAAGGGGGAGGGGAGCCAGAGAGGGAGGAGGAGGGAGGCGGGAGTCAGGGGGGAGGAGGGGAGAAAGAGAAGAGAGGGGGAGTCAGGGGGGAGGAGGGGAGAAAGAGAAGAGAGGGGAAGAAAGGGGAGAGGAGTGGAGAGGAGCAAGACACAGGAGGAGAGAATTTTTTTAAATGTTTCTGAGGAACAGACATGCAATATTCTGATGTTTGTAGCTATACCGAGTTTCTCTTAATGAGGGAAAATACAAAATACCTCTGATAATTTCAAAATAAAACTAGAGACAGCCTAAAGTGCTAGTACCAGCGAGGGGTTCTTCAGAGAAAGGAGCTATGTGAATCAGAAAGCTGGGCTCCACGTTTTTCTTCAAGATACCTGAAAAAACCCTGGTGAATTCAATTCCCTTCCCTTCCTTGCTTTTCTTGGCTCATTACTAAGGTGGAGCAGCCAGATCCCGTCGCAACGCCCAGGCAATAAAGGGTTGGTTGGGGAGACACACCTGCTACTCTCTCGTTTATAGCTGAGAGCACACAGTGCTGTTTAGGATTTATACCAGGTCTGAAAATGCCCCCAAAGCAGACCCCGTCTATAAGGTAACTAGCAGAGACAGTCCAGACTCAGCTACAGATCCCTCCCAGACCCTATTCCATGCAGCTGTCTTTATGGACTATAGGATGGTAACTGAGGTTAATTACCGCTGAAAGATACACACCATACGATTTTTATGTCCGTTTAGTGAGATAGTTCCAGCATAGAGAGATTTTCCCAGGGGCACCGCAGTGATTTGGTCTCCAGGTTTCTGTGTTCCTTACATTTATGGGTTATGCACAAGCTAATGGGGCTAATTATCAGTGCTTCAGCCAAAGCCCCTTTACCATTTCCCCCTGCCTCCTGCCTAAATGTCAAACCCATTGTCTTCTTGGGCTTCAGTTTTTCCACATTTTGTAGTCTTCATCATTTAACTGCAGTTGGAAAGGGGGAAAAAAAGTTACCACAACTGGAGGTTGGCAGCCTTGACTGTTGCTCTCTGCTCCAGAGAGATTTTGTTTTTCAAATCATGGAATAAAATGATTTAAGAAAAAGAATCCTCGGCGCTCAGGCTCTGCCTTCCGAGCTTCAAAGCCTTTCACAAGCTGCAATTCATTAAACGCAATAAGCCAGCGGACCGACCTCTGCAGGGAGAGGGGCCAAGGCCTCCCACCCCACCCTCCTTCTCTTTGTGTTCCCGACCACGGCAGGCAGGAGGGGGCAGGATAATGGTGCTCCCATCGGGCTGCCGCCCATGGCCCTCCGCCCAGGCCTGCCTTTCCTCTCCTCCCTGCCAGGGCTCCACGCTCCACTTAGCCATTGGGTACAGGATCTTCTCTCCTCCAGGCTGCTTTTGTCTGTCTTTCACAAAACAGTCTGCCCACATTTTTACTTCCTTTATATAAATGAAGAATTTCCTAGCCACGGGGCCCAACCAAGCCTGACATCAGTCCCCTGGGACAGATTCTTCCCTGCTTGACCACTCAAGGGCCAACAGCCAAGCGGTATCACACCCCTCCGTCACCATGAGACAGGGCCAGTGTGTCCCTCACAGCAGGCAGGGTCCATTAGCCCCACATGAGCCCTTGGCATCCCCGCCAGATCCAGTTGCTCCTGGGCAGTTCCCCATCCTCTGCTGCTGAAGGGTTGCCCCTCCAGAGAGCGTGCAGGCAGGATGGATAGTGAGTCTTTGGTATCAGGGTCACTGAAACGAGGAGTATGTGGTCTACTGATTCCCCATGAGTCATTCCACAGTTTGCAAGTCCCAGTCTGTTTGCTCTCTGTTCTTACACGTGGACCCTACCCAGACCCTTTCTTAGAGAGAGGGAAAAAAATAATAAAGCACCCACAAGGCCCAACCATGGCATATTAAATTTCATAAGGCAATGCCGAATTAATTTTTATGGTTCTTCTTTCTTTCCAGTTCCTTCCCGCTCCTCGACTCTGCCCACTAGTTTAAGAAAAAACAAGCCTAGTATCCCCTTAAAGTACTGCATTCATAATTCTAGTGTTAGAAGGCAGATCTGGTCTACTTTTAACTGTGGAGCGTTTCCCAGTAGTACTGAAAACACTCACGAGTTTCATCCACAGATCAACCTTAGAAGCAAAAACTTGTGTCAGGATCTTCACGGGCCAGAGTTCATGTGGGGAAAAGATGAGTAACCACACCCCAAGCCGGGCCTGCCCCATCCTATGCCTTCTTCACCATAACGCACCCAATCTCTCTGCCTTTCCTCCAGGTCTGCCCCCAGGGCACGGGTTTTCTCCGGTGTTCCCTCCTCCTGACAAAAGGTCCATATCCTGCCCCACACTGAAGGCCCAACACCTCTCCCAGCACCTTCATCAAGGCTTTTCTATTTGCTCCAGCACAAATGGACCTCCGTTTTCTCCAAAGTCTTAAAAATGTTTGTACTCATCAATGTTCAAAATCATAATTTTGGACCTGGAACGAGCCTAGATTCCCACTCTCTCCATTTCCAGAAGAGAAAAACTGAGTCATTGAGAGCTTCAGTGATTTCCCCTGTTTCACACAGTTGGTTCGTAGAAGGGCAAGACAAGAATCTGAGTCTCCTGGCAATGACCTGCCCAACTTGCCCCTACAGAGGTTGCCAGAAACAGGGATACCTGCAGATCCCCAAGGACATCGGGCATTGGGCAGGGCACACTTAGTCCCCATAAAAAGCAATCGAGGCAAAAGGGCTACTGCTTTTAGCAGAATTCATTTCATTCCTCGGTCAGGCCACAGGCTGGGCCCCCTCTGGATGGAGAGTACTCAGATGTGGTCACTAACATATTCAAAGTTGAAAACTATCACTTTATTATGATGTTAACTGGCACCAACCTGATCATGAAGGCAACCTGTATGACAGGACTTGGTTACAAGGAGGAGGTCCAGATGACTCAAAAGATATGTATGTTAAACTAGTCTTTTCCTTTTAAAATAATTTCAGATTTACAGAAAACCTTCAAGAGTGTGAAGAACTTTTTTCTAAACCTTTTGAGAGTAAATTACTGACAAGATGTGCCATGACCCCCCCCCCCAAAATACCTGAGTGTATAATTCCTACTAAAAGGATATTTTCCTACATAACCACATTACAAACATCAAAATCCAGACACTCACACTGATACATTACTAGTCTCTAATTCACAGACCCCATTTAAGTTTTGCCAATTGTCCAAACATGTTTTTTATGATAAAAAGCACCCAATAGGGCTTCCCTGCTGGCGCAGTGGTTGAGAGTCCACCTGCCGATGCAGGGGACACGGGTTCGTGCCCTGGTCCAGGAAGATCCCACATGCCGCGGAGCGGCTGGGCCCGTGAGCCATGGCCGCTGAGCCTGCGTGTCCGGAGCCTGTGCTCCCCAACGGGAGAGGCCACAACAGTGAGAGGCCCGCGTACCGCAAAAAAAAAAAAAAAAAGCACCCAATACAGGATTGTGTGTTAGATTTAGTTGTGACATCTTTTAATCCCCAGCAATCTAGAATATTTCTTCAGTCTTTCCTTGAGTTTTGTGACTTCAACGTTTTTGAAAAGATTACAGACCAATTATTTTATAGAAAATTCCTCAATTTGGGTTTATCTGGTATTTCTTCATGAATAGATTAGATTTTGCATTTTGGGTAGAAATATCACAGAATTGATATTCTTATTGTTTCTCAGGTGGTGTATCAGTTTGTCCCATTAACATTAACCCCTTATGAGCAGAATAACACAGCATCAAAACACATAAAGCAAAACCCTGAAACTTACGAAGGAATTTACAGAAGTACAAAAATTGGGAAAGACTTTAACAATATTCTCTCTTTTCTTTTTTTGCTAGACTGGAGTCAGTAAAGAGAAAGAGAATTTGAGAAATACAATTGATACAGTTGGCTCTTTTTATATATATTGACTTTTGGACCAAATAAACAGATAAATATTTTTCCCTATACTTTACATGTTTGGGTTACAGAGAAAACAGTAATAACTTTCCCAAACAAGACATTTTATATTTTATTTTAATAATAAAATTATTAAAAATTAAATCACTACTTGATTATTCAAAGATCCTTTTAGAAATAATTCTTGGGACAAATAAAAAATCAAAACTATAATTAAAGAAACCTTAGAAAGTAATAATAAGGAGATCATCATATTTTAAAATCTGTAGTATGGGATCAATGTAATCAGAATTATATTTATAATATTCAACGCAGTAAATAAAAACTAAAAGAGTGTACTAAAATTCACTGAAGACATTAAAAAGAAAGCCAAAATACCAAAATAAAGAGGGAAAAGACTCATTAAAGGAGAAGTAAAAACTAATAAGCTGAAATTGGAATAAATGAAAAAAAAAATCAATAAATATAAGGGCAGGAAGAATCTGTGATTACTAAAGTAGTGTGTATTGCTTCAGAATTGTAAAGATAGATGAATGAAATTATATAAAGTGCCCAGAAACAGAGTTCATGTATAAGTATTTCATATATCAACAAGGTGGCATTTTGTATCAATGAAGGATGACTCTATTATTTAATAAATGGTGCTGGGAAAATAGGTTAACCTCAAGAGGTCAGGGAAGGAAGTAAGATTTCTTCCTTATACCGTGTACCCAAAATTACAAATGATTAAAGAGTTACTTTAAACATTAAAAAATTATTTCTAAATATTAGAAAAAAAGATGAATATTATATCCTACAGGAGAAACAATCTTCTGAAATAGCATCAAGTATAGACACTCTAAAGTAAAAAGGTAAGTATATTTGATTACATGACATTTGAATAATTATAAACTAAAATTAAAAGAAAATAAATTATAAAACTATTTACATTACATAAAAGAAAGAGAAGGCATCCTAATATATAAATAGCTCTTACAAAGCTATTAAAAATAAGGAGACCCCATTTATTGGTGATATGTATGTATATATTTCATCAACAAATAAATGAAAAAATACTAAACCACAGCAATAATCAAAAAGATTCAAATTAGAATAATGAGATAGAACTTTATGCTTCTCAACTTGACAAAGGTTAACAAAGATACAGTCTACTCAATGTAGACTGCAAGGAGAAACAGACATTTCATATACTACTTGTACAAATATAATTTAGAACAATTTTACTGGAGAGAAATATGTCAGTGTGTATAAAAACTTTAACGTGGGGACCTCCCTGGCGGTGCAGTGGTTAAGAATCACCTGCCAATGCAGGGGACACGGGTTCAATCCCTGGTCAAGGAAGATCTCACATGCCGCAGAGCAACTAAGCCCATAGGCCACAACTACTGAGCCTGCGTGCTGCAACTACTGAAGCCCATGCACCTAGAGCCTGAGCTCCACAACAAGAGAAGCCACCGCAATGAGAAGCCCGCGCACCGCAACGAAGAGTAGCCCCCGCTCACCGCACCTAAGGAAAGCCTGCACGCACAGCAACGAAGACCCAACACAGCCAAAAAAGAAAAGGTTAAAATTCCACTTCTACATTCCACTTCTAGAAATGTATTCTAAATATATACTTATAAAGGTGAGCAAAGACTTAGGTTAAAATTACAGACAACCTACATGCCCAACAATGGGGGTTGATTGACTAAATTATGGTACATGAAAGATGGAATAATAGCTCTTAAAATCATTTTACAGAAAAATATATAATGCTGAGTAAAAAAGACAGGATGTAATACATATGATTCCTCCTTTAGTTAAAAATATATACATACATACAATACGTAATTTTATATATACTTAAATGTATGTATATATGTATATATTTGTACATATATGTGAAAACAGACCAGATGAATTCGTCACAATGTTAACATATTAACAACAGTTATCTCTGTTTAGATGATTTTTGTTTTTCTATTGATAGTTTTTGTGTTTTTCATGTTTTCTATTCACTATAGAAATAAGGTTAACTGTGCATGGATGTTTTTATAAACAGGAAAAGAAAATCCACCATTTAAAAGAAAAACTCATTGGAATCCTTTAATGACAATCACTAAATTTTTTTTCCCCAAAAATTGCTGGTAATGAGCTTGGCTCAATAAGCCAAAGCCGGATATATTAAGGTTGCCTTCTCCTCCTCCATCCCTGCTCATCCACCCCTCCTCCCATGACTGCATCCCCAGAGCGCTCCTCTGTACACTTTGTATACAAACAGCTCCTTCTTTGAGCCCTTTCCTGGGTTCCTGGAACAAGGAAGCAGCTGGGAAGCCACACTGAGCCTTGGGGTTCCACAGCAGCTCCAATCTTCCACCCCAGACCCCTGTGGACTGTGTACCCTCGAGAAGATTCATCCCTACATGACTCTGCTGAGCCCCAGCCAGCCCCAACACAATGGGGACTTCACAGCTTCCACGGAAAGGAAGCCAAGCTAACAGCCCGGAGTGGTCAGAACAAAGTGTCCAAGCCTCAGAGCAGAGGGCAGCCTGTGGCGATTGTTGTCACTATCCATGTGTCCAGGCCGACAACAGAGACCCACGGAACGGCAGTGACTAACAGAGCATCTGAGGCCAGCCTGGGATGATTTTATTCACAAGCAGACAAGAGACACATTACAATAATTGAGGTTAACTGTGCAGAACAAGGCTAAAAAGACATTGCCACTGCTCCCCCAGGCACCTGGCCTAGGCGGGCCTGGCTCCTCTAGACTTCTCCAAGAAAAGAGGGGAGATGGACAGTACACAGAGTGGCTTCCAGGCCACAAAGGAGTGTGATTTTGAAAGCTTCTGTTAGCCTCTAAGCCCCTCCCCACTAGCTTCTGTCGACTAAAATAATCTCTAGAAGCCTAAAGACAGTCAGTTCATAGTAGTCCATATGAGTAGACTTGCAGCCTTCTCCTTTGAAGGCCCATTAGAAACAGAATGGCGGCCAGGTGCATTCTGAGGAGAGGGTGGCAATGATGAAAGTGTTTCCTAAGTGACCAGATCTAGAAGGAGACCATGAGTGATGCAGGGGCCACTGCAGGGCTCCAGGGCCATCAGGGAAGAGGGAAAACCAGAAAAGGGGAGTGTCTAAAGCAGGGTGAAGAGGCTTGAAGACACAGTTTTCCCCGTTTTTTGTCCTGGGCCAGCCCTGGGTTTGGGGTTTCTGCCTGTCTTCGGTGTGGTGTACAGGGAGAAAAGGGCTTCTTGTTCGATTTGCACATATACCAGGCTTAGGGTAGTGGTTCTCAGCTGAGATCCATCAAGTTCTTGTTCTGCGCTTGTTCTGTAATCATTGGTATTAGTTTGGTTATTTGGAAGAAAATTTAACGTAAAATCCATGTGGATTTAACATTTTGAAGGGTCTATTTGTTTTCACATATTTAGATCCGAAGCTTTGGCTTGAATGGCAAGCCCTCAACCATGCCTTTGTATCAGACCTTCCTGTTTCCTTTGCCATTCATCATAACTTTCCTGTCCAGTGTCTTAGCTCTCCTGAGAGCTTCCCTCTGCAGGGAGTGGATGATGGAGGATGGCTGGCATGAGAGAGAAGCCAAGACTACTGAACATCAGGACTTCCCTGGCGGCGCAGTGGTTAAGAATCCACCTGCCAACGCAGGGGACACGGGTTTGATCTCTGGTCCAGGAAGATCCCACATGCCGCGGTACAACTAAGCCCATGCACCACAACTACTGAGCCTGCGCCCTAGGGCCTGCAAGCCGTAACTACTGAGCCCACCCTCCGCAACTACTGAGCCCATGTGCTGCAACTACTGAAGTCCGCGTGCCTTGAGCCCATGCTCCGCAAGAAGAGAAGCCACAGAAATGAGAAGCCTGCACACCACAATGAAGAGTAGCCCCCGCTCAGCGCAACTAGAGAAAGCCCATGTACAGCAATGAAGACCCAACACAGCCAAATAAATAAATAAATAATAAAAAGAGCAATTAAAAAAAATAAGGGAAAAAAATCAATGAAATAATAGAAAAAAATAATATGGAATATCAGTGAAAGCAAAAGCTTTAAAAAAAAAAAAAAAGACTACTGAACATCAATGGGCTCCAGCCATGTACTGGCTCAAACTCACTGTAACGTGTTCCTGATTCTAGAGGTCGTATTATTTTCATTTAACCCAGTGGGTTAAGGAAGGGACTTAGATCGTAATGTTTCATGATGTGGAGCTCACTTCACCTATAGATACAGAAGGCCCCCAAATTAATTATAGCTTATGCCTATCCTCTAAGATGTCTCAGTGATCCCAGGCTGCTCCAGGCAAGAGACATGAAGAGCCAAAGCCACATCTTCTCAACATGATTCCAGGAAAAGCCCATTTATTCTGTATAGTCAGCTCTGTGGCTTCAGTGAACTTTTCCTCTTGGTCTACGAGAAGCTTAGGAAACAGTATTCCCTTTGAGGAAATGATTTCAATACTCATGTTTTGTCATGCATAATTCAGTAAAGGAGACTTCTCAGGACACATATCAGTGGACTTCGATAATGTCCATAGGTCTTCTTTGTCCCATGCATGTTGATCTAAATTATAAGTCATAAACTAAATTTGCTATGTTGTTATCACTGTAAGTGGCATGTATGCTGCTGCTGATATATCCATTTAAAAAAGGATCATGTAGGGCTGGTTCTGTGTCTAGACCAATAACAGCAGATCCCTGACATATTACAAATTGGAGGAAGGATGGAAAGAGTAAGAAAAAAGGAAAGCTACAAATGAAAGTCTCCTTCCACTATTCTCCTTTATCAAAGTGGCTTTGTTTTTGTCTTTTTTGTTTTTAAGGAAAACAAGGAGTGTTTTTTTCATAAATCATAGTCTTTTAGAGACATCTCCACTAAAAATAAACAGAGGTTCTTACTAAATTGTTCCAAGTTTACATTCTTTGATGAGTTGGGCGGTCAGGAGAGAGAAATATTTTCCCTAAGTGGCCACCTGGTTCAGTTCTCCCATCTCCTGACCCCTTCTCCTGAGAACTCCCTTGCTTAATTCAAGTCTTATATTTGCTTTGGGCTTCCATTCACTACAGTGGGTCTTTTTTGCAGAAGAGTCATTCCAGTCCCACAGACAGCCTTGGTTCTGGGTTCTTCCGTCATGTAAATCATTTGTTAAATCACCTCATTTCTCCCATTTCTGTTTGTGGGGAGGATTTGTTATTTTAAAAAATCTAGCTTAATGTCTTATGTCCAATCACTGACTCTCTTTAGACCATCAGAATTTCAGAAAAATCAGAGTCAGTAGTAAACACTGGCATAAGGATAGATATAAAGATACAACTGAATTGAGAGAAATAAACCTTTATATTTAATGTCAATTGATTTTTGACACAAAATTCAATGAAGAAAGAACTGTCATTTAAACAAAAAATGTTGGGAAAATTGTATCTCCACATGCGAAAAGGTAAACTCAGACATCACACCATACACAAAAATTAACTTAAGATGGATCAGAGACCTAAATGTGAAAGCTAAAATATAAAACATTTGGAAGAAAACAGGAGAAAATCTTCAGGAACTTGGGGTAGGCAAAAACATCCTCCATACAACACTGAAAGTATGAGCCATGAAAAGAAAAAATTGATAATTTGGACTTCATTAAAAATCAAAAATTTTGTGGTTCAAAGACATCATTAAGAAAATGAAAAGATAAGCCACAAATTGGGAGAAAATATTTTTGCAAATTACATGTATGATAAAGGACTATTATCTAGAATATACAAAAAACTCTTACAATTCAAAAATAAGAAGACAAAAAAATCATATAAAAGTTGACCTAAGGTATGAATAAACATTTCACCAAAGAAGATATATGAATAGCAAATAAGTTCACAAAAGGAAGTTCCATCTCATTAGTCATTAGGAGAAAGGAAATCAAAACCACAATGAGATATCATATCATGCCCACTAGAATGGCTATAATCAAAAAGACAGATAATAGCAAATGTTGTCCAGGATGTGGAGAAATAGGAAACCTCACACAGTGCTAGGAAGAATATAAAATGGTACAGATGCTTTGAAAAAAGTTTGACAGTTTCTTAAAACTTAAACATAACTTTACCATATGACCCAGCAATTCCAGACCTACTCATTTAACCAAGAGAAATGATAACATATGTCCACACTAAGACTTGCATGCAAATATTCATAGCAATGTAATTCATAATAGCCTAGCAGTGGACATAACCCAAATGTCCATAAACCAGTGAATAGATAAAAAAAATGTGGTATATTCATACAATGGAATATTCTCAGCAATAAAAAGGAATGAAATAGTGATACATGCTACAACATTAATAAACCTCAAAAACATTATTTTGAGTGAAAGAAGCCAGACACAAAAGACTACATGTTGAATGATTCCATTTATATGAAATGTACAGAAAATGCAAATCTACAGAAATGGAAAGTAAATTAGTGGTTGCCTGAGGCTGGGGATAGGATAAAGATTAAGTGTAAATGGATATGAGAAATCTCACTAGAGTAATACAAATGTTTTGAAACGATTATTGTGCTTTTATACAACTCGGTAAATCTACATAAAGATCACTGAATTGCCCACCTAAAATGGGTGAATCTCATGATATGTTATTTGTTAAATAAATTTGTTAAAAGTCAGTAGCCACCAAAGGGAACATGATAGAAGATGTAAAGCTAACCTCTCAATCTCAACTTCAAATGTTTTCTATTCTTTATTAACCATTTAGAAAAAGAGAATAGTTCTCTAACTGCAAAGAATATAATAGAGAATATCTTTTCTGAAAGCATAAGATGATCCATTAGTAGAAAAGAAGCAAGTTCAAACTAACCTAGCCATAATCAAAGGGAAAGCTGGTTTTCTTCTATACATTTTCTTTGTAGAAGATACCCCATCTCAATATAAATGTATCCCGTCTCAAAAAGAATTAGTCCTGAATCCCATATTCTGAAGTCAGATAGATATTGGGGATATCATCCATGATATTTCTCCCAAAGATCTTTTCCAACAGAACGAAAAGAAAGAAGGAAAGAAGGAGGGAGAAGGATGGAAGGGAAAAAGAAGAAAGAAAAGCCAACAAGTTCGAAGAAGAAACAAAATATTTGAGATTTGAAGACGCTCCAGTCAATCTCCAAGGTTGGAAAAATTTCACAAAGTTGGTGAATCAAATTCCCTTGGGTCCACTCTTAGGGCCAGTTTGCAGGTTGAAGAGCCCAGTGCTACTCCACACTCCCCGCCCCGTCACCCCCCCCCCCCCCCCCCCGCCAGCACACGCACACCCTCACACTCGATTCCTGAATAAATACAAACACAAGTTATACCAAAGGACTCCAAGCAAAACCCAGCTACTCCCTGAATTGATTAACTCTAGGGTCAACCAAAGTGACCAGGTACCTTAACTTTTGATAGCCAGGAAAATACACAAACAGCTACCTACTTATGGAAGTCCCCAATGCCAAGGAGAATGCAGCCTGTCCCAAACCCCAAGTCAGATTATTCTTCACAGGTTCCTGTGATCTCTTTAATAATGATGTTCCCTTTTTTCTTTCAACTGAGAGGTTGCTGATCATTAGACAGTCAACATTCTTCTAAAGAAGAAATACAAATTGGGAGGTTTCAGAACATGTGTCTGCAAATCCAAAACCTACAGCTGCTTCTGTCTGGTGTTAGTCCTGAAATGGAAACTAGAATATATGTGTTTAACTTATTGTCAACTATGACCAGATCCTAATCAATGCTATTTTCTATTGCCTTCAGCCAGAAGAAGAATTCAAGTCAGGAAAGGCTTGTAAAGGAATGATGTTGGGGAGATGACAGGGGTCTAGTTCTCCTTTAAGAACTGGGACCCTTTCTTTGATGGGCTGGAGAGAAGGGTGTGAGAAATGAACCTCCTGCTGACACAAAGAAGGGGTTCTCGTAACTGTTTACTTTACCCACATCAGCTCTGAACATCTATCAGACAAAAGGTGGCTTGTTCCTTTGCAGACTCAGTGATCTGCGGAATTGGCTGAGGTAGTTCCAAAAGGTGTTCGGCCAGTGCAAATGCATGAGCTTGAAGAAGGGCTTGCCAAGTCCTGTTAAGGTTTATAGAAGTCAAGAAGCCATGGCATTCCAGCTCTGCTCATATTTCTCCAGCTCGGCTTAAGTTTTGTGCCTGCAGTTCACTGGCTTTTTTGTATTTTGATTTTCATTAACACAGAAGGCTTGCTGTTGGCAATAACGCCTTGGAACGTCCTTGCTGGAGCTTAACATTTCAGCACATTTTGCATTGCCGAATGATGGGGTTGTGGTTTGCCAGGAAGGGACTGTTAACGCTTTCCTCCTAGAACTGGGTAGAACTATCCCTGTGCAAACCTCTGCTAGTTTAAACAAAGCTTCTGTAAAGGCAAAGCAACAGAAAAGCTGCTATAAATGCTTTTATAGGCTGCATAGGTGATTTACAACCTGCTTTATTAATCCTATAAAAAGGCACAGCTGAACGCCTTTAAGTTACATGCATAGAGATGACTAATTAAATACACAGTTAAAAGTCTTGACCCAGCACAATTCTCAGCATTAAAGAAATGTCTTGAATTCCCCTCTAGGCAAAAGTTTTTGGATGCATTTGTGGGTGGAAGAGGATGGGGTGGGGTGTGGAGGGAGAAGGATGACATCCTAGATGACAGCAGGTGAGAGAGCAGAGGGGAAATTGAGTTTCTGCTGGTTCATGTTTACCCACCCTTCACACTTACTAATGACAACAACACGGCAGCCATATGACCGCCGGACGCTGCCAAAAGCCACTTCCTCTGACCTCTGACAATGACTGGGCTACGGTTAGGTTGAGTGGGGATGAATTACAGTGGCTTTGGATACAGAAAGAATAATAGAATCCTAACATTCAGGTTAGGAAGCATCTAAGCAGACTTGCTGACCCCAATTGGTTTATACCTTTAGAAACTGAGACTTGGGGATGAGAGGATTTTTTTTCCCTCACAGGACTAGTTATCAGCAAAACCAGGATGAGGACCCAGAAGCGACCTCTACAACATTAACCTTTCTGAGACACCATTCATTCCTGAGGCTGTGTTGCCAGAAGACACAACATATTTTGATGGGGGAGAGAGGGGATTAGTGGAAGGCAAGTCAGGTAGGATACGATTCCAAAACTCTAAATGTTTGCCAAACCACTTATCAGAAACATAAAAGGCCCTTTCAGTTTTAAGGTTTTGGGGAGGGATTGGGAGAGGCGGGAGTGGCCTTTCCCATCAAGGGACAAGCCCCAGCAATTCTTCCCTCAGCTAAGTGGGGTTTTCTTTGTTGGCTGGCCCTCTCACAAAGTCTGGCTCTGTACAAAACATTTTTAGAAACTCCCAAATCAGGCTGTGAAAGTGTTGTGCAAGTACACTGGGGCAAAGGTCAGGAAGATTGGATAGCACTCCTGCGGGGCTGCTTGGGGCAGCGGGTGTTACTCCTCTTGCATTTAGCACTTGAGGTGACCCACCAAGGTCAAGGTTACCTCCACACCTACAGGCTGCCCAAATAAAGACCGCAGCTGAGAACTTTTCTTCCACTTGCACAGCTCTACCTGCTTTGTCTGCTTACCTCATGACCCTGGAGCCATTTCCTCAGTTCCAAAATAGAAGACAAGTTTTCTTCCCTCTTTATATACGGAGCCTAGCTGTTGTCTCTACATAGAAACATGGTCCTCTTTGCCCTTACTGTTTTTTATTTATCTTGCACCCCTTTCACCAGCTAATTCCTATCCGTTATTCAAGTTTCAGCTCAGATGTCTTGAAAGTTCAAGTCAGAGAAGTCTTTCTGGATCCCAGGAGTAGATCCAGGGCTCCCTCATCCGCTCCCACGGGAGGCTTGGCATATCTTTGTCATAGAAAGCACTCATCACACTCTCTTCTAATTGTCTAGGTTCAGGTTGTTTCTATCTGCTGACTATAGGCTCCATGAGGGCAGGAACCATATTCTCTTATTCACCATTGTATCTCTGGTATATATATATTATGGTGCCTGACATATAGAGGGGTGCTTATAAAACACAAGCAATTCTTAAGTAGATAAATGTCCCTCTTTCTTTCTCACCATCTCTCCATTGCTTTCCATATCTGAAAACAGTTTAATAGAATATAATTTTTCATTAAAATAAAAAATTATTTTACTTTAAACACAGAGAAGTGGAAGAAAATGACTCAATGCGGGGATTGGATTAGTTTCACAGGGTTGCCATAACAAAATGCCAAAGACTAGGTGGCTTACATGACAAAAATTTATTGTCTCGAGGCCAGAAGGCCAAATCAAGATGTCAGCAGGAATGGTTCCTTCTGATTACTATGAAGGAAGGATCTGCTCCAGGCCTCTCTCTTCGGCATGCAGATGGCTGTCTTCATGTTCACATGGCATTCTTTCTGTATGACTGTTTGTCTCCAAGTTTCTCCCTTTTTATAAGGACACCAGTTATATTGGATTAGGACCCTCCCTAATGACCTCATTTTAACTTGATTACCTCTGTAAAGACCCTAATCTCCAAATAAGGTCACATTCTGAGGTACTGGGGGTTAGGACTTCAAAAAATGAATTTTGGGGGACATGATTCAACCCATAATAGGAATAGTGGATGTCACTGCAACTATAGCTGGCCACTTGAAAGACTAAAATCACAATGAAATAAAAATATCTCAACATTCTCTGTAGGCTGGATATAGTCACTTCTAATAGAGTTTTGAAAGCCAGGCTAGCATATTCTAGGGATATCATCTCCAAATTGAAGCCTTAGGATTCTCAAAACCCTCCACCAGAGTGTTCAACTAGAATATAAGGTGCTGTAGAAACACTTTGCTAAAATAACCCCCGGATCACTTGTCACAGTCAAATAATTGCAGCCCTTTCCCCTCACAATCATTTCTGTGACCATGCCAAGAAGCAAAGGGAAACTGAGTTTCCCAAGGGCATTATGGGGTTTCCATCTCTTGTTCTAAACTTGCACTATTATTCCCAGAATAACTGTGATATTGGAATTTGATCCATAAACCCGATGAGTAATCAGCTAAGGTCACTTAGAGGTAAAACATGCCTCTGCTTGCTGATTCCGCATTTCTTTTGTAAGTGCTCTTTATATATGAAGGAAGGTGGCTCTTAATGTGGCCCACTTTTTCCCCAAGGTTCCAAGTTTCAGTTTTATTTATGAATTTTTCCCTGCCAAAATTTTAAATGCTTATGTAGTCAAGCAATAAGTCTTTTCCTTTTTATCTTTTACTTTTCCCATGTGTTTTCCTCTCAGGAGCCTTGCTGATTCCCTAATGGCATCCTCCATCCCCTGCCTCCTACACCAGGAGTTCTTCATGGAGTCTTGAGGAACTGCACAGGCTCCTTAAGTGATAGGATTTATTTTTTTAGAGGTGGCTTTGCAATATCCTGGATAAGACACATTTAATAGCATCAAATAGCACTTCTTTTATAGTGTTTGTCATATTTTATGTAATTGGGTAGATGTCTGTGTCTCCCACCAGACTGACCTCCACTGAAGACAGAGACTATGTCTTATTCACTGTTTTAGCCCTGGAACCTAACCCTCTGTGTTCAACACAGGTGAATGCCACTGGTGAATACCTATCCAACATCTGTGAATTCCATCACTGGGGGACCTCTCCTCTCACCTGGGTGCCCCTTATCCTTTAAGCATCCATGTCTTGCATGTTAAATTCCCTCAGATTATTCAAAACTCAGCATCGGATAACATCATCAATGGTCAGAGATATGGTAATAATGGTCACATGGTATTAAGACAATGGTCACATGGTATTAAGTGGTCATGTGACCCCATTCCAAAACTAGTTTTATTAGCAAAAAAGAGCAAAGAACTAAATCCTTTGGAGTCACTCAAATTCTATTTCTAGGCCTATTTTGCCTACATATGTGGCTGAACCAGAGTGATACTTTCTCACCCAACACCTTGACTATTTAAGTTAACCTTTATCATTCACTCCTTCTCAGAGTCACGCAATCAACAAAAGCCCCCGCCTTAGTAGCTTCCATTTTGCTGTTACTGTTCATAAAGGAGAGAAGCTAGACATTTATTGAGAATTTGATGCTGTAAAAAGAATTCTAGATACAAACTGGGCCATTAAATAGAATAACAGAATAATGGGAATCTTTTTCTCAGAATACACGTGTGGCAACCACCACACTCTCCCACTCATTTTTTCTTCCCTCACTTACCACTGCTGAAAACAGAGAAGACACAGGCTTGCTGAACTACTCTAAACCTAGGAAACCAAGTGTAACGATTTTATTCAAGTAAAATAACCCCTCTTTGTGTTTCTCAGTTCCATCTTAGCAAATTTAGGCTGCTACTCAGGAGCTGGGCAAGCATGTGAAGGGAGAAAATGAGAAGAATGAAGTGGGATGCGTCTGTCAAATCCAGCATAAGTTTGCTTTTGGATTTGCTATGAAAGTGACTCATTTCATAAACGATACAGCTGCTGTAGGAGGCAGCCTTGTCAGATCTGACGGATGGCAGTGTATCTCTGGATCTTCTGCAGTTGTCGGGGCAGACAGGCTTTGGGGCCAAGCAACCATATCATGTACATCTTGAGTCAATAAGAAATATGAGAACTCTTCCTACCAATGGTAAAAATAAGGCAAAGTTCCCTGAACAGTGGGACTCTGGATCCACGCTACTCGCTGGCCCCAGCCTACCTTTTGAACACAGTTTCACATCTAACCTATCCAAGTGCCCCTGCTTTGCAAGGGAGTTCTGGAGAGTCACTCTTCCTTTCATAGAACAAGGTCAATCTCAGTTGGTCCCCAAGTAGGAAAGCCTGGGTCGGGGAATGGATAAATGATTGCTAGTATGAGGAAAGAATGGATTTCTGGCAAATGGGAGCTTGCAAGCACAAATCAGGGAGTTGGATAATGAGCCTTCTTCCCTTTTTTAAAGTGTCAATAGAGCCTCATTCCTCATTTCTAGCAGAAATAATCAAAGAGAACCAAGAATTATCACCCATGGGCTGCTTGCAGATAGGAGGGCGTGGCAGAGCTTTTCTCCACCCTTCTCCTCCATTCAGGCTTAAAGGGAAATGAGCTTTGCTCTGCTTTGACCTCTTAACTCCTAGAAAGCCTACATTCTGGCCAGGAAACGCACTAATGTGACAGAGGGAATGGGATTGGAAGAACTCTGGAAAAGTCTTCTCAGCCAAATACATCAATATACACCAATTCTCATGGTCTCTAAAAGCTCCACCATAAGATCTTTCTTTGCTTTTAGACACTGAAGGCATCTGTGAAAATGCAATCACAATAGTAAAACATTAAGTCATTTCTTACAAGACATTTCTAAAGGAACTTGATTCCGGTTGAATTTCTCAGGGCAGAGCTCCCACCTCCAACAGCTACCAGAGCGCTCCGCCATCTCCTTTCTGCCCTCAATTGTGTTCTCCCATCTTTTTTTTTTTTTTTAACACCTTTATTGGCATATAATTGCTTTATAATGTGTGTTAGTTTCTGCTTTATAACGAAGTGAATCAGCTATACATATACATATAACCCGGTATCTCCCCACTCTTGCATCTCCCTCCCACCCTCCCTATCCCACCCCTCTAGGTGGTCACAAAGCACCGAGCTGATCTCCCTGTGCTATGCAGCTGCTTACCACGAGCTATCAATTTTACATTTGGTAGTGTATGTAGGTCCATGCCACTCTATCACTTCATCCCAGCTTACCCTTCCCCCTCCCTGTATCCTCAAGTCCATTCTCTACGTCTGCATCTTTATTCCTGTCCTGCCCCTAGGTTCTTAAGAACTATTTTTCTTCTTTAGATTCCATATATATGTGTTAGCATATGGTATTTGTTTTCCTCTTTCTGACTTACTTCACTCTGTATGACAGACTCTAGGTCCATCCACCTCACTATAAATAACTCAATTTTGTTTCTTTTTAGGGTGAGTAATATTCCATTGTATATATGTGTCACATCTTCTTTATCCAGACATCTGTTGATGGGCACTTAGGATACTTCCATGTCCTGGCTATTGTAAATAGAGCTGCAATGAACATTGTGATACATCACTCTTTTTGAATTATGGTTTTCTCAGGGTATATGCCCAGTGGTGGGATTGCTGGGTTGTATGGTAGTTCTACTTTTAGCTTTTTAAGGAACCTCCATACTGTTCTCCATAGTGGTTGTATCAATTTACATTCCCACCAACAGTGCAAGAGGGTTCCCTTTACTCCACACCCTCTCCAGCATTTATTGTTTGTCGATTTTTTGATGATGGCCATTCTGACTGGTGTGAGGTGATACCTCATTGTAGTTTTGCTTTGCATTTCTCTAATGATTAGTGATGTTGAGCATACTTTCATATGTTCGTTGGCAATCTGTATATCTTTTTTGGAGAAATGTCTATTTAGGTCTTCTGCCCATTTTAGGAGTAGGCTGTTTGCTTTTTTGATACTGAGCTGCATGAGCTGCTTGTAAATTTTGGAGATTAATCCTTTGTCAGTTGGTTCACTTGCAAATATTGTCTCCCATTCTGAGGGTTGTCTTTTCGTCTTGTTTACGGTTTCCTTTGCTGTGCAAAAGCTATTAAGTTTCATTAGGTCCCATTTGTTTATTATTGTTTTTATTTCCATTTCTCTAGGAGGTGGGTCTAAAAGGATCTTGCTGTGATTTATGTCATAGAGTGTTCTGCCTATGTTTTCCTCTAAGAGTTTTATAGTGTCTGGCCTTACATTTAGGTCTTTAATCCATTTTGAGTTTATTTATTTTTTATAAATTTTATTTTATTTATTTATTTTTAATTTTGGCTGCACTGGATCTCCGCTGCTGCACTTGGGCTCCCTCCAGCTGTGGCGAGTGGAGGCCGCTCCCCGTTGAGGCGTGCAGGCTCCTCACCGTGGCAGCCTCTCCTGTTGTGGAGCACAGGCCCCAGGCACGCAGGCCCCAGCAGCCGTGTGCTTGGGCTCAGCAGTTGTGGCTCACGGGCTCTAAAGTGCAGGCTCAGTAGCCATGGCTCATGGGCCCAGTTGCTCCACAGCATGTGGGATCCCCCTGGACCAGGGTTTGAATCTGTGTCCCCCATGCCGGCAGGTGGATTCCCAACCACTGCGCCACCAGGGAAGCCCCTTGAGTTTATTTTTGTGTATGGTGCTAGGGAGTGTTCTAATTTCATTCTTTTATATGTAGCTGTCCAGTTTTCCCAGCACCACTCATTGAAGAGGCTATCTTTTCTCCATTGTATATTCTTGCCTCCTTTATCAAAAATAAGGTGACCATATGTGCATGGGTTTATCTCTGGGCTTTCTATCCTGTTCCATTGATCTATATTTCTGTTTTTCTGCCAGTACCGTACTGTCTTGATTACTGTAGCTTTGTAGTATAGTCTGAAGTCAGGGAGCCTGATTCCTCCAGCTCCGTTTTTCGTTCTCAAGATTGCTTTGGCTATTCGGGGTCTTTTGTGTTTCCATACAAATTGTGAAATGTTTTGTTTTAGTTCTGTGAAAAATGCCATTGGTAGTTTGATAGGGATTGCACTGAATCTGCAGATAGCTTTGGGTCATATAGTCATTTTCACAATGTTGATTCTTCCAATCCAAGAACATGGTATATCTCTCCATCTGGTGGTATCATCTTTAATTTCTTTCATCAGTGTCTCATAGTTTTCTGCATACAGGTCTTTTGTCTCCTTAGGTAGGTTTATTCCTAGGTATTTTCTTCTTTTTGTTGCAATGGTAAATGGGAATGTTTCCTTAATTTCTCTTTCAGATTTTACATCATTAGTGTATAGGAATACAAGAGATTTCTGTGCATTAATTTTGTATCCTGCTAGTTTAACAAATTCATTGATTAGCTCTATTAGTTTTCTGGTAGCATCTTTAGGATTCTCTATGTATAGTATCATGTCATCTGCAAACAGTGACAGCTTTACTTCTTCTTTTCCCATTTGGATTCCTTTTATTTCTTTTTCTTCCCTGATTGCTGTGGCTAAAACTTCCAAAACTATGTTGAATAACAGTGGTGAGAGTCAGCAAACTTGTCTTGTTCCTGATCTTAGTGGAAATGGTTTCAGGTTTTCACCATTGAGAACAATGTTGGCTGTGGGTTTGTCGTATATGGCCTTTATTATGTTGACGTAAGTTCCCTGTTTGTCTACTTTCCGGAGAGTTTTTATCATAAATGGGTGTGCAATTTTGTTGAAAGATTTTTCTGCATCTGTTGAGATGATCATACGGTTTTTCCTCTTCAATTTGTTAATATGGTGTATCACATTGATTGATTTGCATATATTGAAGAATCTTTGCGTTCCTGGGATAAACCCCACTTGATCATGGTGTATGATCCGTTTAATGTGCTGTTGGATTCTGTTTGCTAGTATTTTGTTGAGGAGTTTTACATCTATGTTCATCGGTGATCATGGTCTGTACCTTTCTTTCTTTGTGACGTCATTGTCTGGTTTTGGTATCAGGGTGATGGTGGCATTGTAGAATGAGTTTGGGAGTGTTCCTCCTTCTGCTTTATTTTGGAAGAGTTTGAGAAAGATAGCTGTTAGTTCTTCTGTAAATGTTTGATAGAATTTGCCTGTGAAGCTATGTGGTACTGGGCTTTTGTTTGTTGGAAGATTTTCAATCACAGTCTCGATTTCAGTGCTTGTGATTGGTCTGTTTATATTTCCTATTTCTTCCTGGTTCAGTCTCAGAAGGCTGTGCTTTTTTAAGAATTTGTGCATTTCTTCCAGGTTGTCCATTTCATGGCATATAGTTGCCTGTAGTAATCTCTCATGATCCTTTGTATTTCTGCAGTTTCAGTTGTTACTTCTCTTTTTCATTTCTAATTCTATTGATTTTGAGTCTTCTCCCTTTTTTCCTTGACGAGTCTGGCTAATGGTTTATCAATTTTCTTTACCTTCTCAAAGAACTATCTTTTAGTTTTATTGATCTTTGCTATTGTTTCCTTCATTACTCTTTCATTTATTTCTGATCTTTACGATTTCTTTCCTTCTGCTAACTTTGTTTTTTTTGCTCTTATTTCTTTAATTGCTTTAGGTGTAAGACTAGGCTGTTTATTTGAGATTTTTCTTGTTTCTTGAGGTAGGATTGTATTGCTATAAAGTTCCCTTTTAGAACTGCTTTTGCTTCATCCCATAGGTTTTGGGCTGTGGTGTTTTCATTGCCATTTGTTTCTAGGTATTTTTTTATTTCCTCTTTGATTTTTTCAGTGTTCTCTTGGTTATTTAGTAGCGTATTGTTTAGCCTCCATGTGTTTGTATTTATTACAGATTTTTTTTCCTGTAATTGACATCTAGTCTCATAGCGTTGTGGTCAGAAAAGATAGTTGATATGATTTCAGTTTTCTTAAATTTACCAAGGCTTGATTTGTGACCCAAGAAATGATCTATCCTGGAGAATGTTCCATGAGCACTTGAGAAAAAAGTGTATTCTGTTGTTTTTGGATGGAATGTCCTATAAATATCAGTTAAGTCCATCTTGTTTAATGTATCATTTAAAGCTTGTGTTCCCTTATTTATTTTCAATTTGGATGATCTATCCATTGGTGAAAGTGGGGTGTTAAAGTCCCCTACTATGATTGTGTTACTGTTGATTTCCCCTTTTATGGCTGTTAGCATTTGCCTTATGTATTGAGGTGCTCCTGTGTTGGGTGTATAAATATTTACAATTGTTATATGTTCTTCTTGGATTGATCCCTTCATCATTATATAGTGGCTTTCTGTGTCTCTTATAATAGTTTTTATTTTAAAGTCTATATTGTCTGTTATGAGAATTGCTACTCCAGCTTTCTTTTGATTCCCATTTGCATGGAATATCTTTTTCCATCCCCTCACTTTCAGTCTGTATGTGTCCCTAGGACTGAAGTGGGTCTCTTGTAGGCAGAATATATACTATATACAGGTCTTGTTTTTGTATCCATTCAGCCAGTCTATATCTTTTGGTTGGAGCATTTAATCCATTCATGTTTAAGGTAATTATTAATATGTATGTTCCTATTACCATTTTCTTAGTTGTTTTGGGTTTGTTATTGTAGGTCTTTTCCTTCTCTTGTGTTTCCTGCCTAGAGAAGTTCCTTTAACATTTGTTGTAAGCTGGTTTGGTGGTGCCGAATTCTCTTAGCTTTTGCTTGTCTGTGGAGGTTTTAATTTCTCTTTTGAATCTGAATGAGATCCTTGTTGGGTAGAGTAATCTTGCTTGTAGGTTTTTCCCTTTCACCACTTTAAATAATGTCATGCCACTCCCTTCTGGCTTTCAGATTTTCTGCTGAAAGATCAGCTGTTAACCTTATGGGGATTCCCTTGTATGTTATTTGGTTTTTTTCCCTTGCTGCTTTTAACATTTTTTCTTTGTATTTAATATTTGATAGTTTGATTAATATGTGTCTTGGAGTGTTTCTCCTTGAATTTATCCTGTACGGCACTCTCTGTGCTTCATGGAATTGACTATTTCATTCCCATGTTAGGGAAGTTTTCAACTCTAATGTCTTCAAATATTTTCTCAGTCCCTTTCTTTTTCTGGGACCCCTATACTTCTAATGTTGGTGTGTTTAATGTTTTCCCAGAGGTCTCTGAGACTGTCCTCCATTGTTTTCATTCTTTTTTCTTTATTCGGATCTGTGGCAGTTATTTCCATTATTTTATCTTCCAGGTCACTTATCTGTTTTTCTGCCTCAGTTATCCTGCTATTGATTCCTTCTAGAGAATTTTTCATTTCATTTATTGTGTTGTTTATCATTGTTTGTTTGGTCTTTAGTTCTTCTAAGTCCTTGTTAAACGTTTCTTCTATTTTCTCCATTCTATTTCCAAGATTTTGGAGCATCTTTACTATCATTATTCTGATTTCTTTTTCAGGTAGACTGCCTATTTCCTCTTTATTTGTTTGTTCTGGTTGGTTTTAACCTTGCTCCTTCATCTGCTGTGTTTCTCTGTCTTCTCATTTTGCTTACCTTACTCTGTTCGGGGTCTCCTTTTTGCAGGCTGCAGTTTCGTAGTTCCTGTTGTTTTTGGTGTCTGCTCCCAGTGGCTAAGGTTGCTTCAGTGGGTTGTGTAGGCTTCCTGGTGGAGGGGACTGGTGCCTGTGTTCTGGTGGATGAGGCTGGATCTTGTCTTTCTGGTGGGCAGGACCACATCCAGTGGTGTGTTTTGGGTTGTCTGTGACCTTAATATAATTTTAGGCAGCCTCTCTGCTAATGGGTGGGGTTGTGTTCTTGTCTTTTTAGTTGTTTGGCATAGGGTGTCAAGCACTGTACCTTGCTGGTCGTTGAGTGGAGCTAGGTGTTAGCATTGAGATGGAGATCTCTGGGAGAGTTTTTGCCATTTAATATTATGTGGAGCTGGGAGGTCTCTGGTGGAGCAATGTCCTGAACTCAGCTCTCCCACCTCAGAGGCACAGGCCTGACACCCGGCTAGAATATCAAGACCCTGTGAGCCACGTGGCTCAGAAGAAAAGGGAGAATGAAAGAGAAAGAGAGAGAGAAAGAAAGAAAAAAAGAAAGGAAGAAAGAAAGGAAGGAGAAGGAAAGAAAGAAAAGCAAATTATTAAAATAAAAAATATTATAAATAAAAAGAAATTAAAAAGTAATAAAACAAAAAGAAAGATAGAAGGAAGAGAGCAACGAAACCAAAAAATCCACCAATGATAACAAGGGCTAAAAAGTATCCAAAAAAACCCAGACAGGCAGAACCCTAGGACAAATGGTAAAAGCAAAGCTATACAGACAAAATCACACAAAGAAGCATACACATACACACTCACAAAAAGAGAAACCAGAATATATATATATATATATATATATATATATATATATATATGTATGTATGTATAAAAAAAAGAAGAGAGAAACCAAATCAATAAACAAATCTACCAATGATAATAAACTCTAAATACTAAACTAAGATAAACATAAAACCAGAAACAAATAAGACGCAGAAAGCAAACCCCAAGTCTACAGTGGCTGCCAAAGTCCACTGCCTCAATTTTGGGATGATTCACTGTCTATTCAGGTATTCCAGAGGTGCACGGTACATCAAGTTGAGTTTGGAGACTTTCAATCTGCTGCTCCTGAGGCTGCTGGGAGAAATTTCCCTTTCACTTCTTTGTTCGCACAGCTCCTGGGGTTCAGATTTGGATTTGACCCTGCCTCTGCATGTAGGTCACCTGAAGGCATCTGTTCTTTGCCCAGACAGGACGGGGTTAAAGTAGCAGCTGAGTAGGGGGCTCTGGCTCAGTCAGGCCGGGGGGAGGGAGGGGTACAGAATGCGGGGCGAGCCTGTGGTGGCAGAGGCCAGCATGACGTTGCACCAGCCTGAGGCATGCTGTGTGTTCTCCTGGGGAAGTTGTCCCTGGATCACAGGACCCGGGCAGTGGTGGGCTGTACAGGCTCCTGGGAGGGGAGGTGTGGATAGTGACCTGTGCTTGCACACAGGCTTCTTGGTGGCTGCAGCAGCAGCCTTAGCACTTCATGCCCATCTCTGGTGTCCACACTGATAGCTGCAACTCGCGCCCATCTCTGGAGCTCGTTTAGGTGGTGCTCTGAATCCCCTCTCCTCGTGGCCCATGAAACAACAGTCTCCTGCCTCTTAGGCAGGTCCAGAGTTTTTCCCGGACTCTCTCCCGGCTAGCTGTGGCGCACTAGCCCCCTTCAGGCTGTGCTAATGCAGCCAATCCCAGTCCTCTCCCTGGGATCTGACCTCCAAAGCCTGAACCTCAGCTCCCAGCCCCCGCCTGCCCCGGCGGGTGAGCAGACAAGCCTCTCAGGCTGGTGAGTGCTGGTTGGCACTGATCTTCTGTTTGAGACTCTCTCCGCTTTGCTCTGTACACCCTTGCTGCTGCGCTCTCCTCCGTGGCTCCGAAGCTTCCCCCCAACCAGATCCCATCTCCGCCAGTGAAGGGGGTTTCTAGTGTGTGGAAACTTTTCATCCTTCACAGCTCCCTCCAAGAGGTGCAGGTCCTGTCCCTATTCTTTTGTCTCTAAGTTTTTTTCTTTTTTCTTTTGCCCTACCCAGGTAGGTGGGGAGTTTCTTGCCTTTTGGGAAGTCTGAGGTCTTCTGCCATCGTTCAGTAGGTGTTCTGTAGGAGTTGTTCCACATGTAGATGTATTTTTGATGCATTTGTGGGAAGGAAGGTGATCTCCACATCTTACTCCTCCGCCATCTTGAAGGTCTCTCCCTCCCATCCTTTTTTACATCTATTTTTCTCTTCAGATAGGACTTACTCTTCAAAGTGTGACTAGGTTAGATGCTCATGGCTCAATGTTTGGCCCAACAACATTGGTATCACCTGGGAGCTTTAAGAAATGTAGACTCTTAGGGACTTCCCTGGTGGCGCAGTGGTTAAGCAGCCACCTGCCTATGCAGGGGACACAGGTTCGAGCCCTAGTCTGGGAAGATCCCACATGCTGTGGAGCAACTAAGCCCGTGTGCCACAACTACTGAGCCTGCGCTCTAGAGCCCGTGAGCCACAACTACTGAGTCCTCGTGCCACAACTACTGAAGCCCGTGCACCTAGAGCCCGTGCTCCACAACAAAGAGAAACCACCGCAATGAGAAGCCTGAGCACCACAACGAAGAGTAGACCCCGTTCGCCACAACTAGAGAAAGCCTCTACGCAGCAATGAAGACCCAATACAGCCAGAAATAAATCAATTTATTTATTTATTAAAAAAGAAATGCAGACTCTTAGGCCCCAGTGGAGATCTGTTGAATCAGAATGTGCATTTTAACTGGTGATGTATACACACGCTAAAGTTTTACAAGTCCAGCTTTAGGTCCTCTTTCCAGAGACCCCACTCAAGAACTTTCATCTTCCACATCCTCAACATTTAAACCACTGTCCCTAGGAGTTCTGGGCTCATCCAACCAACCTGTCAGTATCATCAGCCTTCAGGTCACCAGATAGTTTCTCTCAGGGATTCATGGAGTCACTCACCCCTCAGTACCGAGAAGGCAGCCTTTATCTTACCCTGGGAGGTACTTTTACAGAGATGTTTTGAAGTTCCATTGAAGCCATGCATGTATCTCTTCTGGTTGACCTCTATTCCATCATAATTAGGGGACAAGGTGTTTACTTATGTCCCTGGGCACAGACAAGGAAGAAAACTGCAAACACCCCCCAGATTTACCAATGGAGTTGGGGCTGGTAACTCACTTTAGCCCTAACTCCCCCCAGACCAAGGATTTGTACCAGTTGTTCTCTTAATGGGACTTCACTTGTGTAAACCAATATGGAGTATCCTTTACAAAATCCCTTTAACAATGTCAACGTTCCAGGAAGAAGGGGCATCCTAAGGGCTTGTCCCACATTTTTTAAAACCTTTTATTTTGAGAAAATTGTAGATTCACATGCAGTTGTAATAAATATTGGGTCAGCCAAAACGTTCGTTTGTTTTCTCCCATAAGACGGCTCTGGTAGTGCTTAGTTGTCTTTAACTTCATTTGAAACAATTTTGTTAGATTGTATGTGACAGCTGTCATATCAGCGTGCATTTAAAAAAAAAATCAAAATTGGTGTAATTTTTGTGTAGCCATTTTACTATTGCAGATGGAAGAAAAAAAGGAACATTTTCGGCATATTATGCTTTATTATTTCAAGAAAGGTAAAAACGCAACTGAAATGCAAAAAATGACTTGTGCAGTGTATGGAGAAAGTATTGCGACTGATCAAATGTGCCAAAAGTGGTTTGCAAAATTTCGTATTGGAGATTTCTCACTGGACAATGCTCCACGGTCGGGTAGACCAGATGAAGTTGATAGGGATCAAATCGAGACATCAACTGAGAACAATCAACGTTATACCACGCAGGAGATAGTCAACAAAGTCAAAATATCCAAATCAAGCACTGAAAATCATTCGCACCAGCTTGGTTATGTTCATCGCTTTGATGTTTGGGTTCCACATAAGTTAAGCAAAAAAAAACCTTCTTGACCATATTTCTGCATGAAATTCTCTACTTAAACATAATGAAAACACTCCATTTTCAAAACAAATTGTGATGGGCAACAAAAAGTGGATACTGTACAACAATGTGGAATGGAAGAGATCGTGAGGCAAGTGAAATGAACAACCACCAACCACACCAAAGGCCGGTCTTCATCCAAAGAAGGTGATGTTGTGTATATGGTGGGATTGGAAGGGAGTCCTCTATTATGAGCTCCTTCCGTAAAACCAAATGATTAATTCCAACTGAAAGCAGCATTTGATGAAAAGCATCCACAGAAAACGCATAATCTTCCATCAGGATAATACAAGACCACATGTTTCTTTGATGACGAGGCAAAAACTGTTACAGTTTGGCTGGGAAGTTCTGATTGATCTGCCGTATTCACCAGACACTGCACCTTTGGATTTCCATTTATTTCGGTCTTTACAAAATTCCCTTAACGGAAAAAATTTCAATTCCCTGGAAGACTGTAAAAGGCATCTGGAACAGTTCTTTGCTCAAAAAGAAAAAAAGTTTTGGGAAGATGGAATTAGGAAGCTGCCTGAAAAATGGCAGAAGGTAGTGGAACAAAACGGTGAATACGCTGTTCAAATAAGGTTCTTGGTGAAAATGAAAAATGTGTCTTTATTTTTACTTAAAAACCAGAGGAACTTTTTGGCCAACCCAGTAATAGAGAGATGTCGCATCCCCTTCACCCAGTTCCCCCCAGTAGTAATATACTGCAAAACTATGGTTCAATATCACAACCATGGTTTATGCCCCTCTCTGCCATATGGCTCTCTCTGCCCACACTCACTTTGATTCTGCAGACCGCCTTCACGTTTCCCACTCCTCTGAGTACCTTCCAAATCGCTTATCAACATCAGCTGCAGTTCCTTTGTGTCTTGTTCCGATCATAATCTCCTAATCCTCCCCAGATGCCATGCCAAGCCCAGCAGTGCAGCGGAGCCTGCAACCACAGCTCATGACTCAGCACCTCAGACAGAAGAGCTGAGCCTCTGGCCCCAGGGACCTAGGCCAGCGCTAGCCACTCACTCTTTCCAAGCCCAAGGGGCAATTCTGTCTCCATTCCTGTTCTGCCAGGAATAAAGCAGAACTATTTCTGCAAGGCAGAAAGGCAGAGGGTGCAGCCTGAATTGAACAAGGCGAGAACAGGCGCCCGCTGATAAGGAAGTCCATGCAGGGGGTGGACACAGCCTTAGCACTGGAATTTTTACCACATGGGCCAGGACTTTCCTCGGTTCTAAGCATCATGATGATAAGTATAACAATGCGAGTTATCATTTATGGAGTATTTGATGTGGGCCAGGAACTTTGAAAGTATACTTTCCGTGTATCAGCTCACCAAATCCTCATAGCCACTCTACTAGTTAAACAGGAGGGAAGGGGGCAGGGCACAACCTTTGAAAGAATGACACAGCCCGAGGATATGACGTAAACTGATTAGAACCAAATGGGTCCAAGATGGCAGACAAGTCGACTTCCACTAGACCTTGAGCCTAAGTATACGTTCACTGTAACACATCAGCAAGCTAAATGACACGCCCACAGGCGCCATGACAGTTCCAAGACCCACCATAAGGATCAAAAAGTGGGCCGTGGCCCAATTCCTGGAAATCCCCTCCCCTTCCTAAAATAGCTGGAATACTCCTCCCACTCATTAGCCTATGAAATTACCCACCCCTCTAAAAACTGACAACCCCTTTCCCTGGTGCCTTTTCTCACCTTCTGAGATGGCCCACACTCTGTCTGTGGAGTGTGTTTCTCTCTAAACAAATCCACTTCTTACCTATCACTTTGTCTCTCACTGAATTCTTTCTGCAATGAGACATCAAGAACCTGAGCTTCATTAAGTCCCGAAACCAGGTGTGTGATCTCAACTGGAGGACCGTGGGTTTTGGCCAGGTTTGAATCCCAGCACGTGGGTTGTTCAAGTCCCAATCTGAGGTGTATGGTTTCACAAGGACAGTTCTATTCTCTTCTCCATTCTACTAGTAAGGAATCTGGGACCTGACATAACACAGGGATTTAAAGCAGCCAACTTCAACACCCAATTAAACTCATTTCCTCTCAAATGAGTAGACATCTGCAGCTCCTGGTTCTACAAACATTAAGAGAAAGTCCTGTGTCCCCTTCCTACTAATGCAGACCCAAATCATTTGCAAGCAAGGAAGGAGAGTCCATGCGGGGTGGGGAGCATGTCACAGGCAACAGCTGTGCCACCTATTAATCAACCTTTAGTTCTTGTCTGAAGAGCTGGGTGGTGGTGCCTTGTCCACAGAAACCAACGTCTTTCTGGCAGTTTACACATTCTACAATGAAGGAAGGCAACCAAAAAGTTGCTACCTGTACAAAAACGTTTGAGAGGATATGGTATGCAGCAAGCTTCAGGCAAGGGATGCAGGCGAGCATGGTTCTCATCCACCTGCTCATGGTTCTGTGGCATGCCACAAGCCAGCAAGGACACAGTGCAGCTTCATGGCATGCCACAGCCCCAAACGCATATTTGTCACATACCATTCACTCTGACAACATGCATTCCACATACCCCAACATCCTGCAACTCTTGCTGTTTTGCCTTCAGATGCGAAAGCTTGCTCACAGTAGATACTTCTTGATAGAGGACCTCTGAGCCCAAGCTGAATGTTATTTGACCAATGTGTCAGATTCTTTTCCCCTCTCACTTTAAGCCACACCTCCATATTCTTCACACACCCCAGCTTGCCTGGTCTGCTAAATATTTCGTACTGTCCAGAAGAGGACTGCCTTCTAGACAATCCCCTGTCTCCTTAACCCAGGCTTGTCATGGGACCTCCTGACACTGAGGGCTGCCAAGAACAACTTGGAATTCTTGCAGTCAACACACTCCATGCACCTCCCAGCCTCCCCTCACACTCGGGGAGCCCCACCTTTCCTGGGCACATTCCATCCCCACTCATCCCACCCACCCTGCTCCTTCATTCCATTTTTGGGTGGTGCCACTCAAGCCTGTAAGCTGTTCTTTTCCTTAGGCAAGGGATTTGGGTTTGACAGTTTTATCTACATTATGTGGTCTAGGGCAATATTTTAGGATTTACTAATCAGAAGGTTGAGGCTTCCAGTGCTCATGCTTATGCTAAGAACATTCCCAGGTATCAGTAGTGTTCAGAATCACTGTGTTATCAACAATCCACGTGGACCTTAACATTCCTGGCACAACCTTCATTACCAGGTTGGGTGCAAAATTTTAAGGCATGGGGGGGGTAAAGTTGACTTTACCCACCACCCCCAATTCCTTATTCTACTGCTCCTAAGTAACAAATATCTTCTACTTAATGACCCCCTTCCTTGTTTTCTTTCTTTCTTTCATCTTTGCTTTTTATATATGCTGTTTTGTATGTTTCATGTATGTTCATAAACTGGTTTCAATCCTTCCTGGTTCTAAATGGTGGAAGGAAGGGAGAGACGGAGGGAGGGAGATGCAAACAAAAGTAAGAAATTCCAGACAGAACTCTGTCCACAGCAAATAAGCTCAGACTGCCTTAGAAATTTAGGTTTTCCATCCACGCAAAGCAAGGGGCAACCAAGGGGCAGGAAGCATCTGAAATCTGATAGGTAAGCATTGAAATAGCTCACATTTCTTGTATTCCGTGCACATCTTCATAAGTGTGTTAAATTTCTGATTCTCCTTCTCCATTTGTAAAATGAGGTGGGAATTATGAAACTAGACCACAACAACCAGCATAAGACAACCTCTTATAAAATACGGGCATTACAAATACAAAGTAGCATTATTAGGGTAAATTTAAAACTCTGTTCCAAGCAGTATAATAATTATTGGAACAAAAGAATCATTTGTCACTACTGTCTAGGTAGAACAGCAAATGCTAATTCCAGTTTAGAAAAATCCTATTTTTGATAAAAAAAAATACTTGATAATTATGGGAATGAGTACAAATAGCTTAAAGCACCCCAGCAACTTTCCTCACTTTTGTTCTTAGAAAGAGCACCTTTCTTCAGTTCCTCTTAGAAAGAAATGACCCGGGAGCAATCTGTTTCATATTTCACATGCTCGGCCTCTTTTTGCTTTCTGTTTCTGGGTCCTCTGTCTCTGTACTAACTGTGGCCTCTTCTCTCCTCACTTTACACCCTCTCCCTTCCAGTGTTTCTGTAATTCCTAATGCGGATACTATTGGCATTTTGGCTGGGACAATTCATCATGTGCAACTGTCCTTTATATTGCAGGACAGTTAGCATCCTTGATCCCCACTCAGTCCTGCCAGCAGTACCACCTCTAGTCATTGTGCCAACCAAAAACACCCTTGTATATTTCAAAATGGCCCTTGGAGAGGCAGCACCACTCACAAAGTTTGAGAATTTCTGTGTCGTTTTACCATTCCCAGTCCAAATATCTCCCCTAAGTGTTAGTCCATTGTTGACTAGATAGTCTCACTTGGATGATGCAAAAGAACTTTAACCGCCTGTCTAAAGCAGAACCCATCATCTCCCACTTCCCCAAATCTGATTTTCCTCATGAATTCCTATCTCTGTTGACCACATGTAATCATCAAAGCCAGAAACCTAGGTATCAACTTTCACTCCTTCCTCTTCTTCAAATCCCACATCAATTAATCACCAAGTTCTACCTCTTTAATAATTTTGTATCCATCTCTTTCTCTCCCTCTCTATATAATAACCATTTCTTTCCCAAACCAGAGATCAACATAAGATCTTCAGCCTGCTGGTTGGCTGTGAAAGTCCTCCCAATAAACTGTGTAATGATCAAATGAGTTTAGAGGGAATCATTGGATAATAAACATCATAAGTATATAAACTCATATACTTCTTCTTGAGTAAAGATATAGTTCTATTCAGAACCTTTGTTTCTCTAAATTCTTTTATTACTAGACAGTGAACTTCCTAGAGTAGATGTGTTAAGGCAGCTTTTGTTCCAACTAAGTGAGCTAAGGTCAAAATGCTTGTGCACCGCTATCCTAGATAATAAGTTCTTAAATATACTAACTTGAATCTCATCCTTTTCCTCTCTCTCTTCTTTCCAAGTCTGTTCTCCTCTTTCTAAAATACTTACTTGCAATTGTCACACCTCTGCTGAAATTTGTTCAGTGGATTTTTGTCACCTAAAACATACATCTTGGTTGACCTCATGTGAAATATAAGGTTATGGTCCCTCTCAACCTCTTCAGCTTCTCTCTCTCTCTCTACCTCGGTCTCCAAATTTCACATGAAGCTCTAGCAATGCCAAACTCTTTGAGTTTCAAACACTACACCTTGTAGTTCTGTTCCTCCCTACTTTTACACATGTAGCTCTCTCAGCCTGGAATTGCTTCCCATTGATTTGACTTCACTTATGTTTTAAAAGTATCAATGTTGGGCTTCCCTGGTGGTGCAGTAGTTGAGAGTCCGCCTGCCGATGCAGGGGACATGGGTTCGTGCCCCGGTCCGGGAGGATCCCACATGACGCGGAGCAGCTGGGCCCGTGAGCCATGGCTGCTGAGCCTGCGCGTCCGGAGCCTGTGCTCCGCAACGGGAGAGGCCACAACAGTGAGAGGCCCGCGTACCGCAAAAATAAAATGAAATAAAAGTATCAATGTTGATACTGTATAGAAAACAGACTTTAGGAGGCCAGAGTAGAAGCAGGGAGACCAGAGCTGATTGACGGTGGCTTAGCCCATGGTGACAGCAGTTAAGGTAGAGAATAGTGCTCATATTCTCATATGTTTTTAAGGTTTCAATTTTATACATCTTATTTAAAAGACTATCAAAATTTTAAACTAGTTGACATGTGGGAAAACTGAGTCACAAGGTAATCAAGTATCTTGTCAGTATTATACCTGAAAGTTCCATGATTCATTTTCTCACATAAAGAGATTCTGTGTCAAAAAAACCCCTGATACTCTTTGTAAACTGAGCAGGGGTCTCATTTCTATCTCTCTTGAGGATCTTAAAAGATAAGTGCTTATATTAATTATCTTGAAAATAATTCCCCATTTGAGGTTTTTTTTTTTTTTTTAAGCAATGCTCATCATAAGAAAAACCATAAAATTCATAAAGTTTCTCTCTGGCTTTTGGCTTTCTCTTCTTTTCCAGCACTCCTCTCTTAAACTCACAGTATTCCCATATCCTCATAAGGTTCTTTATCCTATTAACTGCATTGGTAATAGTAACAGTAGTAGTAGCAATAGTAGGAGTAGTGGAAATAGTAGTGATAATATACATTAACTGACATTCACGGAATCTTGCCATGCTAAAGGTTCATGCAGAGTATCTCATTTAATTCTTATAGGAACCCTAAGAAGTAGGTAGTATACTTACCCCCATTTTGCAGGTAAGGCAATAGAGGTTCTGAAACATTATATAATTTGTTCAAGATCATTCATCTAACAAACTGTGGAGTGAAATTCAATCCCAGATTTCATGTCCTGTTCCTTTATCCACTACACCATATTGGCTCCCTTATAGGCATTTTATCTAGATTCCAATTATCATGTAATTATAGATTAATCTAATAAAGGATTTTAAATAATGTCTTAAAATTAAAAATATAAGTTTTTGTTTATTGTAGAAAATTTGGAAAACCTAGAAAGGCACAAAGCAGAAAATATTTCTATAATCACATCAGGCAGGGATAGCTATTAATATTTTTGTATTCTCTACATCATGCTTATAATAGGTTAATATTGTTGTGATTAAGCACACTTTTTTGTAATCTAATTTTTTCAACTTAATAAAATTGTTAAAACAGTTTCCCATATCACTAAGTTATATTTATAAAAAATATTTTTCTGTAGTTAAATGGTATGTCATTATGTGGATACACCAACAAATTTATTCCACCAATCCCATACCATTGGACACTTAGGTTAAATTTTTTACTTATTATAAGTTAAATTTTTTTATTATAATTAATTCTGTAATGAATACTTGCATACATGTCTGATTATTTTCTCTGGATAAAGCCCTAGGAGAAAAATTGCTAGTTCAAAAATAGAAAATGCTTACGCTTTTTTCTCATTTTGCCAAAATGTCTTCCTGAAAGATTGTTCAAACTTAAGCACCAACCAGTAGTTTTTTAATGTGGCCTACTTCCATACACTCCAGCTAATGCTCAATATTAACTGTTACTATTTTTATTATCTGGAGTTGTTTTCTTTTCCTTTTAATAGTTCATCCCATTTACTTTATTTTTAAAATCACACAGGGAAGGACTTTTGCTTCCACTCATGAAGGAGTAGTAACTGTATGGTATTTGCACCCCTCCCCCCCATAACCCATAAACACTACAGAATTGGACAAAATGTATGACATATCTGTTTTCAGGTATTAGATAACAGACAGTACAAATCTGTGATCCCTGAGAGTATAATTTGCACCCTAGAGCCAATTTATTTCCTAACCTTGGGGCGGGGCAGGAGAGCCCATGCAGTGCTTGGCAACTTCTCTGAGTTGAGGAGAGAGAGATAGGAGCTTGGAAAGGCTGAGGCAGCTAAAAATTGCAGGGAAGCATTCCAGAGAGTAAAGAGCTACACAAAACAATTGCTCCGGAAAACTGCATAGGAGTCTCATTGAGTCTCAGGCTGAATCCAAAAGTGAACATGTGTAATGAACACCGCAAAAACAGGCAAAGAACAATTGCAAGTGCTCTCTAACTGGACAATTCTCTGAGCTCACACTGGGTTAAGAGACATTCAGAGTGTTATCATTCAGAGTGGAAAGACCTCATTGAATACCTAAGCATTCAGTAAAGACTACAGAAAACTCAAGCCTTAGGAATGGGAATAAACTAGCCTTATATAAGGCTATTCTAGACCTGCCCTAACAAAGTTTAACAAGCCTCAAAAGGATCAAACGAATCACAAGTAACATAACTGATTGCCAAAACAACTGCCAATGCTCTCTAAAGGAAAACAACAAAATATATTCCATAATGTAACATTCCTAATATCCAACATCAAATAAAAAATTACCAGATATGTCAAGAAGTAGCAAAATGTGACCTCTAATCAGGAAAAATATTAGTCAGTGGAAATAAACCCAGAAGTGGCAGGGATGTGGAACTAGAAGACAAGGACTTTTTAAAAGAGTTATTATAAAAACTCAACAATTTAGGAGAAAACAAAGACTTGAAGAGATAAGTAGTTGAAAACATAAAAAGGAGCCACATAAATATTGTAGAGGACCAAAACACAATAGCAGAAATAAAACATTCACTTATGAATTTAAGAGCCAATTAGATATTGCAAAAAAAAGATCATTGAATTTGAAGACATAATAATACAAACTATCCAAAATCAAGCACAGAAAACAGAAAGGCTGGGGAAGAAATGAATGGCACCTCAGTAACATGTGGGACAATATCAAGCCATGTAACACATGTGTAACTGAAGTCCTAGATCAAGAGATGGGAAAGAGGCAGAAAAAATATTTAAAGAAAAAATGGTTGAATATATCCCAAAATTGATTTAAAAAATTGAAACCTACACCTTCAACACATTGTATATCAACTATACTCCAATAAAAATTAAAAAAAAAACCCTACACCTTCTAAATGCTTGAAAAATCTCAAGAAGATAAATTTTTAAAATTCCACAGCCATAAACATAGACCACATTCTGGGCCATAAAGCACGTCTTACAAATTTAGAGGAATAGAAATCATACAGTGTCTGTTCTCAGACCACAATGGAATTAAAACAGAAATCAACCACAGAAAGATAACTGAAAAATACCAAACTACATGGAGATTAAACAACACACTTCTAAATAACACATGGGTCAAAGAAGACATTTCAAGAGAAATTTTTAAATATCTTGAACTAAATGAAAATGAATAACTTATCAAACTTTGTGGGCTGCAGAAAAAGCAGTGCTTAGAGGGAAATTTATAGCACTTAATAATATATTAGAAAAGGGAAATGATCTAAAGTCAATAATCTAAATTTCCACCTTAGAAACTAGAAAAAGAAGAGAAAATTAAATCCAAAGTAAGCAGAAGAAAAGAAATAATAATAATTAGAGCAGAAACCATTAAAATTTAAAACAGGAAACAGAAAAAATCAGCAAAACCAAAACCTGGTTCTTTAAAAAGATCAACAAAATTGATAAGACTCTAGCAGGCTAACTAAGAAAAAGAGAGGACACAAATTACTAATATCAGAAATCAAAGAAGGGATATCACTACAGATCCCATGGAAATTAAAAGCATAATAAAGTAATACTATGAACAACTCTATGCCCACAAACCTGATAATCTAGTTGAAGTGGACCTATTCTTTGAAAGATAGCATCTGCCAAAACTCATACAAGAAGAAATAGACAATATGAATAGAACTGTATCCAGTAAATATATTGAATTAATAATTAATAATCTTCCAAAAGAGAAAGCACCAGGCTCAAGTGAGTTTACTGTAATTCTACCAAACATTTAAGAGAGAAATTATACCAATTCTCTACGATCTCTTTCAGAGGAAAGAAACAGAAGGAGTATTTCCTAACTCATTCTATGAGGCCAGCATTATCCTAATACCAAATTCAGACAGATACTGCAAGAAAATAAAACTACAGACCAATATCTCTCATGGACATAGATGTAAAACTCCTCAACAATATATTAGCAAATCAAACCCAACAATGTATAAAAATAATTATACACCACAAACAAGTGGGATTTATCCCAGGTATGAAAGGCTGATTCAACATTAAAAAATCAATTAATGCAATCCATCACATCAACAGGATAAAAAAGAAAAATCACATGATTATATCAATAGGTGTGGAAAAAACATTTGACAAAATCCAACACCTATTCATGATAAAAACTCTCAGTAAACTAGGAGTAGAGGGGATCTTCCTCAACTTGGTGAAGAATATCTGCAAAAAAACTACAGCTAACATCATATTTAATGGTGAAAAATTTGAAGCTTTCCCACTAAGATTAGGAAAAAGGCAGGGATGTCCCCTCTCACCACTCCTTTTCAACATCATACTGGAAGTTCTAGCTAATGCAATAAGACAAGAAAAGGAAATTGAAGGTATTCAAATCAAGAAGGAATAAATAGAACTATCTTTGTTCATAGATGATATGGCCATCTATGTAGAACCTGAAAAATTAACAAAAAAATTTCTGGATCTAATAAGCAATTATAGCAAGGTTTCAGGACACAATGTTAATATACAAAAGTTAATGACTAAAAAAAAAAGTTAATGACTTTCCTATACGTCAGCAACAAACAAATGAAATTTGACATTATAAACACAATACCATTTACATTAGCACCCTGAAAAATGAAATAGTTAGCTACAAATTTAACAAAATGTATACAAGATCTATCTGAGGAAAACTACAAAACTCTGATGAGAGAAATAAAAGAAGAGCTAAATAAGTGGAGAGCTATTCCATATTCATGGATAGGAAGACTCAATATTGTCAAGATGTCAGTTCTTCCTAACTTGATCTATAAATTCAATGCAATCCAAATCAAAATCCCAGTGAGTTATTTTGGGGTACTGATAAACTAGTTCTAAAGTTTACATTGAGAGGCAAAAGCTGCAGAATAGTCAACACAATATTGAAGGAGAAGAACAAAGTTGTAAGACTTTTAAAGACTTACTATAAAAATACAGTAATCAAGACAGGGTTATACTGGTTAAAGAAGTGACAAATAGATCAATGGAACAGAATAGCGAGCCCATAAATAGGCCCAAATAAATACAGTCAATTAATCTTTGACAAAGTAGCAAAAGTAATATAATGGAGCAAGATAGTCTTTTTAATATTTGATGCTGGAATAACTAGACATCCATGCGAAAAAAAAAAGAAGAATTGTAGATGCAGACCTTACATCCTTCACAAAAGTCAACAAAAAATGGATCTTAGATCTAAATGTAAAATACAAAATGATAGAAAAAAAAAAACTCTTAGAAGATAACATAGGAGAAAATCTAGATGACCTTGGCTATGGCAATGACTTTTTAGATACAACACCAAAGGCATGATCCATGAATGAAATAATTAATAAGCTGGGCTTCATTAAAATTTTTAAATATTTGCTCTGAGAAAAATACTGTCAAGAAAATGAGATGACAAACCACAGACTGGGAGAAAATATCTACAAAAGACATACCTAATAAAGAACTGTTATACAAAAATATATAAAGAACTTTAAAAACTCAATAATAAGAAAACAAGCTACTCAGTTAAAAGAAAGGGGCCAAAAGCCTTAAATGACATTTCACCAAAGAAAATATACTGATGGCAAATAAGCATATGAAACGATGCTCCACATCATATGTCATCAGGGAAATGCAAATTAAAACAAAAATAAGATACCATCAAATAGTTATTAGAATGGCCAAAATCCAGAACACTTACAACACCAAATGCTGGTGAGGATGTGAAGCAAGAGAAACTTTCATTCATTGCTGGTGAGAATGCAAAATAGTACAGCCACTTTGGAAGACAATTTTGCCTTCAATTTTTCTTACAAAACTAAACATGCTCTTACCACATGATCCAGCAATTGAGCTCTTTGGTATTTACCTAAAGGAGTTGAAAACTTATGTCTACACAAAAACCTACATACAGATATTTATAGCAGCTTTATTCATAATTGCCAAAACTTGGAAGCAACCAAGATGGATAAATAAAATAAATGGTAAGTCGAGACAATGGAATATTTTATAAATATAAAAGAAATAAGTCTTTTATTTTAAAAGAAAAGACATGGAGGAAACAATTGCACATTACTGAGGGAAAGAAGTCAATATGAAAAAGCTACATACTCTATGTTTCCAACTATCTGACAGAGAAAAGGCAAAACTTATGGAGACAGTAAAAGGATCAGTGGTTGTCCCATCTTGTGTGTATATGTGTTGGGGTAGGGTGGGGGGAGTGAATCTGTGGAACACAGAGGATTTTTAGGCCAGTACTATTTTGATTTTTAGGGTAGTGAAAATACTCTATATGATACTGTAATGATTAATAAACATCATCATACATTTGTCCAAACCCATAGAATGTACAACACCAGGAGTGAATCTTAATGTAAACTATGGACTTTGGGTGATTTTGATGTGTCAGTGTAGGTTCATCAGTTGTAACAAATGTCCCACTCCAGTGAGGAATGCTGGTAATAGAGGAAGCTATGCATGTTTTGGGCAGGGGGGAATCTCTCTACATTTTTCTCAGTTTTTCAGTGAATCTAAAACTGATCTAAAAAAACCCAAAAGTCTTAAAAAAAAATTACCACACCAAGTGTGATAGCCAATGTCCAAGATGGTTCTCAATGATCCTCACCTGCTAGTATTTATGCCCTTGTGTATTTTCCTTCCATACAAAACAGTACTGGCCAGTGTGACTAATTGAATATTGTGGAGATAACAGCATGTGACTTATGACTCTAGGTCGATATGAGTCTCTAAGACACACTGCAGCTTCTGCCTAGCTCTCTTTTGAATCACTTGCTACGGGGGAAACCAGCTACCATGTCATGAGGACACTCAAGTAGCTCTATGGAGAGGCCTATATGGAAATAAACTGAGGTGTTCTACCCAAGTCAGCACCAACTTGCCAGCCACATGAGTGAGCCATCTTGGAAGCAGATCCTTTAACTCCTCCAACCAACACCTTAACTGAAACCTTATGAGAGATCTACAGCACAGCCACCCAGGTAAACTAAACCTAAATTTCTGACCCACAGAAACAGTGGGATATAAGAAATTCTTATTGATATTTATTGCCATTTGATATTGTGGATGATATTTCACACAACAATAATGATTGTGTTTCTATTTGCTAGCAAAGGAAAGAAAAAATGAAAAAGAAAATATTTTCAAAAGTTTACAGTAGTATCAAAACAACATGAAATACTTAAGAGATAAGTGTAACAAAATAAGGGAAAATGTCACTAAAAATTAGAGAGCATTGTTAAAAGAAATTAAAGAAGGCTTAAATAAATGGAGATATTTACCATGTTTATGGATTGGAAGATACAGTATTGTTAAAATATCAGTTATTCCTAAATTAACTTAGAGGTTCTGGTGTGAACTCAATCAAGTCTGGCTGTCTTTTTATAGGAACTGACAAGCTAATTCTAAAATTTACATAGAAATTCAAAGAATCCAGAATAGTAAAACAAGTCTTGAAATAAGAAAAACAAAGTTGGAGGCCTTATATTATGTGATTTCTGAATTATTATAAAGCTACAGAGTTTAAGACAATGTGTTATTAGTGAAAGGTAGACACATAGATTAATGGAACAGAATACAAAGTCCAAAAATAGACAACACACATATGATCGATTGGTTTTAACTAAGAGTGCTAAAGACATTTCAGTGAGAAAAAGAAAATCTTTCAACATATGATGTTGAAATCACTGGATATCATTGGTGAGAAAAATGAAAATCAACTTTTACCTCACTCCATACCCAAAAGTTAGCCTGAAATGGTCATAGAATTAGATGTAAAAGCTAGAACTACAAAATTCCTAGGAGAAAATCTTTGATCTTGAGATAGGTAAAGATTTCTAAATACAGTATACAAAATCATAAACTATGAAGGAAAAACTGATAAATTGGACAGCATCAACATTTAAAACTATTGCTCTTCAAAATTTATCATTAAGGCATCAAAAAGTCAAGTCACGAAATGGGGAAAATATCTGCAATACATATACGGCAAAGTACTTGTATCCAGAATATATAAAGAACTCGTAACAATAATAAAAGGACAAACAACCAAATTAAAGATGGACAAAGGATTTAAACATTTCACAAAAGATGGTGCATGGATGGCCAGTAAGCACATGAAAAAGTGCTCAACATCATTAGTCATTAGAGAAATGTGAGTTAAAATTCTGAGGTACACATAATAGAATGGATAAAAATTTTTAATTGATAATATCAAATGTGGTGATGCTGTGGAGCAACTGGAGTTCTCATGAAAAATGGTACAATTGCTTTAGAAAACTGGCAATTTCTAAAATGTTAGACATGCAGTATTTACCATATCATCTTGGTACTGCTAAGTATTTGCACAAGAGAAATTAAAACACGTGTCCACAGAAAACTTGTATTGAAAGTTTATAGCAGTTTTATTAATGAAAGCCCCAAACCAGGGTCAACCCAGTTCGTGAATGGATAAACATAATGTGTAATATCTATACAACCAAACACCACTCAGCAATAAAAAGAAACAAGCTACTGATACACATAACACAATAGATAATTCTCAAAATCATCATGCTGCATGAAAAAAGACACAAGAATATATAAAGAATTCCATTTATACAAAATTCTAGAAAATGCAAACTAATCTATAGCAATAAAAATAGATCAATGATTCCACTCCTAATTATGTGCCCAAGAGAAACGAAAATATATGTCCACACACAAAACTTGTATATGAATATTCATAATAAAAGCATTACTCATAATAGCCAAAAATTAGAAGCTACCTAAATACCCACCAACTGACAAATGGATTAATAAAATGTGGTATCGGGACTTCCCTGGTGGCACGGTGGTTAAGAATCCACCTGCCAATGCAGGGGACACGGGTTTGATCTCTGGTCTGGGAAGATCCCACATGCCGCAGAGCAACTAAGCCCATGTGCCACAACTACTGAGCCTGTGCTCTAGAGCCCATGAGTCACAACTACTGCGTTCGCGTGTCACAACTACTAAAGCCAGCACACCTAGAGCCCGTGCTCCGCAACAAGAGAAGCCACCGCAGTGGGAAGCCCGCACACCACAATGAAGAGTAGCCCGCGTGCAGCAACGAAGACCAAACACAGCCAAAAATAAATGAATAAATATATTAAAATAAATAAATAAAATGTGGTATATACATACAATAGAATATTATTCAGCAATAAAAAGAATGAAGTACTGACACGCATTACAACATGGACGAGCCTTGAAAACATTATGCTGACTGAAAGAATTGTCACAAAAGTGATTTCATTTATAGGAAATGTCCAGAATAAGCATATCCATAGAGACAGAAAGTATATTAGTGGTTTTCTAGGGCTTTCTACAAAATGAGAGTGACTGCTAATGGGTACTGGCTTTCTTTTTGGGGTAATGAAAATGTTCTAAAATTGACTGTAGTAATTGTTACACAACGTTGTGAATATACTAAAAACTATTGAATTACATACTCTAAATGGGTGAATTGCATGGTTTGTGAATCATATATCAATGAAGCTATTATTTTAAAATTTGAACAGACCAGTTATTGCTGGAAGCCAGAAGTTTACTGCAAAAGAGCATGAGGAATATTTTGGTGGTAATAAAAATGTTTTATATCTTCATGGTATCAGTAGCTGCATGGTTATATGAAACTGTGAAGATCACTGAATTGTACACTGTAAATAAATGCAGCCTAGTGTATGTAAATCAGTCAGACTGATTTTATAAAGAGTGTACACTGAAAGTCTCCCGTCTACCTCTGGTACCCATTTCCCATCCTCAGATGCAATTAACATTATCAACTTCTTGTATATTCTCCTAGACATATTTTATATTATACATATGTAAGTACATTCTTAATACGTTATTTTTACCTTCTTAAAACAAATGGTAGTATACTATACACACATATACACCTGGCTTTTTCCACTTAATATATTTTGAAGATCATTCTCTTACAGAATATAAAGAACTTCATTATTCTTTTTTTACATCTGATTAGAAATGGGTGGTATGGATGCACCATAATTTGTTTAATCAGTATCATATTAATTCATGTTTATGATATTTCCAGTTTTTTGATATTACATACAGTGTCAAAGTGGATAGACGTGTGCATATGTAATTTCACACATGTATACATCTACCTAGAGGCTAAATTTTTATCCAAAAGATTTCTGGAACAAAAGTCTACTTATTATATCTATCTGTTGATATATAAAATAAATTCTCCTTCATGAGTATTGTATATATTCAAACTACCAACAACATTTACTGGTTTTTTTGATCTCTGACAATGTAAGTAAAAACAGAATCTACTTTACTTGACTTTATGTATCTATAATTGTGAGGAAGATTGAATATCTGCTCATAGTTCTCAGAATCATTTATATTTTCTTTTCTGTGAAACACCATTGGTAACTTTTGCCTGTTTTTCTGTTATATTCTTGGAAGTGTATCTATTTATTTGTAGATGCTCTTTCTATATAAGCAAATTATTCTTTATATGTGTTGTGAGTTGCAAATATCTCCTCCAGTTTGTCACTTACATTTTGACTTCAATTACAGTGAATTTTACAAACATTTTAAAAACATAGTCTAAATTTATCGCTCTTTCATGACTTCTGAGATTTGTAGTTTGCTTAGGTCTTTCCCATCCTATGATTATAAAAATACTTCTCCAGAGTTTTCTAAGGTATTTATGGTTTTATATTTTATGCTGAAACTTTCAATCAATTGGGAATATATTTTGGTATAGCATGCAAAGCTCTCAAATTTTTTCCAGATGGTTACTCCATTGCTCCAATACTATTTATTGAGTAATCCATCTTTTCTCCATTGATTTGAAATACCATCTCTATCATGTACTGCATAACCATATGAATTTGGATCTATTTCTACACTTTCTATTCTGTTCTACTGATCTTCCTGTCTATTCATGTAACAACACCAGATTGTTCTAATTATTATAGCTTCATAACAAGAGCTAATAGTTAGTAAGCTAGTTTCTCCCTCCTATTATCTTCTTTATCAGAATTTTTCCTAGCTCTCCTTGCTTGTTTATTTTCCATTTGAACTTTAGAAACAGCTTGTATAGTTCCACAAGAAAAATCCTTTTTATATTTTCATTGGGATCACATGAAATTTATAGATTACAGAAAATAGACATCTTTCTGATTTTAATGCTTCCTGTCCATAATTAATTACAGTATGCCTTTTCATTTGTGCAAGTCTTCTTTTATTAGACTTCAAGTCTCTTACTAGCATTTAAGTTTTTTTCTTCATATAAATCTGGCAAATTTCCTCTTCAGTTGTTTTAATCTACTTGCGTTGGCTAGAATCCTTACAGCTTATTAAATAAGATTGATTATAGAGTATATCTTTGTTTGTTCTTAAAGTTAATAGAAATGTTTCTAATATTGTCCTATTAAGAATCATATTGGTTGAGTGGAATATATATATATACACATATGTATATACACACACACATATTATATATTCACATACACACACTACATATATATACACACACACACACATTCACATACATACAAAAACACAGGCTATTTCTATCGAGAGATTTTAAAATTCAGGAATGAAAACTGAACTTTATTAAATGCTTTTTAAGCCTCTATGGAGGTTTATAACATTATGTTTTATTCTACCTATTAATATTGTAAATTTTGGAATAAATTTTTATAATATTGAATAATTCTTGCTTTTCTAAAATAAACTTCACCGTGCTACATTAAGTTTTTACGTGCTGCTGGATTCTGTTGGCAACTATTTTACTTGGGATTTTGTCAGTATACATAATTGAAATTTATAGCCAGAGCTTTTGTTCAATCTTTGTCATATTTTGAAATCAATGTTATACTTGCTTTGTGAAATGTTTTGGAAGCTTACATTCTTTTTCTGTGATCAAGAAGAATTTTAATTGCATTGCAGTTTCCTGTCCTTCAAAGCTTTGGTAGAATTCCCCTCTGAATCCATCAAACCCACTGCTCCTTAGGAGGATATATATCTTGAATAGTTTTGTCTGTTTTTCCCATGATAATGATAGGATGACATTTTTATCTCCTCTGGGTCAGTTCTGGCAATTTATACTTTTTAAGAAAATTACACATTGAATCTGGACTCTCACATTTATTTTTATAAATGTGAACACAGAAAGTTGAGTAACTCCTCTATTTACTTCTGCATATGTGGCTATTTACTTGTGTCACTTCTTATTTCCTACTTGTGCTTTCTTCCTTTTTCTCTTGCTTAAGTCAACTAACACATCTTTTTTGTTTTAGCCCAATATCTTTTTAATTTAAAAGATACTATCATCAAGGGCTATATATATATATATATATATATATATATATATATAAAGTCTCCTCCCTAAAATCCATATTATTCCATGATAGATTTTCACAGCGACTAGTATATATACCAATATATTTTTCAAATCTGTTCAGTTATCCATTGGGTAATGCTTTTAGAATAAAAAGATGCCATTATCATCACAGTCTGAACATTGTACCATTAGGGAGACCTGCTTAGAAATGGTTCAGTGATTTGCTCATTATGATGACTATTTATGAACATGTCTATTTACATTAGCAATAAGTAATCCTGATATCAAAAGAGATAATGGTTGTGCATAAACCGAGGTGGCTGCATGCTCTTAAAATATTTACATGTAGTATTTACATGTAGTTTTTCGGTTAGGTCTTTCCCATTAGCAAGTGAAAGTGTGCTCCCTTCAATTTTCTCCACATTGGTCTTGCTTCTGGGGGATGCATCCTTCGATCTCTGCAACTTCAGGCCATCCTTCATATTTGTTTGTGTCCTTATAGTTCTTTATGTGCTGTTCAAAAGGGCTTTTTGTCTTAATGCCTTTTCCACCACATAAGACCCATTAGTCTCTAAAACCAAGATGAGTAATAGATGTACTTCCCAATTCAGCAATGAGCTGTCAGCCCTCATCATTGAGTTTGGTTGCTCCATCATCATATGCTCCCAGTAAGACTATTGTTCCACCTTGTATGGCCTTCAGAAACTCAATAAATGGCGCCACATTTCTTCTACACATGTCAAAATATCTGGTGTCTATTAGATCTCCTCTTTTTCCACTTACCAAGGCAACATTGATCTCTCTTCCAACATTATTCTTTTTTTTTAACACCTTTATTAGAGTATAATTATTTTACAATGGTGTGTTAGTTTCTGCTTTACAACAAAGTGAATCAGCTATACATATACATATATCCCCATATCTCCTCACTCTTGCGTCTCCCTCCCACCCTCCCTATCCCACCTCTCTAGGTGGTCACAAAGCACCGAGCTGATCTCCCTGCGCTACGTGGCTACTTCCCACTAGCTATCTATTTTACATTTGGTAGTGTATATATGTCCATGCCACTCTCTCACTTTGTCCCAGCTTAACTTTCCCCTCCCCGTGTCCTCAAGTCCATTCTCTACGTCTGTGCCTTTATTCCTGTCCTGCTCCTAGGTTCTTCAGAACTATTTTTTTCCCCTTAGATTCCATATATATGTGTTAGCATACAGTATTTGTTTTTCTCTTTCTGAGTTACTTCACTCTGTATGACAGACTCTAGGTCCACCCACCTCACTACAAATAACTCAATTTTGTTTCTTTTTATAGCTGAGTAATATTCCACTGTATATACGTGCCACATCTTTATCCATTCATCTGTCGATGGACACTTAAGTTGCTTCCATGTCTTCGCTACTGTAAATATAGCTGCAATGAACATTGTGGCACATGTCTCTTTTGAATTATGGTTTTCTCAGGGTATATGCCCAGTAGTGGGATTGCTGGGTCATAGGGTAGTTCTATTTTTAGCTTTTTAAGGAACCTCCATACTTTTCTCCATAGTGGCTGTAACAATTAACATTCCCACCAACAGTACAAGAGGATTCCCTTTTCTCCACACCCTCTCCAGCATTTATTGTTTGTCGATTTTTTGATGATAGCCATTCTGACTGGTGTGAGGCGATACCTCATTGTAGTTTTGCTTTGCGTTTCTCTCATTATTAGTGATGTTGAGCATCCTTTCATGTGTTTGTTAGCAATCTGTATATCTTTTCTGGAGAAATGTCTATTTAGGTCTTCTGCCCATTTTTGGATTGGGTTGTTTGTTTTTTTGATATTGAGCTGCATGAGCTGCTTGTAAATTTTGGAGATTAATCCTTTCTCAGTTGCTTCATTTGCAAATATTGTCTCCCATTCTGAGGGTTGTCTCTTCGTCTTGTTTATGGTTTCCTTTGCTGTGCAAAAGACTTTAAGTTTCATTAGGTCCCATTTGTTTATTTTTGTTTTTATTTCCATTTCTCTAGGAGGTGGGTCAAAAAGCATCTTGCTGTGATTTATGTCATAGAGTGTTCTGCCTATGTTTTCCTCTAAGTGTTTTATAGTGTCTGGCCTTACATTTATTTTATTTTTAAATGAAGTTTTTTTTATATTGCTTTTATTTTATTTTTGTGTGTAGTGTTAGGGAGTGTCCTCATTTCATTCTTTTACATGTAGCTGTCCAGTTTTCCCAGCACCACTTATTGCAGAGGCTGTCTTTTCTCCACTGTCTATTCTCACCTCCTTTATTAAAAATAAGGTGACTGTGGGCTTCCCTGGTGGTGCAGTGGTTGAGAGTCTGCCTGCAGATGCAGGGGACACGGGTTCGTGCCCCAGTCTGGGAAGATCCCACGTGCCACGGAGTGGCTGGGCCCATGAGCCATGGCCGCAGGGCCTGTGCGTCCGGAGCCTGTGCTCCACAGCAGGAGAGGCCACAACAGTGAGAGGCCCACGTAGCACAAAAAATAAAAAATAAGGTGACCATATGTGCGTAAGATTATCTCTGGGCTTTCTATCCTGTTTCATTTATCTATATTTCTGTTTTGGGGCCAGTACCATACTCTCTTCATTACTGTAGCTTTGTAGTAGAATCTGAAGTCCAGGAGCCTGATTCCTCCAGTAGCCATCTAAAAAAGGTTGTTATGTCAACTCCTTACAATTTACCAGAATTTACTGAAAATGGATCAAAGATTTGCATGCAAAATTAAACCATAAAAGTAACAGCAGAAAATGTGGGTAAATTTTTTTGAATTTTAAAATGAAAGTGGCCTTCTAGATTAAAACAAAAAATCCTAAAGCCATAAAAAAAAAGTACAGATAAATGTAACTACATTTTAACAAAACTTCTTCATGGCAAAATTATCATAAACAAGGTCAAAAGATAAATGACAAACTAGGAAAAAACAGTTGCAACTTATACCACAGACAATTTCTCTAGTGTTTAAAGAGCTCCTAGAAAGTGAAAATAACCAAGTTAAACAGAAAAATGGAAAAGTGATAGGAATAGAAGTTCACAGAATATGAAACATGAAATACAAACAACACTTAAAAATACAAAGATGTTCAATATCAGTAAAAGGAATGCACATTATACATTATATGCAGAAGACATGATACTATATACTGAAAACCTTAAAGACTCCACACAAAAACTACTGGAACTGATAAACGAACTTAGGAAGGTAATAGTAGGATACAAGATTAATATACAGAAATTGGTTGCATTTCTTTACACTAACAATCAAATAATGGAAAAGCAATATAAAAGAAAAATCCCTGTTAAAACCACATCAAATATAAATAAATAAAATAAGATACTTAGGAATAAACCTGACCAAGGAGGTGAAAGACATATGCTGAGAACTATAAAACATTAATTAAGGAAACTGAAGATGATTCAAAGAAATGGAAAGATATCACAGGCTCTTGGATTGGAAGAATTAATGTTGCTAATATGGCCATACTACCCAAAGAAGTATACATCAAAAATACATCTACATGTGGAACAAATGCTACAGAACACCTACTGAATGCTGACAGAAGAACTCAGACTTCACAAAAGAAGCCTGAAGGAGACCTACACGCAGAGGCAGGGCCAAATCCAAAGCTGAACCCCAGGAGCTGTGCAAACAAAGAAGACAAATGGAAATCTCTCCCAGCAGCCTCAGGAGCAGTGGATTAAATCTCCACAATCAACTTGATGTACCCTGCATCTGTGGAATGCCTGAATAGATAACGAATCATCACAAAATTGAGGTGGTGGACTTTGGGAGCAACTGTAGAATTGGGATCTGCTGTCTACAACTGATATGTTTCTGATTTTTATGTTTATCTTGGTATAGTTTTTAGTGCTTGTTATCATTGATGGATTTGTTTATTGGTTTGGTTGCTCTTTTTTTTATTATTATTATTTTTCACTTTACTAATTTTTTAAATTATTTTTTTCTCTCTTTTTTTCTCCCTTTCCTTCTGAGCCATGTGTCTGACCGGGTCTTGGTGTACTGGCCTGATTTCAGGCCTGAGCCTCTGAGGTGGGAGAGCTGAGTTCAGGACACTGGACCACCAGAGACCTCCCTGCATCATGTAATATCAATCAGCGAGAGCTCTCCCAGAGATCTCCATCTAAACGCTAAGACCAAGCTCCACCCAAAGGCCAGCAAGCTGCAGTGCTGGACGCCCCATGTCAATCAACTAGCAAGACAGGAACACAACGCCACCCATTAGCAGAGAGGCTGCCTAAAATCATACTAAGTTCACAGGCACACCAAAATACATCACAGGATGCGACACTGCCCACCAGAAAGACAACATCCAGCCCCACCCACCAGAACACAGGCACCAGTCCCCTCCACCAGGAAGCCTACACAAGACACTGAACCAACCTCACCCACTGGGGGCAGACAATAAAAACAATGAGAACTACGAACCTAAAACCTGCAGGAAGGAGACACCAAACACAGCAAGTAAAACAAAATGAGAAGACAGAGAAATATGCAGGAAATGAGGAGCAAGGTAAAAACCCACCAGACCAAACAAATAAAGAGCAAATAGGCAGCCTACCTGAAAAAGAATTCAGAGTAATTATAGTAAAGATGATCCAAAATCTTTGAAATAGAATGGAGAAAATAGAAGAAACGTTTAACAAGGACCTAGAAGAGCTAAAGACCAAACAAACAATGATGAACAACACAATAAATGAAACTAAAAATTCTCTAGAAGGAGTCAATAGCAGAATAACTGAGACAGAAGAACAGATAAGTGGCCTGGAAGATAAAAAGGTGGAAATAACTACCACAGAGCAGAATAAAGAAAAAAGAATGAAAAGAATTGAGGACAGTCTCAGAGACCTCTGGGAAACCATTAAAAGTACCAGCAATCGAATTATAGGGATCCCAGAAAAAGAAGAGAAAAAGAAAGGGACTGAGAAAATATTTGAAGACACTATAGTTGAAAACTTCCCTAACATGGGAAAGTAAAGAGTCAATCAACTACAGGAAATGCAGAGAGTCCCATACAGGATAAATCCAAGGAGAAACATGCCAAGACACATATAAATCAAGCTATCAAAAATTAAATACAAAGAAAAAATATAAAAAACAACAAGGGAAAAGCAACAAATACAAGGGAATCCCCATAAGGCTAACAGCTGATCTTTCAGCAGAAAATCTGTGAGCCAGAAGTGAGGGTCAAGACATTATTTCAAGCGATGAAAGGGAAAAACCTACAACCAAGATTACTCTACCCAGCAAGGATCTCATTCAGATTCAACGGAGAAATTAAAACCTTCACAGAGAAGCAAAAGTTAAGAGAATTCAGCATCACCAAACCAGCTTTACAACAAATACTAAAGGAACTTTTCTAGGCAGGAAACACAAGAGAAAGAAAAGACCTACAAAAACAAACCCAAAACAATTAAGAAAATGGTAATAGGAATTTACATATCAATAATTACCTTAAATGTAAATGGATTAAATGCTCCAACCAAAAGACACAGACTGGCTGAATTGATACAAACACAAGACCCAAAAGTATGTTGTCTATCATAGACCCACTTTGCACCTAGGGACACAAACAGACTGAAAGTGAGGGGATGGAAAAAGATATTCCATGCAAATGTGAATCAAAAGAAAGCTGGAGCAGCAATTCTCATATCAGACAAAATAGACTTTAAAATAAAGACTATTATAAGAGACAAAGAAAGACACTACATAATGATGAAGGGAGATCCACCAGAGGGCAGACAGCAGAAGCAAGAAGAACTACAATCCTGCAGCCTGTGGAACAAAAACCACATTCACAGAAGGACAGACAAGATGAAAAGGCAGAGGGCTATGTACCAGATGAAGCAACAAGATAAAACCCCAGAAAAACAACTAAATAAAGTGGAGATAGGCAACCTTCCAGAAAAAGAATTCAGAAGAATGATAGTGAAGATGATCCAGGACCTCAGAAAAAGAATGCAGGCAAGGATCGAGAAGATGCAAGAAATGTTTAACAAAGAACTAGAAGAATTAAAGAACAAACAAACAGAGATGAACAATACAATAACTGGAATGAAAACTACACGAGAAGGAATCAATAGCAGAATAACTGAGGCAGAAGAATGGAAAAGTGACCTGGAAGACAGAATGGTGGAAATCACTGTTGTGGAATAGAATAAAGAAAAAAGAATGAAAAGAAATGAAGAGAGCCTAAGAGACTTCTGGGACAACATTAAATGCAACAACATTCTCATATAGGGGTCCCAGAAGGAGAAGAGAGAGAGAAAGGACCCAAGAAAATATTTGAAGAGATTATAGTCGAAAATTTCCCTAACATGGGAAACGAAATAACCACCTAAGTCCAGGAAGTACAGAGAGTCCCATACAGGATAAATCCAAGGAAAAACACGCAGAGACACACAGTAATCAAATTAGCAAAAATTAAAGACAACAAAAAATTATTGAAAGCAGCAAGGGAAAAATGACAAATAACATATAAGGGAACTCCCATAAGGTTAACAGCTGATTTCCCAGCAGAAACTCTACAAGCCAGAAGGGAGTGGCATGATGTACTTAAAGTGATGAAAGGGAAAAACCTCCAACTAAGATTACTCTACGCGGCAAGGATCTCATTCAGATTCAATGGAGAAATCAACAGCTTTACAGACAAGCAAAAGCTAAAGAACTCAGCACCACCAAACCAGCTCAACAAATGCTAAAGGAACTTCTCTAAGTGGGAAACAGAAGAGAAGAAAAGGACCTACAGAAACAAACCCAAAACAATTTAGAAAATGGTCATAGGAACATACATATCGATAATTACCTTAAACATGAATGGATTAAATGCTCCAACCAAAAGACTCAGGCTTGCTGAATGGATACAAAAACAAGATCCATATATATGCTATCTACAAGAGACCCACTTCAGACCTAGGGACACATACAGACTGAAAGTGAGGGGATGGAAAAAAGATATTCCATGCAAATGGAAATCAAACGAAAGCTGGAGTAGCAATACTCAGATCAGATAAAATAGACTTTAAAATAAAGGATGCTACAAGAGACAAGGAAGGACACTAAATAACGATCAAGGGATCAATCCAAGAAGAAGATATAACAATTATAAATATATATGCAACCAACACAGGAGCATCTCAATACATAAGGTAACTGCTAGCAGCTATAAAAGAGGAAATCGACAGTAACACAATAATAGTGGGGGACTTTAACACCCCACTTACACCAATGGACAGACCTTCCAAACAGAAAATTAATAAGGAAACAGAAGCTTTAAATGACACAACAGACCAGCTAGATTTAATTGATATTTATAGGACATTCCATCCAAAAACAGCAAATTACACTCTCTTCTCGTGTGCACGGAACTTTCTCCAGGATAGATCACATCTTGGGGCACAATTCATGTCTCAGTAAATTTAAGAAAATTGAAATCATATCAAGCATCTTTTCTGACCACAAGGCTATGAGATTAGAAATGAATTACAGAGAAAAAAACGTAAAAAACACAAACACATGGAGGATAAACAATATGTTACTACCTAACCAAGAGATCACTGAAGAAATCAAAGAGGAAATAAAAAATACCTAGCGACAAATGACAATGAAAACACCACGGCCCAAAACCTATGGGATGCAGCAAAAGCAGTTCTAAAAGGGAACTTCATAGCAATACAATCTTACCTCAAGAAACAAGAAAAATCTCAAATAAACAACCTAAGCTTACACCTAAAGCAATTAGAGAAAGAAGAACAAAAAGACCAAAGTTAGCAGAAGGAAAGAAATCAAAAAGATCAGAAATAAATGAAAGAAAAATGAAGGAAACAATAGCAAAGATCAATAAAACTAAAAGATAGTTCTTTGAGAAGATAAACAAAATTGATAAACCATTAGCCAGAGTCATCAAGAAAAACAGGGAGAAGACTCAAATCAATAGAATTAGAAATGAAAAAGGAGAAGTAACAATTGAAACTGCAGAAATACAAAGGATCATGAGAGATTACTACAAGCAACTGTATGCCAATGAAATGGACAACTTGGAAGAAATGGATAAATTCTTAGGAAAACATAACCTTCAGAGACTGAAGCAGGAAGAAATAGGAAATATAAACAGACCAATCACAAGCACTGAAATTGAAACTGTGATTAAAACTCTTCTAACGAATAAAAGCCCAGGACCAGATGGCTTCACAGGTGAATTCTATCAAACATTTAAAGAAGCACTAACACCTATCCTTCTCAAACTCTTCCAAAACATAGCAGAGGGAGGAACACTCCCAAACTCACTCTAAGAGGCCACCATCACCCTGATACCAAAACCAGACAAAGATGTCACAAAGAAAGAAAACTATAGGCCAATATCACAGATGCAAAAATCCTCAACAAAATCCAACAGAATCCAACAGCACATTAAAGGAATCATACACCATGATCAAGTGGGGTTTATCCCAGGAATGCAGGGATTCTTCAATATACGTGAATCAATCAATGTGATACACCACATTAACAAATTGAAGGATAAAAACCATATGATAACCTCAATAGATTCCGAAAAAACTTTTGACAAAATTCAACACCAATTTATGATAAAAACTCTCCAGAAAGTAGGTATAGAGGGAACCTACCTCAACATAATAAAGGCCATATATGAAAAACCCACAGCCAACATCGTTCTCAATGGTGAAAAACTGAAACCATTTCCTCTAAGATCAGGAACAACACAAGGCTGCCCACTCCCACAACTATTATTCAACATAGTTTTGCCAGTTTTAGCCACAGCAATCAGAGGCGAAAAAGAAATAAAAGGAATCCAAATGGGAAAAGAAAAGTAAAGCTGTCACTGTTTGCAGATGACATGATACTATACATAGAGAATCCTAAAGATGCTACCAGAAAACTACTAGAGCTAAGCAATGAATTTGGTAAAGCAGCAGGATACAAAATTAATGCACAAAATTTCTTGCATTCCTGTACACTAATGGTGAACAATCTGAAAGAGAAATTAAGGAAACACTCCCATTTATCATCACAACAAAAAGAATAAAATACCTAGGAATAAACCAAAGGAGACAAAATACTTGTGTTCAGAAAACTATAAGACTGATGAAAGAAATTAAAGACAATACAAACAGATGGAGAGATATACCATGTTCTTGGATTGGAAGAATCAACATTGTGAAAATGATTATACTACCCAAAGCAATCAACAGATTCAGTGCAATCCCTATCAAACTACCAATGGCATTTTTCACAGAACAAGAACAAAAATTTTTACTATTTGTATGGAAACCCAGAAGACCCCGAATAGCCAAAGCAATCTTGAGACCGAAAAACGGAGCTGGAGGAATCAGACTCCCTGACTTCAGACTATACTACAAAGCTACAGTAATCAAGACAGTATGGTTGTAGCACAAAAATAGAAATACAGATCAATGGAACAGGATAGGAAGCCCAGAGATAAACTCACACACATGTGGTCACCTTATCTTTGATAAACGAGGCAAGAATATAATTGGAGAAAAGACAGCCTCTTCAATAAGTGGTGCTGGGAAAACTGGACAGCTACATGTAAAAGAATGAAATTAGAACAGTCCCTAACACCATACACAAAAATAAACTCAATATGGATTAAAGACCTAAACGTAAGGCCAAACACTATCAAACTCTTAGAGGAAAACACAGGCAGAACACTCTATGACATAAGTCACAGCAAGATCCTTTGTGACCCACCTCCTAGAGAAATGGAAATAAAAACAAAAATAAACAAATGGGACCTAATGAAACTTAATAGCTTTTGCACAGCAAAGGAAACCATAAACAAGGTGAAAAGACAACCCTCAGAATGGGAGAAAATATTTGCAAACGAAGCAACTGACAGAGGATTAATCTCCAAAATATAGAAGCAGTTCATGCAGCTCAATATCAAAAAAAAAAACAACACAATCCAAAAATGGGCAGAAGACCTAAATAGACAATTCTCCAAAAAAGATATACAGATTGCCAACAAACACATGAAAGGATCCTCAACATCACTAATCATTAGAGAAATATAAAGCAAAACTACAATGAGGTATCACCTCACACAGTTCAGAATGGCCATCATCAGAAAATCTACATATAATAAATGCTGGAGAGGGTGTGGAGAAAAGGGAACCCTACTGCAATGCTGGTGGGAATGTAAATTGATACAGCCACTATGGAGAATAGTATGGAGGTTCCTTAAAATACTAAAAATAGAACTACCCTATGACCCAGCAATCCCACTACTGGGCATATACCCTGAGAAAACCATAATTCAAAAAGAGACATGTACCACAATGTTCACTGCAGCTCTATTTACAATAGCCAGGACGTGGAAGCAACTTAAGTGTCCATCAACAGATAAATGGGTAAAGAACATGTGGCACAGATATACAATGGAATAATCCTCAGCCATAAAAAGAAACAAAATTGAACTATCTGTAGTGAGGTGGATGGACCTAGAGTCTGTCATACAGAGTGAAGTAAGTCAGAAAGAGAAAGACAAATACCATATGCTAACACATATATATGGAATCTAAAAAACAAAAATTGTGCTGATGAACCCAGAGGCAGGACAGGAATAAAGACGCAGACATAGAGAATGGACTTGAGGACACGGGGACGGGGAAGGGTAAGCTGGGACGAAGTGAGAGAGTAGAGTTGACATATAGACACTACCAAATGTAAAATAGATAGCTAATGGGAAGCAGCTGCATAGCACAGGGAGATCAGCTCGGTGCTTTGTGACCACCTAGGGGGTGGAATAGCAAGGGTGGGAGGGAGATGCAAGAGGGAGGGGATATGGTGATATATGTATACGTATAGCTGATTCACTGTTATACAGCAGAAACTAACACAGCATTGTAAAGCAATTATACACCAATAAAGATGTTAAAAAAAATTACGAAAGTATATTAATGCATATGCACCGTGACCAAGCAATCCAGTACTGGACAATTTATTGTCTGAATATATATGTACATGTGAAAATATCGTATTCAATATTATTTTTACAATATTGTAATAGCAAAAATTACCCAAACATCACTGTGATTGGTTAAATAAGCAATAGTATAGTACATCAATTGAAAGAATACTATGAAGCTAAAAAAAATGAGGAAGCTACATATAGATATGAAAATATTTCTACAATATATTAATTAAACATTTAGGTATGAAATTCGGTATAAATATAATAACATTGGGGTTAGAGTTAAATATGAATGTGTATTCATATTTGCTTATAGAAAGATACACTGGAGGGACATATTAAACATGAAAAATAGAGGTTATATTGGTCGGGAGGGCTATATGAGTTAGGGACAGTGTGAAAGGAATAAGTTATTGTTAATTTTTAAATATTTTTTTAGATTTTTCAACTAAATGAATTTATTACCATCTCAAAAGATTAAATTTAAACATCTTTTCTTTTTACTAAATTCTGTGAATAGGATTTACAGATTAATTTAGGAAAAAATTATCCTTACTATAACGAGACTTCCTATGCATAAAGAGTATTTTCTTTCATTCTACTCAAGTTTTCATACCTACCTATGTTTTCAAATTTTTCTTTGTGTCAACCTTAAACATTTTTTAATACTTTTATTACTAAATATTTTATTATTATGGGTTGTGTTATAAACTGTACTTTTTTCTATATTTTCTAAAGGATTGTTTTTTGCATAGAGAGACTGTCTTAGTCTGTTTGGGTTGCTATAAGAGAATACCATTGACTAGGTGGCTTATAAATAATAGAAACTTATTTCTAACAATTCTAGAATTTGGGAAGCCCAAGATCAAGGCATCACAAGATTCAGTTTTCGCTGAAAGCTTCCTGGGTCATAAACAGTCATCTTTGCACTATGTCCTCAAATGGTAGAAGGGGTGAGGGAGCTCTCTTGGGTTTTTTATAAGGGCATTAATCCTGTTGGTGAACGCTTCACCCTCATGACCTAAGCACTTCCCAAAGCCCCATCTCAAAATAGTGTCACATTGGGGATTATGTTTCAACATATAAATTCTGAAAGGACATAAACATTCAGTCTAAAGCAGAGGTTGTTGATTTTATTATATTAATTTCATACTCAGACATCTTTCTGAATTGTTATTTTTTATAATACTTTTACAGTTGAACTTTTTGGATTCTTTCCTCTTGTTCATTTACATCAGTTTGAACTCGGAAACAGTGAGCATTAAATTGTAGCATTAAATTGTCGCAGCAAGCATTAATTGCTTTGTTCATGCCTTTAATGGGGAATGTTTCTTATGTTTCACACACACACACAAACATACACACACACACACACACACACACACAGTCATTTAATGAGATTTTATAGTAAAGAGAGACAATATTTTGGAGATGTGTGGGCAGGACATGATAGACCAGGTATTGAAAAACTACATCCATAGACCAAATCCAGCTTGCTGCCTGTTTTTATAAAGTTTTATTGAGACACAGTCACATTCCCTTGTTTATGTACTGTGCATGGCTGCTTTCACTGAAAATATTCACAATCTGCTTCTTTACAGAAGAGAATTTCCATCTCCAAGGCTAGACTATGTTTCAGTAACAATTACAAAATATTAGCTGCTTAACATAGAAAAAAGTTTATTTTTCTTGCTTAAACTGCCTGTCCAACATATGTTTGGCGGACTCAATAACCTGTAGCTGCACTGTCTAGAACACACACTCTTCTGGTGACATGTATCACTTCCTCTCATGTCCTATTGGCCAGAACTCATCACATGGTACTATAATTGGAACTATAAGGATTAGAAAGTGGAAGAGACTCTTAGTTTTGCTCTTGGGGTTTACAGTTTAATAAGGAAGAAATAAGGGAAAAGACAAGTAATCAGCTAAAATCCAAGTTCCATAAAAAGAAGCAAAGTTCTTAAAGGAGGCGAAAGCAGGAAGGAAGTAATCAAGCTCTTTCAGAATATGAGCAAAAGCTTTGCACAGGAGTAGCACTCAAGACCTCCTAAATGAAGATATGGAGTGGGGGTATTGAAAAAGAAGGGGCACTGTGAATAAAGCCCAGAGGCCAAAGTACTAGAGGTGCTTAGGAAACAGCAGAGTCTAGTTTGATTAAAATATATGGAATATTTAGGAGAAGAATGGGCATTATGGCTGGAAAGACAGACTGGGGCCATATTGGGAGGATCTTGAATGTATTGGGTATGAAGTCTTTTGCCAACAGGTGTAGACGTGTAGACTCTTCAGTCTCAATGGTTTAGCCCAGCATTGTATCCTCAGCACTAAGAAGATCTGTTGGCACATGCAGGTGTTCAATAAATATTTATTAAGTGAATGAAAGAATAGGTAAATGCTTTCCTAATATTCTCTTTGTTATTTTAGAATTTGCTGATAATGCACAATAAAGAAAATATATCAGTGAAGATTGATAATGCTGCTCACTCTTTGAACTTATAAAGAACATCTTCAATAAACAATCTAGGCATATTGGCCTTCTACAAATAAATAAGGCTCAAAGTAATTATTTTTTCCATCTTCCTGCTTTCAACCAAGTTTCATCCATTAATTTCACAGCACCCACCCCCAATTACTTTTTCCCTCAACTCTCTGCTCCACTTCTCCCAACCAGACAAGATCTCATCCCATTAATCCTAGTGACTTCCTACAAGTACTCAAATTCTTCACCTTAAAGTTACTTTTTCCAAAAGGAAATTCTAAATTAAGAATCACTTTAAATAAATGAAAAAAATGCTTTCTTATAGCATAGACCAAAATCAATTCCAGATGGATTAAAGAGTAAACTGCTTAAAAAATTCAACTCATAGAAAAAAATGGAATCAGATAATATCAAACAACTGAAGAGAGAAGGCCCTTGTAAGCTTAGAAGTGATAGAAGATATTTTAGGAGGGAAAAGTCAACAGGCTTACTACTAAATCCTAACTGCCTATAAATGAATAAAAAACAAATACATTAAAAGAAGTCACAGACCAAAGAAATTACTTGTAACATATATAATGTACAAATGGATAATATCTTTAAAGTAAAAAAAGAACAAATTATTGAGAGTTATCAAGATCTCTGAATGGGCAAAGGAAAGACAATTTAAGATAGAAAAAAAATTAGAAAGGTGGTCAGTCTTACTAGACCACCAAATTAAAAATAAATTAAGATACCCCTTTACTGAAAAAATGGTCAAAAATATATAAAATCCAATGCGGGAGGGCTTCCCTGGTGGCGCGGTGGTTGAGAGTCCGCCTGCCAATGCGGGGGACATGGGTTCGAGTCCTGATCCGGGAGGATCCCACGTGCCGCAGAGCGACTAAGCCCGTGTGCTACAACTGCTGAAGTCTGCGCGCCTAGAGCCTGTGCTCTGCAACAAGAGAAGCCACCACAGTGAGAAGCCCGCACACCGCAGGGAAGACACAACACAGCCAAAAATAAATAAATAAATATAAAAAAAAATCCAATGCGGGAGAGATATAGTAATAGTTGCACTTTTATCTACAGCTATGTTTGTAATTGGTGCAGCTCTTTAGGAAAGCAATTTGGCAATATGTATGAAGAAAAATGTAAATGTAGCTACTTTTTGATCCAGTAATTTCACTTCTGGGAACCTGTCCTAAGGAAACAATCCAAAATATAGAAAAAAGTTCATTTACCAAGATGTTCATCACAGCATTATTTGTAATTATGAAAAAATTAAAACTACCCAAATTTCCAATAAGGGGATAGTGAAGTAAATCACAATGCACCATTTGAGAAATTTTATGTGGCCATTAAAATATAGTTGAAAAGAAACTAAATAGGAAAATGCTTATTCTATAATTAGAAGAAATATTCAAAACATCAAGTAGGGTACAATATCCAATTAACAAGAGTTGTCATTTAAATGGTAAAATGATAGTGTTAACCCTCTACGCCCCCTTTGAAAAATCTTTGGTTATGAGAGTTTCCCACCTAAAATATCCTAATGATCAATTCCTTTCTTAGTGAAGACATGGGAGGGAACTGCAGTTTATGTCTCATTGTGCCACTCTTAGGTTGTTTTAAAGCACTATCCATCCTGCTCATCCTGAAATTCTCCCTCTCCACTGCTGTAGAAACCATTCTCTTACTTCTGAGCTATTGATCCATGTGAAGAAAGCTTAGCGCTAGTGTGTCTTTCTGTCAAGCTTGGACCCTACCTGGCCTCAGTGAGGTGTGGAGAGGCAATAAGTTTAGGATAGGAAAGGAACTGGAGGGTCTCTCACCACAGCGATGACCTTCTCGTAATACCCCTTCTACAGAGGAAAGAAGGCTAATGTCTGCTCCCCAGATTATCCTAAGTATTAGGAAAGTAACTGTGGCATGTCACCTATGTAGTCAATTGTGGACTAAACTGTACAAAAACTAAGCAAGTGAGACTGTCTTTGGCCTTTTCTAAGTAGGAGTACACTCTCAGTAGCATGTCTATGGTATAGTTATATTGCTGTACGATCATTTTTAATATGAACTAGAATAAATAATTTAACGAAGCTTCAAGTGCTTAACTTGGGCTTGGCCCTAAGTGCTCAACATGTATTAACCCATTGAATATTCACAATAGCTCCACGAGGTATGTGCTATTATCATCCTCATTTTACAGATGGGAAAACTCAGGTACAAAGATGTACCCAAGGTCACTCAGCTAGTAAATGATGAAGTCAGGAATAGAACCCAGTCAGTATGGCCCCAAAGCCTGTATTCTTAACCACTGTTTTATAAAGGCCTCTGACAATCCAGTTCCTACTACTTAATTCATTTTGATACTCATGTATTAGGCTTTTGAATGCTAATTATTGACAGTGAAGAAAACCATGAATTCCACTTGTATTTTCTTAATCCTCCTCATTGGAAGAGGTATCTGTTATGGGTTGAATTATGTCCTCCAAAAATTCATATCTTAAAGTCCTAACCCCCAATAACTCAGAATGTGACCTTTTTTGGATGTTGGACCTTTACAGAGGTAATAAAGTTAAAATGAGGTCATTAGGGTGTGCTGTAATCCAATATGACTATTGTCCTTATAAAAGGGGGAAATGTGGAGACAGGCACACAGGGAGGATGTCATGTGAAGATGAAGGCAGAGATGGGGCAGTGCTTCTACAAACCAAGGAACAACAGAGATTGCCAGCAAATTACCAAAATGTAGGAAAAAGACATAGAAATAATTCTCTCTCATATTTCTCAGAGTGAACTACCTCTGTCAACATCTTGATCTTGGACTTCCAGTTTGAGACACTTTGTTATTGGATCCCTAGCAAACTAATATAGCACTTTTCCCATTTTTGTTATCATTGTCTAGCTACATAACGAAAATTATTTTTTTCAAACCAAATAGCTGAGGAAACGGATGTAGGAGTCAAATGAAGAGTAGAGATTTGGGATAGGATGATTTAGAACAGTACTTTTAAAACTGCATTTCATGAAACCTTGCAATTCCAAATACAGGTATCCCCCGCTTTTCAAAAGTTCACTTTACACCAATTTGCTTTTATGAAAGACTTATATCAGTGCCTGTACATTAGTACATTTGTGACCAAAAGAAATCAAAGAGAAGTTTTGCTTTAATTTAGAAAGGCAAAAATAGTGTTCAGTGTTTGTTTCACAAGAGCACGTGCCCCTAGCAGTGAGAGTGGTACTGCCAAGCTCCTTCCCTGGAAACTACACTCAGCATCTCAGCATCAAGTCGCCATAGCTTTGAACTGTGTCTGTGAGCATCTGTGCTTTCTCTCAATTTATTTTGTGCATCCACTAGCAAGGTATGTTCTAAGGTCATTGCTTCTTTGCTTTATGCCATTTTGGCTTATGAAAGGCTTCCTAGGAACACTCTACTTTCAGATAGTGGGGGAAACAGTAGTTACCTGAGGAGCTTCCATGAGGTCAAAGGAGGTGAAGAGAGCAGGGTTCTGGAAAACTGTTACCTTCACACACACCCCAACTTTAATAGAAGCCAGTCTACTTTTCTCTGTTGCACAATTTGTGTTCAAACTAAGATGTTGTTCAAAAAAATTTTTCCATTGCATTTTAAAGGTCAAGAATTCCTATTTAAAAGCAAAACTTGTTTAATTTCTTCACTCAATACAATTTTACTGAGCCACTACTATGTGCCAGGCAATGTTTTATACCCCATGGACCAAATTTGTTGCCCCCAGGAACTCTGTGTTTTAAAAAATAACAGGATACAAGATTAACAGACAGAAATCTGTTGAAATTCTTTATACTAACAATGAAATATCAGGTAAGGAAAGTAAAAAAAAGTCCCTTTTGAAATCACATCAAAAAAAAAATTAGGAATAAACCTCACCAATGAGGTGAAAGACTTATATGCTGAGAACTATAAAACATTCCAAAAAATGGAGAGATATCCCTTGCTCTTGGATTGAAAGAATTAATATGGTTAAAATGGCCATATTACCCAATCTACAGATTTAATGTGATCCCTATCAAACTACCCATGACATTTTTCACAGAACTAGAACAAATAACCCTAAAATTTGTGTGGAACCACAAAACACCCAGAATTTCCAAAGCAATCCTGAGGAAAAAGAACAAAGCTGGAGGCAGAATCTCCCAGACTTCAGAGAATACTACAAAGCTATAGTAATCAAAAAAGCATGGTATTGGCACAAAAACAGACATATGGATCAATGGAACAGAATAGAGTCCAGAAATAAACCCACACACCTATGGTCAATTAATCTTTGACAAAGGAGGCAAGACTATACAATGGAGAAAAGACAGTCTCTCCAGCAAGTGGTGCTGGGAAAGCTGGACAGCCACATGTAAATCAGTGAAGTTAGAACACTCTCTCACACCATGTACAAAAATACACTCAAAATGCTTAAAGGCTTAAATATTGGACATGACACCATAAAACTCCTAGAAGAGAACATAAGCAAAACACTCTCTGACATAAATCGCACCAATGTTTTCTTAAGTCAGTCTTCCAAGGCAATAGAAATAAAAGCAAAAATAAATAGGACCTAACCAAACTTATAAGCTTTTGCACAGCAAAGGAAACCATAAATAAAACAAAAAGACAACCTATGGACTGGGAGAAAATATTTGCAAACGGTGCAACTGACAAGGGCTTAATTTCCAAAATACACAAATAGCTCACACAACTCAATAACAAAAAACCCCCAAGCAACCCAATCAAAAAACGGACAGAAGACCTAAAGAGACATTTCTCCAAAGAAGACATCCAAATAGGCAGATGAAAAGATGCTCAACACTGCTAATTATTAGAAAAATGCAAATCAAGACTACAATGAGGTATCACCTCACGTCAGTCAGAATGGCCATCATCAAAAAGTTTACAAATAACAAATGCTGGAGAGGATGTGGAGAACAGGGAACCCTCCTACACTGTTGGTGGGAATGTAAATTGATGCAGTCACTACGGAAAACAGTATGGAGGTTCCTTAAAAAACTAAAAATAGAGTTACCATATGATCCAGCAGTCCAATTCCTGGGCATATATCCAGAGAAAACTCTAATTAGAAAAGATACATGTACCCCAATGTTCACAGCAGCACTATTTACAATAGCCAAGACATGGAAGCAACCTAAAGGTCCATTAACAGATGAATGGATAAAGAAGATACTGTACATATATACAATGGAATATTACTCAGCCATAAAAGAGAATGAAATAATGCCATTTGCAGCAACATGGATGGGCCCAGATATTGTCAGACTAAGTGAAGTAAGTCCACAGAGAAAAGACAAATATCATATATCTCTTACATGTGGAATCTAAAAAATGATACAAATGAACTTACTTACAAAACAGAAACAGACTCACAGACAAGCAAACAAATTCATGGTTACCAAAGAGGAAAGGAGGGAGGGGGAGGGATAAATTAGGAGCTTGGGATTAGCAGATACAAACTACTATATATAAAATAGATAAACAACAAGGTCTTACTATACAGCACAGGGAACTATATTCAAAATCTTGTAATAAACTGTAATGAAAAAGAATATTGGCTTAACCAAAAAACTTGAAATTTTAAGTAATAGTTGACTAATGTGCTCATTTATATTAATCAAAACATGAAATAGCCAATCAAAATTTATTTAGCTTTTAAGTAAAAAATGATGTCACTTTGTATAGTCTTAATAAGTCTAAGATTTTGTTTTGTTTGAAATATTGCAAAGAGATGGTGGTTTCCATTTTTTACTTTCCAAATCCCTAAGATCTCTATTCTCTTGGCTTGGAATAACTGAGTGAGGGGTCTCAATGGAATTTAAAATATGAAGGTTTTCTATTAAATAAAGAGTAAACAGAGAAACCATAGGGATTGGCTTGTCTCCATTCTTCTCAAAAAAGCAACCAACAAGATATTTGAGCTTATAGGTCCTTTAGGAAGCTAAAGTTTGACAGTTTGGGGTTATGTATGGCCTGGAAGAAAGGAGGCTTCAAAGTATGAAATACATAATATTCTGGAACACAATTGCCACTGAGATGGTTTTCAAGTCTGCTGAAGATTAACTTGAAGCTTGGGCATTTACTCAGCCTCAGAAACAGATGGATCATTCTGTTGTCAAATACTTACCTAGCAGAGATGTGTGTGAGACACTGCACTAGGCAGAGGAGGCCCAGCCCAACAGTGGAGCAGGAAAACTGTGGGAAGAACTGGTAAGGGTTGTAACCATTAAACAGGATGCAGGCGTGGCTGGCCAGCTCTGTTCTTTCCTGCTCCTGGCCTGCACTATCCCCACACTGTCAGGAGCTGAGGGCCCCTTTCTCTTCACTCACTGGACCAAGAGATGTTTCCTCTGAGGTTTTTTTTTTTTTGTTTTTTTGTGGTTTTTTTTTGCGGTATGCGGGCTTCTCACTGTTGTGGCCTCTCCCGTTGCGGAGCACAGGCTCCGGACGCGCAGGCTCAGCGGCCATGGCTCATGGGCCCAGCCGCTCCGCGGCACGTGGGATCCTCCCGGACCGGAGCACGAAACCGTGTCCCCTGCATCGGCAGGCGGACGCTCAACCACTGAGCCACCAGGGAAGCCCTGAGGTTCTTTTATTATTATTATTATTGTAATTCAAGAGAAAGATGACTTTTTATGCTACCACAATTGTCATTAAAACTCAATCTTTAAAGATTTGGCTTCCATATTATTGGACAAGAAACATCCAACTGTGTCTCTCCACTTTCTTTTAAATAATGCACTAGGTTCTGTGGAGAAATATGAAAAAGAGAAGCAGCTCAAGGAGTGAGACTGTAAACCCATGAGCCTGATTTTTAACAAGAGTCCCAATATTTTTATCCAAACAACTATTGTTTTCCTTCACAGAATGCACCCATAAGCTATAAACATTCTCATAACAATGCCATTGACCAAAGATGACCAAGAAATACTTTTGGAATTGCCTTCCAGGGTCTGAAACATTTTCTTTTAAACAACCTCAGAGGTGATAAATCACTTTGGGCAAGTTATTTAATTTCTTTGTCCCTAAGTTTCCTCACAGTAAAATGGTGATAATGACAGTATCTACACCTCACTGGGTTATTGTGCGGGTTAAATGAGAAAATCTACAAATAGTACTTTGCACAGTGCTTGGCACCTAGCAAGCATTCAGTAAATGCTATTAGTATTATTAGTACTATAATTATCATTGTCACAGCTCCTGGAGGATGCGTGAGGTTTTCAAAGTGTTGAAAGGCTTTTGCAAGTAAGTCTTCAATCAGATGGGTGATACAACCAGGTAACAGTTTTATGTCGGCAGCAAGCGGAGACAACAAAGCAAGAAATATCTTTTATTTTTGTAGTCTAATAAACTGGACTTTTAAAAAATGTGCCAAAAAATGGCAGCACACTTTAAAAAAGTACTATCTTCCTGATGTGACTCCTCTGAAAGAAACAAACAGGCTTCTTGCAATGGAAACTTCATGGAAATGTGTGACTTCACCGTCAGTCACTGCTTCCAGAGTCATGCCTGGTTCAATCTAATGGGAGTTGACAAACATGAAGATGGCATGTGCAAACTGAAATAATACAAACAAGCACATGTGCATCTGTGCTTTGTAATTCTCTGTAATTTTATCTCCTCCGTGTGTTATTTGTCTCTCTGTGAGCCTTTGAGGACAAGGGAAAGGGGGTTTTCTTAGAAGCTTCAAGTGTCTGTGTTCTTCATATTTATGTCATTACACGTTTATAACGGGGCATCTAAATTGTTCACGTGGCAAAGAACACAGATAGGGTTTTTTTCTCCTCTCTTCAACTTGCTACTAGTCGCACAAGGTTCAACTCTTCAATTCTACTTTAATTCTAGAAACATTTATGGAGTGTCTGTTATGTGTGGGGCTCTGTAAATATGGTTCATGTCATCAAGGAACTTCCTACCTGATGGGACAGATGAGATTTTAAATCCACGTGAAACAGATAAATCATGATACCAGGCAGTACTAAAATCTCAGAAACAGATAAATGTTGTGGGATGTCAGTAGAAGACTGATCTGATAAATGGTCTGGAGAAATATCATGGAAAAGTGGGATTTAAGGGAATTTACATTCAATATTTTATTTGCAGAGGAGGCGGGGAGTTGGGGAAGAACAGTAGTCTGTTCATTCAACACCTGTGTTTGAACATCCCCCCCCCTTGTTTGCCAAGAAGGTCTCGATGCAAAAATGAAAAAGCACCTTCCCTAACTGGAAGGAAATTTAGAATCTGGCTATATAGAAAAACATACACAAAAATAAATAAAGAATAAAATGTGAAATTTGCTATGAGGTGGAAGAGTATTCAGATGATTTAAAAGAAAAGTAATTCCATATTTATGTGTCCTCGATAAAAGTCCAGAAAGATAGATACCAAACTGTTAACTGGGGTTGTCCACTTTACATATTGTGAATTGTTTGAATTATTTTTCCAATGGACACGTGCATGTATTATATGGGTTATTTTCACAAGGCACTATGGAAAAGCCTTTGGAAAAAAAGAGGGTGCTGACTTTGGGGATTTGGGGAGGTTCCAGAGGAAGACAGCTTTTAAGTTTTGTCCTCAAGGATGGCTGGGATCATAATAATAACAATGCCAACACTTCTTGAACATATTTTGTGTGCCAGATTCTAGGCTAAATGATTTATAAATATCTTATATAAGCCCCAAACAACTCTTTTGAGGTATTTTATCCTTATTTGTAGAGCTCAAGAATCTGAGACTTGGACTTCCCTGTCAGGCCAGTGGTTAAGACTCTGCACTTCCACTGCAGGGGGCACGGGTTCCATCCCTGGCTGGGGAACTAAGATCCCACATGCCACGAGGCCAAAAAAAAAAAAAAAAGAATCTGAGACTTAAGGAGTTCACACATTGACAGCCAAAGTTTAAAGCCAAGTTGTCTAGCTCTAGAATCTATCCACATAACTTCACATTAAACAGCTTTGGGTGGAAATGGAGGGCATAATTCTCCAACTTCAAGGAAGAGAATTAAATAAAAACAAGGAAGTGGAATAGCAAGATATATGTGGGGAATCCTGAGCATCTTCGTGTATGAACCATTATCCATATTAGGAACTTTTCCTTATATGGGGTAGAGTTACCCCATAAAAGGCTATGAATATTTTTAAGGCTCTTGATTAATTATATTGTTCCTACCTAGCCTCCCTGCCTCTAATATTCTACACTTAGAAGACGTCTTCCACACTAATGCCAAATAAATAATCCTAGAGCAGTTACTTTCCCAGTTAAATACATCAATGAATCCCATAGTGTGTAGAATCCTTCCCAAATTCTTTATTATGTAGATCAAATTGCTGCAACATCTGGGTCTAACCAATCTATTAAGTTCCCAACACACCTTACATTCCAAATCAGAGGTTCCAGGTCTATTTTTTCAGTCACATTGGTTAAGGATTATCTTTATTTCCTTGTTGAAGAAGAATGGAAGACCACTATCAGAACAGTATCTTCTATAGACAAATAACCAAGCACAGTAACCAACCAAGTCTTCCTATTATGAGTGAAAAATTATGCTTTCAAACCAAAATTGATTAATTTTCTTGTAAAAGGCAGAGGAGAGATCAAAATTGCAGGTGTGTCACTCAAAAGGTGCACTCCTCGTAACAAAAAGAAGTTCAAAGTCACAACATTTCCAAGAACTTTTACAGCCAGCTACAAAAAAGTTGTTGGCAAAGGTTTCTCAAATTCCTGTATCAATATTGCTGATAAGGGTGCTCACAGTAATTTTTGAGATGGAAGATAAAATGGAAACATTTCTTTATGACCATTATCTTGAGTGGTGTATATCAGTGATACATGCAGTACCTTAAATAGGTTGAACCCGTTGCTTTAGGCTCAAACTTTCACAGTTTTTAGTATTGTACATAAAATAATCAGAATTTCTTAAGACCAAAATGGTGACCCAAATGGCTCATTCTCTGAGCTTGTGTCTTTTCAGCATTGGATGATTTTCTTCACTCAGCAGAAGAAGAAATCCTGGAGTATATCACTGAGAACATTTTTCAAAAATCACATCCACATTCTAACAAAGAACATGGAAAAATACAGAGGCCAATACTACCAGAGAGTGAATTTGGAATCCATTCACCCGCATCTTCCAAGTTGAGTTACTCAACATTCAATTGTCCTACTTTTGAGTGTAATAGACTCATCAACTCAACGTATGATGAAAAACCCAAAGTAGTCTTCAGTGAGCAATTGCTCCATAATTTCTCCATCTTAATACCCACAACTTGCTGCCATTTCTAAGGATCTATAATTCCGCATTAAGATTTTGCAATTAAATAGAAACAAAAAGTAAAAGGTAAGCACCTGCATGTGAAATCTGGCGTAAAGCTCAAACAATCTGATGCTGAGGTAAGGCTATTCTTATTCATATTAATTTTAAAATACATTTTATTTTTAAAACATCATGATGAATTTTTTTCACTTGTTGGACATCAGTAATCTATTCCTTAAGTGGTTTCCAGATGTCAAACTTTTAAAACTGTGCCTTATAGAGTCCTGTCTTACTAAGGCTTATTTCTCTGCTTCAAATTACATCGTATCTATACTTTCCGTTCATAACTTCAAAATTGCTTTGTAAGTGGCTTGCTCAGCATTACTTAAGCCCAAGTGGGAACTCTGTCATTCCCTGAGTAGATGCTGCCAAGCAATGGTAATATCACTAGAACATTAAAATCAATAATCCTGAAACATCGGGGATTTTCTTTATTTAAAAACTATGTCTTTTCTGGTTATGATATCTTTTCCCTTGGAATCTAGAGTCTATTAGAAGTTCCTTACCTATAGAGAAACAAAAAAATAATGGATGAGGGATACAGTGAGAAAAAAAAATACAGTGCCTAGCCCCCTCAATAATGAAGGTCCATTAAGAGAAAACCCGAACTTTGTGGACAAAGGTTTGTCTTTAGCGCTCCCATATCATAGCAATGGCTCCATGTGAGGATACACAGATTCTCAACTCCATACCTTAGTTTCCCAAGGGCCAATGTTTATCTTTTAGTGGCAGAAAGTTTAGGAGACTCTCTTAGTAACTCTAAGCATGAAACTTTTGTATGTACCAAGAAAAGAAAAGTCTATAACCTGTCTTGGTGGGTATACTGCTGGGCATGTGAGTAAGGAAGATTCTGAGGCAGATGTGAGACAACTGGTGTCACTGACTACATTTTTCTTCTGAACCTAGCAACCGATTTCCCAAGTGAATTAAATCACAAGCTACAAGAATCTTAGAGCTGTAAGGAACTTGAGGGATCTTCATTATGCATACAAAGAAACTAAGGCCAAAACAGGTTATGTCACTAACTCAGAGTCAAACGAGCTTGTTTCTGGGTCCAAGTAAGGAAAAAGTTCTCCAAACTCGCAGACCACAACACTGTTTTCAGCCCTTGCTTTTTGATTCTTAGTTTCCTTAGGAGAGAGAGGCATCTCACTACCTACCACCTGTACCCACCAGATCTCACAATCAGCTTCATTAGGGATTGCCTTACATTACAGAGATACAGAACACATTAGCAAGGAGTTTGTGGGTCTCTCTCTAGACAGTTTGAAGAAGGAGAAGGAGCTCTCTATTAAGGGAATATTTGAAGTGCAGTCCTTACTGGAAGCAAAGGCACAGAGTAGCAGTCTGCTGAAATTCCTTTCACGGCCCATGATTCTTTTATGCAACGTTCTCTATGAGAAACATAAAGTATTGAGAAGCCTCCCAGCCGGTCAACATCAAAATGAAAATTTCATCTCAGATAAAAGCAGAACTAATCTTTGATTTAATCCTACTAAGCCCTGTGCCCAGTTTCTTCAGGTTAGTGTGAGTCCAATATAGACAGAGGTTAAACTAATTAGAGCACACACTGACAATGCGGGCAGGTTTTCAGAGGTATTTGAAGACTGTGTCTACCTTGTCAGCTCAAGGCTTGCAGCGAGTAAATAAACTTAACCCTAGATTAACCCTAGATTAATCCAAAGACAAAAGAACCTTCAGACAAGAGACTAAGATAGGGCTGAGGGGGAGGGGGAAGAAAAATATGCTATGTCCTAATCATTAGGAAAGAACAGGCTGTCCAAGCCAATTCTGTTCTGATCTATAATGAGATCAATTGCATCTGGAGCTCTTGGGGCACTGGCAGCAGACACAGGGACAGCAGGGCTGCTCCGAGGAAGGATTACCTCATTGATGAGAGCAGCCAAGGCTACCAACCTCCCTTTCTGACCCTCCTTCTCTGAGCCTGCCCTCCCTCTCCTCAGCCACCAGTGGACTGCCAGTTGCCCGGTGAAGCACAGCTAGCCTGCGAAGTAAATATGTCAATGTATTGAAACTACAGTCTCTTTTCCAATCGGCCAACTAAGTGTCTTTCTGTCCCGATCTATCTTAAACTTTAAACCAGCAGAAGCTAGCCAGCTGCTTTCAAATGGTTGGTCTTCTTTCTTTCCCCAAAACTCTCTGTTGGAGCTACCTCTACAGATCATATTTAGGGGGGACTTTTAACCATCTCTCTTATCCCCCTTCAGCACTGAATACATCTGCATAAATGTGGGAAGATGGCTTTTCATTCCTCTCCCTGGCCCGAGAAGACGCAAGTTGCTTTGCAACTAGACTCCTCCCCAAAGGAAATGCTAGGATCTTCTTTCTTTCCGCTCTTTTACTAATTTCCTCCTTCAAGCAGCACAAGAAAGCAAAATGGATAATGCCTCTATGAGCCACTTCAATCAGTGATCATACCAGAGTAGAACTGCTATGGAAGGGGAGTCAGAGAAAGGGTACAGATAAGGCTTGAGTCAGGTAGGGACTGGGAAGACAGAACTTTCCCTATTAGCAGGGGAAAAAATTGTGGGGGGAGAAAGGCTTACACTGGCTTATTAAAAAAAAAAAAATGGCATAGAAGGCCTCTTGGACTTCAGATAACTCTTACAAAATATTTTGATGGACTGAGTGCAAAAAGTGAATCAAACATATGGATTAAATTTTCATTAAAATACAGATGGGTTTTTTATTGCTATTATTAAATTAAGCAAAATGTTTGGCAAAGTAGATTTGGTTTTGGCCAAACCTAGGACATTTGAAAAATAGTTCTGAGATATTCAGTGAACTGAACACAAAGCCAGGTTTACCCATCCCTAGAGTTTGGAAAAATGAAACTTGGCTCATCAAGGTTTGATTCAATGTCAAATGTATTTGTGGGGAAATAAGTTTCTGAAGCACCAAAACTGCCTACGTGCCTTGGGAGTGCAGTGGAAATGCCCAACAGTTATTGAATAACTCAGCCTGCCCCAGCACCCCAAAAGGCAGCAATCCATTGACCTGAGAAAAAGGTGAGTTGCTCCCCTCCTCCCTCACCAAGATATTAAGAACTGAACCAAAGCCAGTGTGCTGTCTAGCCTAGAAAATGAGCACAAAGCAGCAAATGAATAGGAAATGCTCATTTGAGAGGAAGGTCATCACCATAGCTGGATGGCTGACAGGGGGCTTTTATTATCTGCATTGACCAGAAGAATTTAGAAAAGCAAAGGACAATAAAAGTATTGATGAAAGGTGAGGTCACATTGTTTGGAAGTTTTTTCCAGACATTAAAAACTTCATTTTATTTTTTTGGAAAAAAAAAAAAATTCCAAAGGAATGCATGGAAATTTTTGGCACTCTAATGCCATTCCATTTGAATATCTTTCCATCAACCCATGGGTTACTGGAAGATTTTTTTTAAATCCGTCTATCAGCAAGCCATCTGAACATGACTATACATGAAATTTCAAGTTTAGCAGTCTTTGATTCCTGCATATGGCCATTGTGAAACGCCATTCTACCCATGGTGAAACTTTAGCTTTCTGCCAGTGCTTTAGGGGAAGGAGGTCACCTGAAGAACCAAGTTTTCTAGGCAACTCAATGTTCTAAGTATCAAGCTCAGCATCAAACTACCGGAGGTTTGTATTTAAACCACTTTGAGTAGAAATACTTGTCAATCTATGATCTACCGCTCTGTATTCTTAAAGGACCCCATTGTATTGCAACAATGTTCTAAAGGTAGTTGAGGCAAATAGGGCTATTTGCCTCTAAACTATATGATCTTAGCTTGCAATACTTTTTTTATATTTAACTATAGTTGGTTTATAATACTGTGTTAGTTTCAAGTGTGCAATGCTTTTTTAATACTTGTATTTTCTTTGTATAGTGTATGAGTTAGGAAAACAGAATCACTCTAGGTATTTAAAGCACGACAGAATTTAATATAGGAATTTAGCAGTATATGCAATCATTGGAAAGGCTGGGTGGTGCGAAGATCAGGGACACCACTGCTAGCACTGAATAATTCAGGAAATGAAGGCTTCATAGGAGACTGCTCCCCATGACCTTAACCAACTGTCGTACAAGAGCAGGTGATTCTCAAGAATGGAAGTCCTTGAAAAAACTTCCTTTTGCTGTCTGCTGATGTCCACATGCCCACTCAAGCTCTGGCTAGAAAACAGCCTCTCCTTTTTCACATTCTGTGTCTTGCACGAGCACCTCTCACTGGTAAAACCAAAACCTGAACCCTCCTAGTAAAAGGAAATGTAGTCTCCAGACTTCCAGTGCTTGCACATAGGAGAGAGTTTGGAAGGGAGACAATGATGTCAACAGACATCTCATTGGTACATATGGTTTTCCTGCTTTTTATGGCCAGTTGCTGAAGACTCTAACACTTACTCTGTGTGTTTGTCCTAGCTGTCCCACTCCATTCCTGTCCATCTTTTATTTTTGTGGCACTTAACATGGTACTGACTTGAAAATCTGATATGTAATTTATTAAGAATAAACTGTCCTGAGTGAGCACATTGAGACCTTTATAATGAAAAACAGTGTAGTGGAGTGGTGGGTGCTGGGCCAGATGTATTAAGCCTAGCTCTGCCAATTACAAGCTATGTTATATTAATACTTCTATCCATAGGTTTCCTCATCTGAAAAATGGGAATGATATCAACTGCCATACTCACCTTTCCCAAAGACACTGCGAGTATCAAATGATTTATGCAGGGCTTCCCTGGTGGCGCAGTGGCTGAGAATCTGCCTGCCAACCCAGGGGACACGGGTTCGAGCCCTGGTCTGGGAAGATCCCACATGCCGCGGAGCAACTGGGCCCGTGAGCCACAATTACTGAGCCTGCGCATCTGGAGCCTGTGCTCTGCAACAAGAGGGGCGGCGATAGTGAGAGGCCTGTGCACCGTGATGAAGAGGGGCTCCCGCTTGCCGCAACTAGAGAAAGCCCTCGCACAGAAACGAAGACCCAACACAGCCATAAATAAAAAAAAAAAAAAAAATGATTTATGCACATGAAAGTACTTCACAAATTGTAGAGTACTATAAAATGTAATTCATTCTCTACCTCATTCTTTCAACACATTTATTTAGTGCTTATTTAGTTAGTCTAAGGCATAGACTTAGGTATTTCAGGAGTATAATAGAAGGACAAACAACTGTCCCTGTATCCTAAAAATTTACCACTCAGTAGCAGAATAAAATATATTAATGGAAAGCCAAAATACAAAGTAGAATGTCACAAGAGCCATAAGGACAATTCTAACGACAACAACAATTATAAACAACAACAATTTAGTCTAGGAAGGAGCTGTTATTTCCATCTGGAGCAATTAGTAGGGTTTTTTTGACCCAGCTCTCTCATCTGCTTGTGTATTCTTCTATTTGATTCCTGGACCCCGACTTTCATGTACTCTCTATGTCCTATAGATTCCGTTGCCTAAATGTCATCAGTTATCCACCTAATTCTTTTCTCTCCATTCCCTTTGTAATTGTTTTAGTTCAGTGTCTTATTACTGTTTGCCTGCTCCGTTACAATACCTTCCTCACTAATCTATCTGCCCCCAAGCTTGCCCACTCCACCTCACCCAACCCACAACCTAATATAAGGTTCATCTCTGCCACTCTCAGAATGATCTATCTAAAATGCAAATCTAGTCACATAATAATCTACTTAAAATCCCTTCAAAAAACGACCGCTAGTCTCAGGATGAAGTTGAAATGCCTTCACTTAATACACAAAGCCTTCCGTGATTTGGCCTGTTTGCCCTTCTAACCTTGATCTACTTGGGATGTGACTTCATGCATGCACTTTGTGACACCTATTTTCATGACAGCTCCCCCTCCCCCATTCATAGTTCATGATAGTTTAAGTTAGTCCTGAAAATAGGGATTAGAATTGGGAGATTGGTGGCCTGGGGAAAAAAGAGCTGGCTGGAGAAAATAAAGAGGAAAAAGTGTAATAAGGCGGAAGGAAGAAAGGTAAAATCTGCTGTTGGTGACGTCTGGCTCACATAATACTGGATGTAGGAGTCAGGACCCAAGCTGACTGTCAGTTACCAGAGGATTTACCAGGGAGGGGCTCTCAATACTGTGACCACACAGATAAGATCGTTCTCTATGTGAAGGCCTAAGTTAGGAACTCTGACTCTCTCTGTGGAAGAGGAATCCATTAGAGAGGAGGCCGTAGGTGATCACATGATGCTCCACTATACATAATGTTGTCCAAATGTTTTGTAGTGGGACGTGGTTGTTGCACTTATTGTGATGACCGCCTGATATTTGCATAGCACATTACAGTTCGCCAAATGTTGCCATAAATATCTCATTTGAGGATCAAATATCTCATCTGAGGATCAAACCCAAATTAAAGGATGGAGTTTTCAAAGGATACCTAGGCTAACTTGCAAGGTTAACTAAAATGGTTATCTAATACTATATTTTGATGGAGCCTTTGAACGCTTGGCAAAACTAATGTGTTTTATTGGGTGTTACTTGAAATTAACATGGCAACATGATAGCGTCACAAAAATACTTGAATGAATAATCACAAACCTTTGTGCTGAGAACTTACATCATCTCTTTAAGAAAATCAGCTAGTGGAGAATGGAAGGTTAAAGAGAGTAGGTAGTGTGAGAAGACAAGGAGGCTGGTGTTGACTGCTGACTTGCCTTTCTTTGCTCTCTTTATGTGTCAGACTGCTGTGGGTGTGCCATTGTGTCTAAGGGGGAAGGTGAGGAAGAGATATTCAGGGAGGAAGAAAAAGACCCATTCATTTTATAATTAATGGGTTAACTAAACTTTTCTGAACATTTTTCCTTATTTAAAGATTTAAAGGCCCACGAGTTTAATCTTGTGTTACTGAACTAGTGATTGGTTTATATCAAGCATATTAAAAATTAACTTTTTCACAAAACCTTTCTCCTTCTTACTCAAACACCAAAGGTCTGTCAATATCAACTTAGAGTAACGAAACTAAACAAAATGTGTTTTAGACCCCAAACTGAAACTTGAAAGGATAAGAAATTCTAAATGTAAACAATGCTTTTCAATCACTTCACAGATCATTATCCCTTCCTTTTCCCTCCCTTCTGAAGATCACTTCTGAAATAACTAGATCTTTGTGTTCTGAAGTTTCTGGCAGGATCCATAAGACTTGATTCAGACCGCAGGGCAAATACCCTGCTTGGGCAAATTAAAAACCAGAAGTGTTTTCATTTGGGACATCTGGTCACCCAGTCTTATGCCCTCTTTCTAAGAGTAGTGTAGTCCCTAAAGTTATTAATATCCTTCTGGAGAATCAGGAGGACTGCTTCATGTACATCTCAATCTTATAGACAAGAAGAGACTACTTCATGGCTTTGAACTTCTTCGTGGAAAACTAGGACTGTTACAGTGGCCTTAACTTAAAGATCTTTCATGCTCATCATGGCTCTCTAATTAGGGAAGGGATGAAAAATAACATTTGTGAAGCGCTCCATAGCTGTTTTTCATACTTTTTGTATTTGTTTCCTGTTCCTTCTGTAACAAATCACCACAAAGTTGGTGGCTTAAAAAAAATGCACATTTACCCTTTTATAGTTCTAGAGGTCAGAAGTCTGAAATCAGTTTCACTCGGCCAAAATCAAGGTGTCAGTACGCTCTAGAGAAGAATCTGTTTTCTTGACTTTCCTACCTTCTAGAGCTGTATTTCTTGCAGTTATTGGCTCATGACCCTTTCTGGCATCTTCAAAGTCAGCCATAGGGGATCTTGCTTCAGTGGTCGCATTGCCTTCTTCTGTGTCAAATCTTGCTCTGCCTCCCTCTTATAAGAACACTTGTGATGGTACTGGGTCCACCCTGATGATCCAGGATAATTTCTTTATCTCAAGATCCTTAATTTTAATCACATCTGCAAAGTCTCTTTTGCCATATAAAGTAAAATTCACAGTTTCCAGGGATTGGAACCTGGATATCTTCAGGGCCATTATTATTCAACCTCCTTCAATTCTGTTTTTAATTTTCATAACTGCACAATTGCACAGACATTGTTATCTCCACTCTAAAGATAAGGCTACTGAGGCAGAGACAGGTTGAAAAATGTATCATTGTTACAGGTAATGAGCAGCAGAGCCAATTCTTCTAGATTTATGGAAGAAAAGCAGGAAAATCAGAGATACAAAGGAACATTGATGACAACTTTTTAAAATCTTTTTTCTCCAATTTCCTCCCATCTTCTCCCTATATAGCAGGGAAACCTAAGATCTGCCCTCTATATCTGCCTGGCATTGGCAGAAAAAAACTTTCTATTTCCAAATGTATGGTTGGAAAGGAATGATCACTGACAACTGATGGGGATTGAATTCCATATTTTATCTAAGCCTATTTTATGACTTTTCTCATCTTTCAACTTTTATTACAAAAACAATTTTTAGTCCTTTCTATGTGCCAGCCACTGTTCTATATATTTTTATGTGTATCAACTCATTTGACTCATTTGACATCCCTATGCTGTCGATGTTATCATTATTCTTATTTTTACATTTCACAGGTGAGAAAATTGAACCATACTGTGATTAAGTGATTTGGTCAATTTTTCACAGTTCAGGATTTAAGCCTAGGCATCTTTAACCATTAGGTTCTGCACTATACTACTTATAATCTAACACTTACATATTTTTTAACCTCTTTGTACTTTGCAATAACAGGTTTTATTCTGATTCCCCTTTTTTTCCATATCACTAAGTATAGTTTATTATACATAATAGGCCTTTAAATGCTGAATAAATTAATGAATATTGATTGTGATTATATTTCTCTTTTTTCTCATGTGTTTACTCCTGAATGCATTCCTGCAGAACCCTGTTACTCAAAGTGCGGTCTCCAAAAAAGCAGCATAGGCATCACCTGGAACCTTACGAGAAATGGAGAATCTCAGGCCCCACCCCAGACCTACTGTATCAGTAAGTTTCCCACATGATTCACATGCACATTAAAGTTTGAAAAGCACCTTTTAAAGCACCTATTTAGGGCTTCCCTGGTGGTGCAGTGGTTGAGCGTCCGCCTGCCGATGCAGGGGACACGGGTTCGTGCCCCGGTCCGGGAAGATCCCACATGCCATGGAGCGGCTGGGCCCGTGAGCCATGGCCGCTGAGCCTGCGCGTCCGGAGCCTGTGCTCCGCAACGGGAGAGGCCACAGCAGTGAGAGGCCCGCGTACCGCAAAAAATAAATAAATAAATAAATAAAGCACATATTTAGATTTTACAAACTTATTCCACTATATCCACATGGTTCTCTCACCTGCCTATACACTTGAATGCCTTGGCTCTGGCCTCTTCAATTCCATCCCAAGTCTAAGGTTCTATGATTTGGCCAGTTCCACAAAAGCTATTCCTTTTGTAAGCACTTGTTTCTTTGTGAGATGAGCAGAATGACTCAAGGAACACATTAGTAGCTAATTTTTTGGGTTTTGTTTTTTGCTTCAAAGCAAGCACACAAGAATCTCCCCTGCCTTTCCCACCAGCCCCCAACACACACAGGGATTGGCTTCCATAGGCTGCACTGCAGGTGAGCTGGAGAAAGCAGCAGCCCAGGTGGAGCAAGGACTCACAGCCTCTCCCTGGTACAGGGAAGGATGCTTCTCATCAGTGTGACATAACATTAAGACCCTAAATAGCTCATATGTCTCAACCATCAGGAGGGTTTCATAATAACACGTTTTATCTTCGCACACTCATCTCCAGACCCTGTGGCACCTGGCTGTGGAAACTTGTGAATAAAGGAGATATTGATATAGAACATCCAAGGCAATGCTTTCTAGTGAATCTAAAGAGCGTTTTGTGATCCCAAGATTGAGGCATCTCTTTCTAAACTAAGAGCTGATATCAGCACAAGAATGATAAAAAGAAAGTCCTCACTCAGCATGAGGGGAGAGCAGAGAACTGTGGATCCCACTATTGAAACTGGAAATCAAGCTGATTCATAAAGTGGGGTAGGAAAATTGATCTGTAAACAAACCAACAATGTGCAGACAATCTATCCTACTTCTCCTTCAGAACTCAACAGATCTAGACTAGGCTTTGACTGTACTAGGCTTCTTGTTTTCATATTTTAATCTCTATCTACACACACACAAAATGGTGGATTGCTACCATTAACACGGTATCCTCAATCTATAAACACAGACAATGCTGATACACCACCGTTGGCAGGGTGGGTATTTTTGAGCATCTTACACCCCAAATTTTGGAGTTAGACAGTGCCTAATTCCAAGTATTTAACCGAGGACTTCTGCTTCTGATCAAGATGGAATAACAGCGACTGAATTTCCCTCTTTCCTGAAACAAACAAAAACTACACTAAATATGTGAAACAATGTCTTTCAAGACATAAAACATGAGGCAACAAAGGACAGTGATCTCTGAGAAATATTAAACAAATTAAGTGAGCCCCAATCACCAGCTTACTTCCTGGACAGAGTTTCCAGGCTGCAGCACAGGGAGAAAGAATCCAGGCAGAGCCTGACAGTTTCCCTGAGTTGAGGTAACAGAGTTGGAAGTCTGGGGAGGCTAAAATTTGCTGAGCAGAGTGCCAGAAAGGAGAGTGCTGTTTAAAGAGAGGACTCTGAAGATCTTCTGAAGGACCCCCTTGAGTGTTTAGCCAAGTACTGATCAGCACAGAAAGGTGAGGTAAGTATCAGAGGCCAGGGAAACGACCATATAAGAGGATAAGAGGAAACAAAACTCAGAATATGCATGGAATAGGGAATAGTGTCTGTTTCCACTGACCAGAAATGGAAAACCTCAATTTGCAGAATATTGGGTAGGCTACCATATTAGTTTTCTATTACTGTGTAATAATTTACCGCAAACTTAGCAGCTTAACAGTACCCATTTATTATTTCACAATGATGTAGGTCAAAAGTCCAGGTGGGCTTGACTGGGTTCTCTGCTCAGGGTATCATAAGGCCAAAATCAATGTGTCCTTTGGGCTGGGCTCTTATCGGGAGACTCTGGGAAAGAATATGTTTCCAAGTTCATTCGGTTATTGGCAGAATTTTGTTCCTTGTAGTTGTAAGACTGAGGTCCCCATTTTCTTACCAGTTGCAACCCGGGATTGCTCTCAGCTCTTAGAAGCCTCTCTCAGACCCTTTCCAGGTGACTCCCTACATTTTCAAGTCAGTAATGACACATCAAATTCCCCTTGTCCTTAGACTATTTGATCTACTCTTCTACAACCACCCAGAGAAAACGATCTGCTTTTAAAAAGCTCATATCGGTGAGACCCACCTGGATCATCTCTATATCTTAAATTCATCTTGTTGGTAACACTAATTATATCTGCAACATCTCTATTTCCATATATCACAACATAACCATGGGGGTAACACCAAGGGGCAAAAACATGGAAGCCATATTAGGATTCTGCTGGCCAGAAGTGCTCAGAAGGGTCTTGTTTCACTAGTGGGGTAAAACTAGTCCTCCACTAAATGCTGCCCTTATCCAGATTAACAGTTTAAAAGCAAGACCCAAAAGGATCAAACTGTTTCCAAGTTACTTAACCATATCCCAGAACAAAACTAGGAGTACCTATAGGAACACAGAAATATCTACCAGTCGAAAGAATAAAACTGACAATGTTTAGCATATACTAAAAAAATTACTATGTACGCAAAGCAGCAGGAATGTGCGACTTATAATGAGGAGATAAATCAAACAATCAAAACCAACTCAGCACTGACAGCAATAATAAAATTAAAGACAAACATCTTAACATAGTGATTATATCCATATTCATATGCCCAAAAAGCTGCAGGGAAGATGGAGCTGCAGAAATATGAAAGACATACATTAAAAGACTCACAATGATCTCTTAAAGATGAAAAATACACTAGGTGGGATTGATGTCAAATTAGACACTGCAAAAGAAAAGTAAACTGGAAGACACCACAACAGAAACTATCCAAAATAAAACACACAAAGGAAATTTTTTTTAAAAGAATAAAAATAAATAAATAGAACATTCATAAGATGTAGGCAATTTCAAGTGCCTAATATATGTATAATTGGAATCCTCAAAGGGTGACAGAAACAATATAGGAAATAATAGCTGAAAAAATTCCAAATTTGTTAAAAAACTATATACCCACAGGTCCAAGAAACTCAAGCAACCCCAAGCACAAGATGTATGAAGAAAACTGTTCCAAGGCACAGAATAATCAAATTACTCAAAATCAGTAACAAAAAGAAAACCTTAAAAGCAGCCACAAAAAAAAGTCAAGTCATGATATGTACAGAAGAACAAAGATAAGGATTAAAGCATATTTCTCATCAAAACAAGGCAAATGAGAAGATAGTGGAACGTCTTTAAAGTACTGAAAAAATAACTGTCAACATAGAATTCTATACCCAGCAAAATCTTTTAAAAGTGAAGGTGAAATACTTTTTCTGATATACAACAGCTGAAAGAATCCATCACCATCAGATCTGCACAAGAAATATTAAAGGAAATATTTCTGTCACAAGGAAAATGATATCAAATAGAAATATGTTCTACACAAAGGAATGGAAAACATCAGAAAGGTAACTGCACGAGTAAATATGATTTACTTATTATTATTGGAACATCTTTAAAAGAAAATTGGTTGTTCAGAACAGGAATTGGAAAACCTTTTTCTGAAAAGGGTCAGCAAGTAAATATTTTAGGCAATGTGAGCTGTACAGTCTCTGTGACAACTACTCAACTCTCCTGTTATATTAGGAAAGCACCCATAAAAAGCATGTAAATAAATTGGTATGGGTGTGTTACAGTAAAAACTTTATTTACCCTTAACAGGTGGCAGGCTGGTTTGTCTACTGGGTCTTAGTTTGCCAATTCCTGATTTAAAGAAAAAATGATAATAATGTAGTATAAGATTTATGATACATGTAGAAGTAAAAGGTGTGGCAATTGCAGACTAAAGTCCAGAAGGTGAGAACTGGACATATATTACTATAAAGTTCTTATACTATATGTGAAGCATAAAATGTTACTTGACGCAGACTGTGCTGAGTTAACAATTTAAGTGTACTATTAATTCCATTGCAACTGCTAACATGATAAAGAGTTACAGTTAATACACCAATAAAGAAAATAAAATAGAATTGTAAGTACACTTCAAAAGAAATCAGTGCAAAGGAGAAAGAAAAAAGAACAAGTGGGATAAACAGAAAACAAGTAGCAAGAAAATATAACACACTGATTAAAATATCAAAGACAATAGTGGAAGAGGGGAAAACACACCAGAACAGATGGGTAATATTAGTGCAGAGATGAAAACTGTAAGAAAAGAATCAAAGAGAAATGCTAGAAAGAAAAACACAATCAGAGATTTAAAATGCCTTTCACATGCCCATCAGTAGACTTGACACAGCTGAAAACGTCAGTGACCTTGAAGATAAGTCAATAGAAATATCTCAAATAAAAGCACAAAGAAAGAAGAGTGAAAAAAAGAGCATCTAAGAGCTGTAGAATAAATGTCAAATGGTCTAATAAACTTAATGACAGAATCCAAACCACAGATTCAAGAAGCTCAGAAAACATCAAATGAGATATTCAAACTATGAAAACAATAACAATAAAGAGAAAATCTTGGAGGCAGCTAGAAGAAAAAAGCCATAGTAAGTACAAAGAAACAAAGATAAGAATGAGAGCAGACTTTTCATTAGAAACCATGTAAGCCAAAAGACAATGCAGTAATGTCTTTAAAGTGCTGAAAGAAAAAAAAAAAACCCTGTCAATTCAGAACTCTAAAACCCAGAGAAAAGAGTTTTGAAAGAGGAAGGAGGAAATGATGAACTTCTCATACAAACAAAAGCTCAGCTAATTCACTGCCATTAGATCTTCACTACAAGAAATGGTAAAGGAAGTTCTTCAGGAAGAAGATGTAAAATACCAAACTGAAATCTGAATCTACACAAAGAAATTAAGAACATTGTAAATGGAATAAATGAAGGCAAAAATAAAATTTACTTCTTAAATGTTGCTTGCAAAGGTAACTATCTAAAGCAAAAGGCGTGGGAATACATTGTGTGTTTAAAGCATATATAAAAGTAAACTGTGTATGTTAACAATGTCACAAAGGATGGGGAGGAGGAACTGAAAATATACTTTTACAAGGTCTTTATGGACAGGTAAAATGTTATAACATTATCTGAATTCTGATTAATTAAATATATCTACTGTAAATCCTAGGGCAGAAACTAGAAAGGATTTTTTTCAAGAAGTGACATAAATAAGACATCAGTAGTGGAGATGAGATAGAGACAAAAAAATAGTCAATCAAAAAAAAAGAAGCAAGGGCTTCCCTGGTGGCGCAGTGGTTGAGAGTCCGCCTGCCAATGCAGGGGACACGGGTTCGTGCCCCGGTCTGGGAAGATCCCACATGCCGTGGAGCGGCTGGGCCCGTGAGCCGTGGCCGCTGAGCCTGTGCGTCCGGAGCCTGTGCTCCACAACGGGAGAGGCCACAACAGTGAGAGGCCCGCATACCGCAAAAAAAAAAAGAATAAATGATACAAATGGGAAACATTTAGCAGGAAGGTAGATTTAAAACTGACCATATTAATAGTAACATTAAATGTAAACTAAACACATCAATGAAAAGACAGAGATTATCCAATTAGACAAAAATTAAACTAGACACAACTATATACTTTCTACAAAAATCAACTTTAAATATAAACTAATAGCTAGGTTAAAAGTAAAATAATGGAAACAGATATGACATGTAAACACTAATAAAAAGAAACCCAGAAAACTAGACTCTTGGTGGTGAGCATGCTGTAGTGCATTCAGAAGACAAATTATAATGTTGTACACATGAAACATACAATGTTTTAAACCAATGTTACCTCAATAAAAGTAATTATACTTTGTGGGGAAAAAAAGAAAGCTATATTGATATCAGGAAAAATAGACTTAAGAATGAGAAATATTACAGGGGATAAAGTGGGACAATAAATAATGACAAAGAAGTCAATTCTCCACAAAGACATAACAATCCTAAATATGTATCCACCTGACGATGGGATTTTAAAATACATAAAGAAGAAATAGACAAATCTACAATCATATTTGAAGTTTCAACACTTCTCTTGCAGTAATTGTTACAAAAAGTGGACAGAAAAGAAAGGATATAGAAGAGACTAACAACACAAGCAACCAACCTGACTTAATTGACATTTATAGATCACTCCATCCAACAACAGCAGAACACACATTCTTCTCAAGTGCACAGGGAATATTCATCAAGATAGATCATATTCTGTGCCACAGAACAAACACTAACAAATTTAAAAGAATAGCAGTTGTACAACATATGTTTTTTGAACATAGTGAAATTAAAATAGAAATCAAAAACAGAGTATCTGGAAAATTCACAAATATTTGGAAATTAAACAACAAACTTCTAAATAACCCATGAATCAATTAAGTCTCAAGAGAAATTTTGAAATATTCTGAACTTAATGAAGAGAAAAATATAACAAGAAAATTTAAAAATTAAACATACACCTACCATACAACCCAGACATTTCATTCTCATTTACCCACAAGATAAAGAAAGAAAACTATGTCCATCCAATGACTTCTCCATGAATGTCCTTAAAATTTTTATTAGTAATTGCCAAAATTTTGAAACAACCCAAGTATCTATCAAAAGGTAAATACATAAATTTTGGTATATCCATATAACAGAATACTACTTGCAATATAAAAAATATAAACAAGTTTTGGTATATTCACACAATGTAATACTATATGAAATATAAAGAAATGCACACATATGGGTGAATTTCAAAACTATTATGCTGAGGGGAATAAACCAGACAAAATGGAGTACATACTGTATGACTGCATTTATATAAAATTCTAGAAAATGCAAACTAATCTATAATGACAGATCAGTGGTTGCCTGGGAATGAAGAGTGGAGTGGGGAGGAGAGAGAGGGAGGGATTACCAAGAGATCCAAACTTTTAGGGGTGACGGCCATGTTCACTATCTTGATTATGGTGATAATTTCATGGGTATATGAATATGTCAAAATGTATCAAAATTGTACACTTTTAAATATGTGCAGTTATCATATGTCAACCTTGACAAAGCAGTTAAAAATGAATCAAGGATATTCATGGGAACTTGTACAATTTTAGTTGACTTCAAGTAGACATCTTGTGGAACATGGGACCTAAGAATAACCACCCTCCAACCCTCCACCCCATTCTTTCCTAGCACACGTAAGAATAAATATGGGGGATTTTTTTCAGAGCTTGACTTCATAAAATTCTGTTCAAATGTCTACAGTTTAAATTGATGTTACCAGCTTCAAAAAATTTTTTTCCAAAGAGAAAAGTGTGAAAGATAAATAATAATTCAAAAGAATAATTATCATCCCTAACTTTTACATGTAGCACCTTTCAGCCTATTTACTACTTCTCCCTCTGGACCATAATTATCAGCAATAGCATCGTGTTCTCTCTATGGCATGTGGTACGCCACAGGATCTTTTTTATTAAGTTGTCTGGATCCACTATTAAGATGCTGTGTTACATCATGATGAAGCAGTTTTCACTTTTTATTCACAATAAAAAGCTCAAACTGGGCAGTTTTATCACTGCTTATCCCATATCTAGGGAAAAATCATCCTCCATTTGGCAGCAAGAACAGCCACTAACTTGTTTTAATGCTGCAACAGGCCTTGCCTGCTAGGGGGCACACCCCTTCTTTAGGAGGGCTTAGGGTGCAGGAAACTCTTAGAGCACCATGACTCACTCAAATAAAACAACGAACCAGGCCATGAGAACTCAGAAGAAAATGTATAATTTTGCAGCCTATCCCCATCTGTTCAATGATATCAGCATTCATGACCAATATATTAAATTGAATATCCTAATGATATTTGCCATTCCTGGTTTTGAGTTGATTTCCTTAAAGAATTAAGCATTTTGTTTTTCTAATTTCAGAGAATATTAAGAAATGTTCTCTATTTAACTAAATCCAGGATTATGAATGCTTCCTCCAAACAAAGCAGCCCCTGTGCCCCTCCACCCGTTTGACAATTCAGTTGCTCAGAAAATAAAGCTTTTCAGCTCAGTTTGCATGTGAAGCCTCGTGAGCATCTGAGCCCTGCAGCCCCACCGTTCACACAGGAAGAGTCCTGGTGCCCTCGTGCCCTTAGGCTCTCACTGTTGGGCGAAGGAAATAGTCTGTGGTCAGCAGCCACACAGCAAGCCCTGGCAAGTGGTTATTGCCATTTCGAACCCCAGGTCTCAAAGGCGTATTTCCTCCCTTTTGTTTATTGTTACTGCAGGAGCTTCATCTCATAGTTTGTTGTGGTTATTATTATTTTTTAAAGCCACAGGAAGTTGCTATTGTCTCATTTTGGTTGAGTTTCTTCAGTTCGTTCTTTCTGTTGCCACATTATTAAAGGCACCAGAAACTCTGTATTTATCTTCTAAATGTCAGCTTCCCCTGGGCCCCAGTTGCTCAGGTAAGTGGAATTTTCCAGTACAAACCTCCCCTAGTCTTCTCATCCTTGATTTGGCAGCTAATTGACCTGTCAATCTTCACTCTGCATAAGTTATTTGCAATGTCTGGAACATTTCTGAAAAGTAAAATAATGATGCCTAAAGTCAACAGGTTTTAAAAGAAATTTTAAGTTCTCCTCTTCACCTTACCAGAAAGGGGGTATTGAAGTGATCTGATGGCAAACTATGCTTTCACTTTTCTTAAAGAAAGAATCCCTTTGGATGGGTTTATTAGCCACAGAAACTCAGGCATCACTTCTTCAGAATGTTCCTTTAGGTTCTCCTGTATGATTTTCTTATTGGTATTAATAGAATCAACCACAGATTCCATGCTCAGTAGTTTACTAGGAGTTAGTATAACTCTGACTTGAAATTTATCTCGTAGTGCATTTAACCAATTACTTAGGAACTATCACTCTGCTGACATTGCACAACTGCCTTTGGCTGCCTAACTCCAGATTTCTTTTATGAGAGAAATAAATGTCTATTATAACCCCTGGATTAAGATATCTCAATCCCTGGTCCTAATCCCTCGAACCTATAAATGTTACCTTGGGTGACAAAGATTCTGCAGATATGATCAAGTTAAGGGTCTTTTTTTTTTTTTTTAAGTTTTTTGTTTTAAATTTATTTATTTATTTGTTTTTGGCTGCTTTGGGTCTTTGTTGCTGCACACGGGCTTTCTCTAGTGGCGGCGAGCGAAGGCTGCTCTTCGTTGCGGTGCGCGGACTTCTCACTGCGGTGGCTTCTCTTGTTGCGGAGCACGGGCTCTAGGTGCGCGGGCTTCATTAGTTGTGGCACGCAGGCTCAGTAGTTGTGGCACACAGGCTTAGTTGCTCTGTGTGGCATGTGGGATCTTCCCAGACCAGGGCTCGAACCTGTGTCCCCTGCACTGGCAGGCGGACTCTTAACCACTGCACCACCAGGGAAGTCCAAGTTAAGGGTCTTGAGATGAGAATATTCTTAATTATCTGGGTGGATCCTAATTACCATCAGGTGTTTATACGAGAGAGGCAGAGGGAGATTAGACACAGAAGGCAGAAGGTGATGTGAAGACTGAAGTGATGTGACTACAAGCTAAGGAATGCTGGATGCCACCAGAAGCTAGAATAAGGTACATTCTGCCTTAGCCCCTCCCAAGGGAGAGTGGCCCTGCTCACACTTGATGTCAGCCCAGGGAGACTGATTACAGACTTCTGGCCTTCAAGACTATGAGATGATACATTTCTGTTGTTTTAAGTCAAAAACAAAATAAAACAAAACAAAAATTTAAGGACTGTCAGGATAGGAGTCACCTCCAGGACTTTCTGAAATCTCCATTTGTTGTTAGGGATTTTGTGATAACATAAAGGGCAGCATCATCTACTCACACGTGAGTGTCTCAGACTGAAATCATCCCAGATATATGTAGAATCAGTGACCTCACTGTATGTCTGTACTCCTGACACGTAAGAAATTAAGTTTGGCATTCTGAGAACAGGGCCAAGCAGACATTTGTTAAGAGAGGGCTCCTCTGGGTGGTAATTTCAGAGGTAGGGATAACTCACATCTCTAACTTCCCTTTCCCTTCAAAAACATAAATCAGTGGACCTGCCTTTCTTTATCTAAACTTTTCTTGACTCTTATTTATATGTTCAGCCAGTATGAACTCCTGGGGTAATGAATCCTGTTTAAGAGGATTGATCGTGTTGCCCGTAGGAAAATAGAACTGGAGTGAAGATGGATCATTCAGGCAGAATCATTGTGCTGCAAGCCAGATCAAAAGGCTCTCTGAGCCTACCTGTGTACATGTGCCCCTCCTGCAATTACAGAGCATCTGGCCATGCTCAGCCTTGGTGGGCAGGAGAAAACATAAGCTCTCACCATGCCAGCTGTGTTTTCCATCTTAATTTAAAATTCACACTGAAGCTAGAGCTAATATGCTCAACTGGGCTATGTAGGCCCTTAACCTTTCTTTTTAGAAAGGGCTATTGATATCTTTCTTGAAAAAATATTTACTGCTATCTGGGAAGCTGCTTTGTGCTAGTTGTTGTTTATGGTAAATTTAAAAGGTGTGGTTCTTAACACTTGGAGCTTCAGTCGGTAAAAGAAGCAAAAATAGGCAGACAGAGAAAAAGAAGTTCATGGTAGGTATAGGAGATAGGATAACTGTGCAGAGACATCAATGAATTAAGAAGAGAGGATTAAATATTTACAATATTTACCAGAGTTACCCTGCCCTACAAGTGCCAAAGTTGGATGGATGGTTGGTTAGATGGATGGATGGATGGATGGATGGATGGAAAGAAGGAAGGATGGATGGATGGACAGAAGACACAGACAGTCTCCACATTTGCTCAGGGACTGGGAGAAAATTTAAAGAGGGGTCTGTGACTTGATTGTTCTGAATCTGATAATATTCTGATAATCTCTTCATTAAGAGATGGTCAGTACTCAGTAGAATTGCCACAAGAGGAAAGTTCATACTGGGCACCACATTTTTAAAAGAATTAGTCTGATAAGGAGAATAGGCAAAACAAAATAAAAATAACCACAACGGAAATGGAAGAGATGGAGGGAACTGGGGCAGTGTGTATGGGAGAGGAGAAGATAAGGAGGAAGGATCTGGATGAGAGGTTTCTGGTGAAGATTTTGTGTGTTGGGGTGACGTCTGGAATTTTCAAAGCTCTCCAGATGATTCTAATATACAGCCAAGTTTGAGAACCACTTACCTATACCACCCTACAAAGGCCACCAGATCAAGGTTTCAATTATTTTCATTTTTTCTTCTATTAAAAGATCTCATGTTTCCTTCCCAATTTTTGAGTAGGTATCATCTCTTCTTTTACATACTCTTTTAACAAATAACCTGTAATAGCTATAGATAACCACTTCACTGCTTGGAGTCTTGGGCTTCAAATGGTAAAATGAGAATAAGAATGCCTACTTTGCCTTAAAGATTAAATGAGGCGATGTTTACAAAGCATTTAGCCCAGTGCTTGGCACATAGAAAACACATATAAGCAGTGGCAATTACTGTTACTCTCATTATTCTCTGACAAATGGCTTTGCTACAGCCTTCGCTCCACCCACTGAAAGCATCAGGTACCCACGTCCAGATCTTTGCTCCTGCTGTTCTTTTCTCTGGGTAAAGACCCTGTTCCTCTCAGCCTAAGCCCTGCCTATCTGAAGTTCTACCTCCTTCAAGTCTTTTTAGATAATCTCTCCTAAACAATCCCTCCCCACTTTGGGATTCCTAAGGACATTTTTCTCTGCAGTAGTTGGTTTAGAATTGTCTCTTCATTTTACTGTGATGTTAAGAACTGTCTCCGCAGTTCTGTTGCAAATTTCCTGAGCTCAGGTATTTGGTTGTGTGTACACATCCTTGTGTGTGCCCATGGCTGTGCACGCAGAGCCCACTTAGTGTGTTGAATAGTCATTCACATCTAGGAGACACCCAGTAGATTGCAAGCTCTGGGAAGGTGGGGCCTGGTATGTGAGGTTCATCTAAATCCCCCAAGGGCCTGGAATAACACCTAATACATAGTAGGTGCCTTGTATTAGTTCTCTAGGGCTGCCATAACAAAGTACCACAGACTAGGTGACTTGAACAACAGAAGTGTATTTTCTCAATTTCTAAAGGCAAGAAGTCCAAGATCAAGGTGTTGGCGGGGTTAGTTTCTTCCTAGACCTCTATCCTTAGTTGGTAGCTGGGCTTCCCTCCTTGTGTCTGTCTTAATCTCTTCTTCTTATAAGAACACCAATCATACTGGGTTAGGGTCCACCTTAATGGTGTAATTTTCACTTAATTACCTCTTTAAAGACACTATTTCCAAATATAATCACATTCTGAGGTACTGGGAGGTAGGACTTCAACATGTGAATCTGGGGGCATTGGGAGGACACAATTTAGCCTGTAACAGTGCTTAATAAATATTTGTTGAATGAATGAATGAACTGCATGCTGCCCAACATGGCCTCACCGCCTAATCCAGTGTCACTGCTTACTGCAGTATGACATTTATTAAGCCACTATTATCTTAGGTGGTTGTGGTAGGCAGATGAATAAGCTATGGTTTCTGCCTGAAGGGCCTTATATTATAATGAAAGAGATCACTGCACACAATTTCAGTAAATGGAAAATAAACTAAGTTACAAGTATGCACAGGGGGATATGTGAGACAGAGAGAACCATCTAACCCAGCAGGGGTTTCAAGGAAGGCTTGCTTGAGGAGAAAACTTCTGAAGTTTTAAAAGATAAATGATAACTTTATAGAAAAGTAAAACAAGAAGGAACTGATTTTAGAATTACATGATTACACTGTCTACAGAGTGGTAGGTGGATTTAAAGGGGAGTATCTGCAGCATGGAGAACAGTAAAGAGATGATTATTATAGACCAGGTGAGAGATGAAGAGGGTAGGAATTTGATCAATGGAAGTCAATGCAAAGAAATCAGCAGGTGTGAGAAATGTTTAAAGGGTAAAATCTACAGGACTTCTTAGTTAACTGAATATGGTGGTGAGGGAGAGTAGAGGTATGGGGTAGCTCAAAGGGAAGGAGGAGTGTTGAAGAATTTGTGGCCATGTTTTAAGACCACCACAATCAGCAGCACATGGAATCTTATGGGAAATGCATGTTCTTAGGGTCCACTCTAGGGTCCACCAAGCCAGACTCTCTCAGAGTGGGACCCAGGAACTTATGTTTCAATAAGCCCTAAGGGTGATTCTGATACCTGCTAAGAGGCCCTACTCTAAGGATAAGAAACATTCTCTCTGTATCTAGGAATACATATTTGGTCCCCTTTGTTTCTTTCTAATAACTCACATTGAACTATTTATCCTCCAGTCCTTGGTGACTATCTCAAAACCAATTGGTTGAGAGGCGGGAGAAACTGTGGGGTGGTAAGGTTATATATATAAGTCTTAGTATGTGCTGGGAAAAGCACTGGGGGAAACGCCCAAATATCAATACAACGGATCTCTATGCATCAAAAGGTTTCCTGAAATCTGGTGCTCATCATTTACAAAGTCAAATTTAGCATATGACCAAGGTTTAGGAAAATATTTTCTAGTAAGGTCACCAATCGAAAGAAAATGTAAGCACATCAAAGAAAATGGCTACAGTCTGGGGAGCAAGATTTGGAAAGCACAGTTTTTTTTTGATCACCCAATGTGTTACTTGTGCCCACTAAAAGAGAGAATGCATTAAAGTAACTGGTCAATATCCCAGTCAATGATTTAGTGGAACCCCATGGTGGAATCAATAATGGTGACCTGAATGCAATGACCTTTGGAGCTCAGAACTCTGCTGTCTCACAGGTTACTTCCAATCGACTTAATAAAAAATGTTCAGGTGCAAAACCAAATGGTTCGATTCCTGGAAAATCATTAGTAGTTAAGTAATTAAACAATCACTCACTTATTAACTTTTCCAGGTACTTTGGTAACGCTTGACAGCACCAAGATTGCCTAGTAATTATATAAATTATTCCTTTTCCCCATTCAGTAGTTACCCCAAAAAATATATTTTCATGAAAAAGAAGATAACTTTCAAAGCATGGGAGTGGAAATAGGGTGCTAAGTTCTCCCAAGGACAACTGCTGATTCAGAACATATGTCAGGAGCAAGCAGCATGGAGTGATGGAAACAACGATGATTTATTTCATGAATTATTTGAAATTTTAGTAAGTGTGAGCATTACATAATTATAAATAATGAAGTTATTTTCTGTTTAAAATAAAATTTTTAAAAAAAGAAAAGTTCTGCATGAAGAAAAAAGTACAGGTGTCGAAGTCAGAATGTGTTGGTTCAGTTCCTGGTCCTGCAGCTTACTAGCTATGTGACCTTGAGCATGCTACTTAGCTGCTCTGGGCTTCTGTGTTCTTCTCTTTAAAATAGAAATGCTTACCTCAGATGGTTGCTGTCATATTAAAAGAGCTAATAGATGTAAAGCACTTAGCACAATACCTGTCCAGATGAGTACTCAATAATATTAACTTTTGGTTGCTGTTTCTAGCTTTGGACTCAGCTCAAATCAGAGTTCAAATCCCAGCTCTTCTACTTACTAGCTATATGCCCTTTGGCCAATCATTTCACCTCTAAAAGCCTTGTTTGTTGGTTAGTTTTTAAGATACGCAAGATGAGGACAAGATTATATATCATGTAAGATGTTGGAGGACACAGAGTAGGTACGTAACAAATGATGACTATTTTACATTAGCTCTTCAGAATGGATTTTATCTTCTACATCAATTTTCCTCAGATTCTCCTGTTACTTAAGCTAAGTTCAGTCCTTAGTACTGCACTGTCCACACTGACATTGGCGTGTCCAAACTGGGAATGGCAGAGGACCCTCTTCTTAAAGAAGAGATGGTTCTCCTCATTTTGTGTGTTTGTAGAAAGGTGATCTTACATATGCCTGCCCTCAGCCTGCTCAGGAACCACAGCATGGGAACATCATAATCTATGGGGAAAAAGACAAGAGTCATGCCTCTGAATGAGAGAACAGAGATGATCTCAGACACATTTTCTAGATATTTCCCCATCTTTACCAACATGGTCCCTTGCCTTATTAAAATGAATTCTTAGCCATCTGGCATTCACCCAAGCCTCAAATTCAGTGGGACACAAGCAATGAGACAATATGAGAAATGAAGCGAATAACATAAAAATACAAAACAATGAACAAAAAGGTGATTAGATATGACCACTTTTTTTTAACCTCTCAATGACAAAAAGACAACATAAAAAATTAAAAGTGAAATATGTGGAAAAAACATTTGCAGTCGGTATAGCAAAGTGTTAACACCCTTAATATATAAAGTGCACTTATAAATCATTAATATGAAAAAGACCAGTATCTCAATAGAAAAAAAATAGGCAAAGGATATTAACAGAATGTTCACAAAAGAAGACATATAAAGAATGAATAAATAGATGAAAAACAATCAAACTACTAGCAAGTAAAAGTAAATTTCATCAGATGCTCAAAGGTTTTATAAACTGAGGTTTCCTAGTATTGGTAGGGTATGGGAAATGGTACTTTACATACTGTTGACAGACCTTTCAGAAGGGCAACATGTATTTGGCAACATGTCTCAACAATGTGTATATCATTTGATCTAGTAATTCCACTTTTAGGAATTTATCCTAAAATAAATGGTCAAGATGTATATAAAAGGATGTTTGTTACACAGCTGTTTATAATAGAAAAAAAAGTTTTGAAACAACCTAAACTCGTAACAATAAGTCATTGGTTAAAAATAAAAATGAATCAATGATTCATCTATACGACAGAAAATATACTTACATTTAATATACTGTAGAATTAATTATATCTCTTAACATGGAAATCTGTCCATAGTAGGGGGGATGGAGAGAAGCAATGCAGGCAGAGAAACCAGCTTCTGCAAAGGCTCTACTATAAAGGGAAGGGACTCCTGGTCCCCATGGGGTTTTGTAATCAGCTTCACCATTCTGGGAGTCTACCTTAAGACTGGGAGTGAAACTCTACTAGGCAGCGTCCCTCCCTGTCTTGTTCACTGCTGGATGCCAAATGCCTGCACAGCCCTGGTACAATAAATGTCTGTTAACCTGAAATGCATGCCATTTCTGTAGAAGTGTTTCAGTGTGGGTATACACAAGGACATGTGGAAGGATGTTTGCCAAAGTGGTGATCTCTAGGTTGAAGGATTTGAGGTGATGCCTACTTTCTTCCTTATATTTTCGTGTATTATTTGAAGTTTTAATGATAAGCATGAGTCATTTTCATAATTAGAGATAGCTTATCCTATTATTGTCACTCAAGGACTTCAAAAAGGAAAAATAGATCTTAATGAAGAACGAAGGACACTGCTGGTGATCAGACTCAGACATGTATGGTTTATTTCCTTCAGGTAGCCCCTTACTCTGCTGTCAGAGGCTACAAATGAGGCAGCCACAGTTCACTGTCAGTGGCTGCAGAGTCAGTGATATGATCAAGGGGTCAGCAAATGTGTCTGCCCAGCACTCAGAGAGATGTTTCCACAACCCCAGCCTTGCAGTTTTGGCTGCCCCTCTGTGGAAGGGCATGTCCTTCTTTTATTTTCTACCACCTGGAAGCAGCATACTTCTCATTCTTCAATATCTTGCCTCCTCTGGAAACTTCCCAATCCTGGCACTTTTCCTGTGTGTCCCCCACAATACTCTCCTTCTTCCTCTTGTGTTCTCTCCTGGGTTCTAAATGACCCCCTGGGTTCTAAATGACCCCCTGGGCTCTAAATGATCCATTTACTTGCCTGTCACATCCATTCACATGAGCTCCTGGAAAGCAGGAAGCATGTTTTATTCAGCTGCTATTTCCGGACCAAGCATAACATCTGATACATAGCAAAAGGTCAATAAATGCTTGTGAACAAACCAGCAGACAGTGGCTGCTTTCTCCTGGGCTTTGCCATACAGCTGTTAACTGTCCCCTAAGAGAGCTCCCGCACCCCCAAGTTCTCCTGCAGCTGGCTTGGTCTAGCAGCCCCCCAGCTGTGCCAGGCCCTCAGCAGACACCCATTCACATGGGGCAGCCAGGTCTGAGGGATGGAGGTGGTCTATCTCCCAAATACCATGAAAGCTATGGGATGCTGCCCTTGTGTGTACTGTGACTTCCTATACCCTCCTGTGTTCAAGCAAAAACAAGATGGGCTACCAGTTGAAAGTCATGTGTCCAGGCACCAAAGCTTTCTGACAAGGAGACAGTATTTCTCCAATCCATGTTTTACCAGTGGCTGAAGAACACAACGCCTCTTTTATCACACTGATCCTTATCACACAGCAGAACTTCCTCACAAGTGAAACGGCTCTAAGCAGCCCAGAGCTAACACAGTCTCCCTCCAGATCCCTCAGACATGGGCTACCAGGTGGGTTTATGCCAAGCAAACACTGGGCAGCTGAAGGTATATAAATGCTGTCTGAACAAGAGGAAAAATGAAAACTGGGAAGTTATGTGTGCCACATTGGCAATGTTTTTATCTGATTCTGTAAGTTTTTCTCCCAGGTTTAGCAGGAATGCAAACACTAATAAGCTGTTCCACCTGAGCTGAGCTTTTTAAATGTTGCTGCCTTGGAACCAGAAACGTGGAAAATGATCACGTTTCCACTAACAACAAGAGCAGTGTTACAACAGTGTCTTTCCAGTACTTCAAAAGGCTGACAGGGTTTGGGGTAAGGTTCTCAAGAAGTACTTGGCAACATTCAGCTTCTAGTACATTCTCTCTACCTCCCCCTTCCATGCCTAACAGACACTTTAACTCTGGGTCTGTATTTTATGGAAATAATCCAAAATGTGGGAAAGAGAATCTTGCCTTATTTATATAAGAAGGGAAGGAAGGAAGGAAGAAGGAGGGAGGGAGGGAGGGAAGGAAGGGAGGGAAGGAGGGAGGGAGGGAAGGGAGGGAAGGAGGGGGGAGGGAGGAGGGAGGGGAGGGAGAGAGGGAGGAAGGAAGGGAGGGAGGAGGGAGGGAGGGAAAGGAGAAGGGAGGGAAGGAAGGGGGGAAGGGGAGGGAGGGAGGAGGGAGAGAAGGGAGGGAGGGAGGGAACAGCCTAAAAACCTACTATTGAGAGAGATTTAAATAATTGATGGAATTCTACTGCAGAGATTATTGTGAATCCATTAAAATGATTTTGGAAAATATGCAATATCATGGAAAATGCTAACTGTATGACTTTAGGAGGAAATGAAGAATACTAGTATTATTATAACCACACAAAGTTGGGGAAGACAGAAAAGTATAAAGACAAACGTAAAACAAAAAATTAATAATCCAATCACTCATAGAACTACTATTAATACGAATGTTTTCTTTCAGTCATTTTTATGACCGTGTATGTCAGTGTATTTTAATAAAATAAAATGGAGATCTCAGGCTATATACTTATTTTTATATCCTACCTTTGTTACACAATAATTATTCATGAGCATTAAATATTCTTTAATAATATGCTTTTCAATACCTGCATAGAAGTCTATCATGTGAACGTTCCACAGTTCATTAGGTTGAACCATAAAAAAGCTGTTTTGTAGGTCAACATTTGTCAACTATCAGTAATTTCATATAGTTCAATTTAATATCTATCTAGTTCCCATTTGGAGCACTTGGGTTATGTTAATTACTTATAATGAAATCAGTTTAAATAAATATTTAGTGTCTCAATTTATTTTATATGGATAAAATTTCTAGAAGGGTAATTTGCAGATAAGCACATTTTTAAGTTCCCTCAAATATTTTTCTATATTGCCCTTCAGGAAATTTGTACCGATCTACATTCCCATTGTAGTGTCTGTTACTCTGTTTTTACTGCACTCCAAATGAAAGAAACTCTTTATAGTTTCTTTTTAACACATAATATTCTTTAAAAAATTGCCATTTTTTCTTTCTTTCTATTTAAGATGTCTCCCCAGAATAGTCACAAATGAATTATCTCACAAAGACTGCTGGTACTGAGAAACAAAGTTTCCTGTTGAAACACCCTCTCTAGGCAGATCAAAATTGGAAATCAGCTCTTAAGTCTAGAGCGAGAAACACGGAGGATAGGTTCTGAGGTAAACACCACAATGGGCAGAAACAGAGGGAATGTGAAATTCCAGAGTTAAGTTCAGAATTCTCAAGGCTAGAATCTAGAGAAATGATAAAAACTCACCAGTTCAGACTGGAACAGGATGATGCTCAAGAATATGATTGCTTTATCAACAAAACTAAAAGGCCACCTACTGAATGGGAGAAGATATTTGCAAACAATACATCCAATAAAAGGTTAATGTCCAAAATAACAAAGAACTCATACAATTCAACATAAAAAAAAACTGATTAAAAAATGACTGAATAGACATTTTTCCAAAGAAGACATACAGATGCCAACAGGCATGTGAAAAGATGTTCAACATCACTGATCATCGGGGAAATGCAAATCAAAACCACAATAAAATATCACCTCACACCTGTCAGGATGGCTATTATCAACAAGACAACAAATAACAAGTGTTGGTGAGGATGTGGAGAAAATGGAACGCTGTGCACTGTTGGTGGGAATGTAAACTGTTGCAGCTACTGTGGAAAACAGTATAGAGATTCCTCAAAAAATTAAAAAGAGAACTACCACATGATCCAGCAATTCCACTCCTGGGTATTTATCCAAAGGAAAAACAAACACTAATTCAAAAAGATATATGCATCCCTATGTTCATTGCAGCATTATTTACAATAGCCAAGATATGGAAGCAACCTAAGTGCCCATCAATAGATGAGTGGATAAAGATGTGGTGTATATATATATATATATATATATACACAATTGAATATTACTCAGCCATAAAAAAAGAATGAAATCTTGCTATTTATGACAATATGGATGGATCTAGAGGGTATTATGCTAAGTGAAATAAGTCAGATAAAGACAAATAATGTATGATTTCACTTATATGTGGAATCTGAAAAAAACAAAACAAATGAACAAATATAACAAACCAGAAACAGAGTCATAGATACAGAGAACAAATAGGTGGTTGCCAGAGGTGAGGAGGTGGGGAGAGGAATGACATAGATGAGGAAAATTAAGAGGTACAAACTTCCAGCTGCAAAATAAATGAGTCATGGATATGAAATGTACAGTAAGGAGAATATAGTCAATAACTAAATAATATCTCTGTATGGTGATATAACCAGACTTATGGTGATCATTTTGAAATGTATAGAAATATCGATTCACTGTGTTGTGTAACAGGAACTAACATAGTATTGTATGTCAATCATTAATATAATTAACACTGCTGAATGTTTTATATATATATATGACATTTGATAAGAGAATAAATCCTAAGAGTTCTCGTTACAAGGAAAAAAGTTTTCTTCTATTCCTTTAATTTTGTAACCATATGAGATGATGGATGTTGACTAAAGTACTGCAATAATCATTTCACGTTGTATGTAAGTCACCTCGTTACGCTGTACACCTTAAACTTATACAATATTGTATGTCAATTATATCTCAATAAATCTGGAAAGAAAAAAAGAAAGAGTGTGACTGCCTTTAAATGAGAGGGCTTGGATGTCTTTGGTGTCTGACTGTGGCCAGTGATGTCTCCATTGCTGTGGCCAGATGATGTCTCCAGAATAACCCTACATCCCAGAGTAACCCTACATCCCAATCAGCATCCATTTTACTACAAAGACCTGACGCACTAGCTGTCACAAAATCATATGGTGACATAGTATTGGGTAATGGGTAAAGTTTGGGGGATCAGAAATTATAAAAAGACAAGAGGCAGATAATTTAGAGGGTGCCCTCCTAGGGGGACTTCTACTCACTCCTCTTAATGCAAGCAGAAAATCACTCACTAATTCAGATAAATATCTTTGCAAGGGTAGTAAGTAAATCCTTGGCCATTCTGACCATCTCACCTCAAAGAGAGAGGTGAATACTGGGAGACCTACAGAGGCTTGAAGGGGTCAGTACAGCCTGGGGGTTGCTGGGACCTTTGTAAAGGGAACTGAAAGAGTGACTTTGTTCTCCAGAAAACAGCCTAAAGAAAAGGCAGAAATTCTCTAGCCAAAGTTAGCCCAGGCCAACTAAAACATCAAGCTGAATAAAAATATGGAGACCTTTCAAGGGGAGGCTCCATAATGAACAATTGCAAAAGGTTCTTGGAGTCACGGCAAGCCCCTGGTTTCCAGTAAAATTCTAGACCCTCCAAGTTTGCCTGGCCGGGGACTCCTCTAGGAGCAGAACACAGAGCTCTCCTGGAGCCTTTCAAAGGCCTTCTCATGGACTGCCACGTCCCCACCAACAGCAAGTACACCATCAGCAGAGATGCTTAAACTGGTAAACCAGCCTGGTCCAGCTCATGAATGCACCCAGATCTAATTTTCCTTTTCCAAGCTCATGGGCTATAAAGACATTCAGCTGCAATAATTTAAGTTTTTCACATTACCAGCAACTAAATTTTATACTTGTCAAAGATTAATGAACTGTTTTTGAGCTGTGGGTCAGGGTTTAGAACTGTACAGTTTCCCTCCCTTTCAGCCTCTCAGATTCCTGTCCTTTCCAGATTGTCATTGGACAATCAGCAATGAAACAGACTGGAGACAGAAAACGGGCTACATTTCCGAAAAGATCAAGAAATTCAGCTTTCCTTCCTCTTAAAAAGCTTCCTCCTTCTGCTTCTGATTCAGAAGTCATGCATGCAGACCTAATATATATCCCATATAGAACTCCTCAATTATATAAAAAACTTTTCCATTCATACCTCCTATTCATGTTTCAATAGAAGTTTAAACCAGTGGTTCTTGCATTCACTCCAGAAATACTTCTTTGGGCATCTGACAAATCTCCACAGATAACTATTTCCCACTGCCATCACTGGATTCATGTACATTAGTATTACTTTCTCTCTCCCCACTCTATAGCCAGTATTAGAGAACTTCATCTGAGATGAGCTTTGGGGGTTTAGAGTTCCAGGAAGAACCACTTAAAGTCTTAGAGAATATTAGTGGACTAGCACCTATTTTCAGAAGCTTTGGATGAATCTTCTCTCATCTATTCTTAAATGTTACATCTCACAATTCATACTAGGCTCCTTAAATATTGTTAATGAGTTTGAAGCAGAATTTTATCTGAAGTATGTATTATGCTTTATATTTATGTTTACCTGTTTACATAGTTTTCTGGTAATTTTTACATAGTAGAGTTTAACTGGGTTTCTATTCTTTTCCAAATATACTCTTAGCACCAAATTTTGAGATTCCATGGATAATGGGTAGATGATAGTTTTTCCATCTTAGACAGGAAGAAATTGGTTTTATTTTATATTATGTTTCCACTTCTAATATGACCAAGAAAGCTCCTACCAGGCCCTAGCCTATGACAGCTAACTGTAAAATATGGATAAAATATGCAAATAAAAATCAAATATCCAAAGGTGCTAGGGGGTAAACTCGAGCAGTCAAGTTCTGGATAGGAGCTGAGATTTCATACAAGGGATTGGTACAAGTGAGTTAATAATTTGTATGCCTCTGTCTAAAGGCAGGCTGAAGTCAGTGTCACATAGGGTGAGAAAATCTTTAATAGAAAAATTAAGTATTTTTTGAAGAAAAGGACCAAAGAACAGAATGTAGGGCAACCACAGCTACTGGAAAGTGAGCAGAAAATTTCCTACAAGGAGTGATTCAGAGAGGCAGAGCCCAAAATTTATACATACACTCTTCCCAAGTATCTGGATGGGCCATGAATTATACATGCATATGATAGACTCTAAGCACACCAGCAAAGAAAAACAAACAAAAAAACACTAAGGTTTGAGCAACTATACAAGAGACAGAGTTTGCCGTTTCAGTCATCAAATTAATTATATTCTGAAGCAAAACAACAACTATCTTCAGAAGAAATAAGAGACTTCAGGATATCTACAACAAATTATTCACAATGGTCAGGGTATAATCCAAAAATTCTAACCATATAAAGAAACTATCCTCAACAAAATAAAGAAAAATATTATCGCAATGAATGAAAAGGTAGAAAATCTCTGCTGAGAAATGAAAACTATTTCTAAAAAAGAACTAAATAGAAATACTACAACTTAAAAACACCATAATTAAAATTTAAAAATTCATTGTATGTTCTTAGTGGTAGAGTGGAAAATACAGGAGATCAGTAAACTTGAAGACACATAAATGGAAATGATCCAATCCAAAAGACAGATAAGAAAAAGTATGGGAAAAATGAAACAGATTCTCATGAATTCATGGACCTGAATAAGAAGAATAAAAGTCTAACATATGTATAACTGGAGTTTCATGAGGAGAAGAGGTACAGAAGAGGCATTAAAAAATATTAAAGTGACTTCCCAGAACGTCTGCTACCAGTGTCTTTGTCCCCATGGTGCACCACAGCCATCCCCCGCCTCTGCAAGAGACCTTCCAACTCTAGCAGTAAAAACAGAAAGAGACTGGTCTCTGATGACATTATGGAGCTTCCATATTGAACCTGTGCTGCTTATTTCTGGAGTTCTCATTACATGAGATAAACAAAAGAACAAATTTATTTCAGGAAAACTAAGAAGAAAAGAATGGCTGTGGATTTGCTGCCTGCTCAGGTGACACCGAGGGGATGGAACGCTCTTGGTGCTGCAGCCAGGAGTCACTGCTGTGCCTCTGAGGTGGGAGAGCTAACTTCAGGACACTGGTCCACAAGAGACCTCCCAGCTCCACGCAATATCTAACGGCGAAAATCTCCCAGAGATCTCCATCTCAACACCAACACCCAGCTTCACTCAACGACCAGTAAGCTACAGTGCTGGACACCCTATGCCAAACGACTACCAAGACAGGAACACAACCCCACCCATTAGCAGAGAGGCTGCCTAAAATCATAATAAGTCCACAGACACCCCAAAACACACCACCAGATGTGGACCTACCCACTAGAAAGACAAGATCCAGCCTCATCCACTAGAACACAGGCACTAGTCCCCTCCACCAGGAAGCCTACACAACCCACTGAACAAACTTTAGCCACTGGGGACACACACCAAAAACAACGGGAACTATGAACCTGCAGGCTGCAAAAAGGTGACCCCAAACACAGTAAGATAAGCAAAATGAGAAGACAGAAAAACACAAAACAGATGAAGGAGCAAGATAAAAACCCACCAGACCTAACAAATGAAGACGAAATAGGCAATCTACCTGAAAAAGATTTCAGAATGATGATAGTAAAGATGATCCAAAATCGTGGAAATAGAATAGAGAAAATGCAAGAAACATTTAACAAGGGCCTAGAAGAACTAAAGATGAAACAAGCAATGATGAACAACAAAATAAATGAAATTAAAAATACTCTAGAAGGGATCAATAGCAGAAGAACAGATAACTGACCTGGAAGATAAAATAGTGGAAATAACTACTGTAGAGCAGAATAAAGAAAAAAGAATAAAAAGAACTGAGGACAGTCTCAGAGACCTCTGGGAAAACATTAAACACACCAACATTCGAATTATAAGGGTTTCAGAAGAAGAAGAGAAAAAGAAAGGGACTGAGAAAATATTTGAAGAGATTATAGTTGAAAACCTCCCTAATATGGGAAAGGAAATAGTTAATCAAGTCCAGGAAGCACACAGAGTCCCATACAGGATAAATCCAAGGAGAAACACACCAAGACACATATTAATCAAACTGTCAAAAATTAAATACAAAGAATAAATGTTAAAAGCAACAAGGGAAAAACAACAAATAACACACAAGGGAATACCCATAAGGTTAACAGCTGATCTTTCAGCAGAAACTCTGCAGGCCAGAAAAGACTGGCAGGACATATTTAAACTGATGACGGAGAAAAACCTACAACCAAGATTACTCTACCCAGCAAGAATCTCATTCAGATTTGATGGAGAAATTAAAACCTTTACAGACAAGCAAAAGGTAAGAGAGTTCAGCACCACCAAACCAGCTTTACAACAAATGCTAAAGGATCTTCTCTAGGCAAGAAACACAAGAGAAGGAAAAGACCTATAATAACAAACCAAAAACAATAAAGAAAATGGGAATAGGAACATACATATTGATAATTACCTTAATGTAAAGGGATTAAATGCTCCCACCAAAAGACACAGACTGGTTGAATGGATACAAAAACAAGACCCATATACATGCTGTCTACAAGAGACCCATTTTAGACCTAGGGACACATACAGACTGAAAGTGAGGGGATGGAAAAAGATACTTGATACAAATGGAAACCAAAAGAAAGCTGGAGTAGCAATTCTCATATCAGACAAAATAGACTTTAAAATAAAGACTATTAGAAGAGACAAAGAAGGACACTACATAATGATCAAGGGATCACTCCAAGCAGAAGATATAACAATTGTAAATATTTATGCACCCAACATAGGAGCACCTCAATACATAAGGCAAATACTAACAGCCATAAAACGGGAAATCAACAGTAACCCATTCATAGTAGGGGGCTTTAACACCCCACTTTCACCAATGGACAGATCATCCAAAATGAAAATAAATAAGGGAACACAAGCTTTAAATGATACATTAAACAAGATGGATTTAATTGATATTCATAGGACATTCCATCCAAAAACAACAGAATACACATTTTTCTCAAGTGCTCATGGAACGTTCTCCAGGATAGATCATAACTTGGGTCACAAATCAAGCCTTGGTAAATTTAAGAAAACTGAAATTGTATCAAGTACCTTTTCTGACCACAAGGTTATGAGACTAGATATCAATTACAGGAAAAGATCTGTAAAAAATACAAACACATGGAGGCTAAACAATACACTATTTAATGACGAACTGATCGCTGAAGAAATCAAAGAAGAAATTAAAAAATACCTAGAAACAAATGACAATGGAGACACGACAACCCAAAACCTATGGAATGCAGCAAAAGCAGTTCTAAGGGGGAAGTTTACAGCAATACAATCCTACCTTAAGAAACAGGAAACACCTCGAATAAACAACCTAACCTTGCACCTAAAGCAATTAGAGAAAGAAGAACAAAAAAACCCCGAAGTTAGCAGAAGGAAAGAAATCATAAAAAACAGATCAGAAATAAATGAAAAAGAAATGAAGGAAACGATAGCAAAGATCAATAAAACTAAAAGCTGGTCCTTTGAGAATATAAACAAAATTGATAAACCATTAGCCAGACTCATCAAGAAAAAAAGGGAGAAGGCTCAAATCAATAGAATTAGAAAGGAAAAAGGAGAAGTAACAACTGACACTGCAGAAATACAAAAGATCATGAGAGACTACTACAAGCAACTCTATGCCAATAAAATGGACAACCTGGAAGAAATGGACAAATTCTTAGAAATGCACAACCTGCCAAGACTGAATCAGGAAGAAATAGAAAATATGAACAGACCAATCACAAGCACTGAAATTGAAACTGTGATGAAAAATCTTCCAACAAACAGAAGCCCAGGACCAGATGGCTTCACAGGTGAATTCTATCAAACATTTAGAGAAGAGCTAACACCTATCCTTCTCAAACTTCACCAAAATACAGCAGAGGGAGGAACACTCCCAAACTCATTCTACAAGGCCACCATCACCCTGATACCAAAACGAGACAAGGATGTCAGAAAGAAAGAAAACTACAGGCCAATATCACTGAAGAACAAAGATGCAAAAATCCTCAACAAAATACTAGCAAACAGAATCCAACAGCACATTAACAGGATCATACACCGTGATCAAGTGGGGTTTATTCCAGGAATGCAAGGATTCTTCAATATACGCAAATCAACCAACGTGATACACCATATTAAGAAACTGAAGGAGAAAAACCATATGATCATCTCAATAGAGACAGAGAAAGCTTTCAACAAAATTCAACACCCATTTATGATAAAAACCCTGCAGTGAGTAGGCATAGAGAGAACTTTCCTCAACATAATAAAGGCCATATATTACAAACCCACAGCCAACATCGTCCTCAATGGTGAAAAACTGAAAGCATTTCCCCTAAGATCACGAACAAGACAAGGTTGCCCACTCTCACCACTATTATTCAACATAGTTTTGGAAGTTTTAGCCACAGCAATCAGAGAAGAAAAGGAAATAAAAGGAATCCAAATCAGAAAACAAGTAAAGCTGTCACTGTTTGCAGATGACATGATACTATTCATAGAGAATCCTAAAGATGCTACCAGAAAACTACTAGAGCTAATCAATGAATTTGGTAAAGTAGCAGGATACAAAATTAATACACAGAAATCTCTGGAACTCCTATATACTAATGATGAAAAATCTGAAAGCAAAATTAAGGAAACACTCCCATTTACCATTGCAACAAAAAGAATAAAATATCTAGGAATAAACCTACCTAAGGAGACAAAAGACCTGTATGCAGAAAATTATAAGACACTGATGAAAGAAATTAAAGATGATATAAATATATGGAGAAATATTCCATGTTCTTGGATTGGAAGAATCAACATTGTGAAAATGACTCTACTACCCAAAGCAATCTATAGATTCAATGCAATCCCTATCAAACTACCACTGGCATTTTTCACAGAACTAGAACAAAACATTTAACAATTTGTATGGAAACACAAAAGACCCCGAATAGCCAAAGCAATCTTGAGAACGAAAAACAGAGCTGGAGGAATCAGGCTCCCTGACTTCAGACTATACTACAAAGCTACAGTAATCAAGACAGTATGGTACTGGCACAAAAACGGAAAGATAGATCAATGGAACAGGATAGGAAGCCCAGAGATAAACCCACGCACATATGGACACCTTATCTTTGATAAAGGTGGCAGGAATGTACAGTGGAGAAAGGACAGCCTCTTCAATAAGTGGTGCTGGGAAAACTGGACAGCTACATGTAAAAGTATGAGATTAGATCACTCCCTAACACCATACACAAAAATAAGCTCAAAAGGGATTAAAGACCTAAATGTAAGGCCAGAAACTATCAAACTCTTAGAGGAAAACATAGGCAGAACAGTCTATGACATAAATCACAGCAAGATCCTTTTTGACCCACCTTCTAGAGTAATGGAAATAAAAAGAAAAATAAACAAATGGGACCTAATGAAACTTAAAAGCTTTTGCACAGCAAAGGAAACCATAAACAAGACCAAAAGACAACGCTCAGAATGGGAGAAAATATTTGCAAATGAAGCAACTGACAAAGGATTAATTTCCAAAATTTACAAGCAGCTTATGCAGCTCAATAACAAAAAAACAAACAACCCAATCCAAAAATGGGCAGAAGATCTAAATAGACATTTCTCCAAAGAAGACATACAGACTGCCAACAAACACATGAAAGAATGCTCAACATCATTAATCATTTGAGAAATACAAATCAAAACTACAATGAGATATCATCTCACACCGGTCAGAATGGCCATCATCAAAAAATCTAGAAACAATAAATGCTGGAGAGGGTGTGGAGAAATGGGAACACTCTTGCACTGCTGGTGGGAATGTGAATTGGTACAGCCACTATGGAGAACGGTATGGAGGTTCCTTAAGAAACTACAAATAGAACTACCATATGACCCAGCAATCCCACTACTGGGCATATACCCTGAGAAAACCGTAATTCAAAAAGAGTCATGTACCAAAATGTTCATTGCAGCTCTATTTACAATAGCCCAGAGATGGAAACAACCTAAGTGCCCATCATCGGATGAATGGATAAAGAAGATGTGGTACATATATACAATGGAATATTACCCAGCCATAAAAAGAAACGAAATTGAGCTATTTGTAATGAGGTGGATAGACCTAGAGTCTGTCATACAGAGTGAAGTAAGTCAGAAAGAGAAAGACAAATACCGTATGCTAACACATACACATGGAATTTAAGAAAAAATAATGTCATGAAGAACCTAGGGGTAAGACAGGAATAAAGACACAGACCTACTGGGAATGGACTTGAGGATATGGGGAGGGGGAAGGGTGAGTTGTGACAGGGCGAGAGAGAGGCATGGACATATATACACTAATAAACGTAAGGTAGATAGCTAGTGGGAAGCAGCCGCATGGCACAGGGTTATCGGTTCGCTGCTTTATGACTGCCTGGAGGGGTGGGATAGGGAGGGTGGGAGGGAGGGTGACGCAAGAGGGAAGAGATATGGGAACATATGTATATGTATAACTGATTCACTTTGTTATAAAGCAGAAACTAACTCACCATTGTAAAGCAATTATCCCCAATAAAGATGTTAAAAAAAAACCCAAAAAACTACAAATAGAACTACCATGTGACCAAGAAATCCCACTACTGGGCATATACCCTGAGAAAACCATAATTCAAAAACAGTCATGTACCAAAATGTTCATTGCAGCTCTATTTACAATAGCCCGGAGATGGAAACAACCTAAGTGTCCATCATTGGATGAATGGATAAAGAAGATGTGGCACATATAAACAATGGAATATTATTCAGCCATAAAAAGAAACAAAATTGAGCTATTTGTAATGAGGTGGATGGACCTAGATTCTGTCATACAGAGTGAAGTAAGTCAGAAAGAGAAAGACAAATACCGTATGTTAACACATATATATGGAATTTAAGGGAAAAAAATGTCATGAAGAACCTAGGGGTAAGAGAGGAATAAAGATACAGACCTACTAGAGAATGGACTTGAGGATATGGGGAGGGGGAAGGGTAAGCTGTGACAAAGCGAGAGAGTGGCATGGACATATATACACTACCAAACGTAAAATAGATAGCTAGTAGGAAGCAGCCGCATAGCACAGGGAGATCAGCTCGGTGGTTTGTGACCACCTAGAGGGGTGGGATAGGGAAGGTGGGAGGGAGGAAGACACAAGAGGGAAGAGATATGGGAACATATGTATAACTGATTCACTTTGTTATAAAGCAGAAATTAACACACCATTGTAAAGCAATTATACTCCAATAAAGTTGTATAAATAAATATATAAATAAAAACTTTAGGCACACACACACAAAAATATTTAAGCTATAATGGCTGAAAATCTTCCAAATTTGGTATAAGACTTAACTTTTCCAATCCAAGAAGCTCAGTGAACTCAAAACAGTAAAACTATGCCCAGTTTAACATTGTTGAAAACCAAACCAAAGATAAAGAGAAAATCCTGAGAGCAGTCAGATAAAAACCCATTACACAGAGGGAAGCCATGGTGCAAACTCAATGATTTTCATTGGAAATTATAGAAGACAGTAGAGAGTGTAAGAAGCAAAGAAAACATTAATCCTAAATTCAGCATCCAGTGAAAACATTTTTGAAGAATAAAAACAAAGACATTTTCATATAAAATAAAACAAAGAAAATTGTCAGCTGATCTGCACTTTTTTTTTTTCTCCTCCTCTTTTTTACTATTGTGGTTCTGTTTTACCTTCTGGTTGTTGTTTCATCTATATTTTAATTTTTATATTTTTTCTAACACAGCTGTTAATTTCCTACTCTAATTTTATTTTTTACTTTGTTATTGTCCTCCTTTTCTTTTCTTTTCTTTTTTTTCTTTGGCTGCCACACACAGCTTGCAGGATCTTGGTTCACAAGCCAGGAGTGGGGCCAAAACTCCTGTAGTGGGAGCTCCGAGTCCAAACCACTGGACTAAAAGAGAACGTCAGACGCCAGGGAATATTTATCAGAGTGAGGTGTTCTGGAGGTCCTCATCTCAGCACCAAGACCCAGCTCTACCCAAAGAGCCTACAAACTGCAGTGTTGGAAGCCTCAGGTCAGACAACCAGTAAGACAGGAACACAATCTCGCTCATAAAAAAAAGGAAAAAAAATGAGATGGCAAAAAAATATGTCACAGATGAAGGAGCAAGGTAAAAACCTAGAAGACCAAATAAATGAAGAGGAAATAGGCAATGTACCTGAAAAAGAATTCAGAGTAATGATAGTAAAGATAATCTAGATTCTTGGAAATAGAATGGAGTCATGGATTGAGAAAATACAAGAAATATTTAATGATGATCTAGAAGAACTAAAGAACAAACAAACAGAGAGGAACAACACAATAACTGAAATGAAAAATACACTAGAAGAAATCAATAACAGAATAAATGAGGGAAAAGAACGAATAAGTGAGCTGGAAGACAAAATGGTGAAAATAATGGCCAAGGAACAGAATAAAGAAAAAAGAATGAAAATAATTGAAGACAGTCTCAGAGACCTCTGGGACAGCACTAAACACATGGACATTCGAATTATAGGGGTCCCAGAAGAAGAAGAGAAAAAGAAAGGGTCTGAGAAACTATCTGAAGAGATTATAGTGTAAAACTTCCCTAACATGGAAAAGGAAGTAGTCACCCAAGTCCAGGAAACAGAGAGTCCCATACAGGATAAACCCTAGGAGAAACACAGCAAGACACATATTAATAAAACCAACAAAAATTAAATTCAATGAAAAAATATTAAAAGCAGCAAGGGAAAAAGAAAAAATAATACACAAAGGAATTCCCATAAGGTTATCAACTGATTATTCAGCAGAAGCTCTACAGGCCAGAAGGGAGTGGCAGGATATACTTCAAGTGATGAAAGAGAAAAACCTACAACCAAGATTACTCTACCCAGCAAGGGTCTCATTCAGATTGGATGGAGAAATCAAAAGTTTTTCAGACATGCAAAAACTAAGAGAATTCTGCACCACCAAACCAGCTTTACAACAAATGCTAAAGAAACTTCCCTAGGCAGGAAACACAAGGGAAGAAAAACGCCCCCCAAAACAAACCCAAAACAATTAAGAAAATGGTAATAGGAACATACATATTGATAATAACCTTGAATGTAATGGATTAAATGCCCCAACCAAAAGACACAGACTGGCTAAATGGATACAAAAATAGGACCCATATATATGCTGTCTGCAAAAGACTCACTTCAGACCTAGGGACACATACAGACTGAAAGTGAAGGGGTGGAAAAAGATATTCCATGAAAATGGAAATCAAAACAAAGCTGGAGTAGCAATACTCATATCAGGCAAAATAGACTTTAAAATAAAGACTGTTACAATAGATAAAGAAGGCCACTACACAATGATCACAGGATCAATCCAAGGAGATATAAAAATTATAAATGTTTATGCACCCAGCCCAGGTGCATTTCAATATATAAGGCAAATGGTAACAACCATGAAACGGGAAATTGACAGTAACAGAATAAGAGTAGGGGACTTTAAGAAAACACGGTGCCCTTCAAACCAATCAACCTTCCTAATCAAGCTTTGGTCTTGGGCCTCTGGTCACTCAGAGTATGAGTGGACACTTGAATGTGATAAACTAAAGTGGGAACTATTTTGGAGAAAAGCTCAGAGAAATACAAAACAATGAAGCCCTTTACAATTATCTTGAGAAACTTCGCCTCTCACAAGCAACTTTACAATCGAAAATTTGGTTTGCTTGTGATAGAATTATTGGTGTGTACATCTTGATGATAAGGAAGAAATAAAGTCACAAGAAAACAAACAAACAAAAAAACAGTGGGGGACTTTAACACCCCACTTACACCAATGGACAGATCATCCAAACATAAAATAAATAAGGAAACACAAGTTTTAAATGACACAACAGACCAGAGAGATTTAACTGATATTTAAAGAACATTCCACCCAAAAGTAGCAGATACACTTTCTTCTCAAATGCACACGGAACATTCTCCAGGATAGATCACATCTTCGGCCACAAATCAAGCCTTGGGAAATTTAAGAAAACTGAAATCTTATCAAGCATCTTTGCTGACCACAACGCTATGAGACTGGAAATCAATTACAGGAAAACAACTGTAAAAACCACAAATACATGGAGGCTAAACAGTGTGCCACAAAATAACCAAGAGATCACTGAAGAACTCACAGAAGAAATTAAAAAATATATAGAAACAAATAACGATGAACAAACAACAACCCAAAACCTATGGGATGCAGCAAAAGCAGTTTTAAGAGGGAAGTTTATAGCAATTCAATCTCATCTCAAGATACAAGAAAAATCTCAAATAAACAATCTAACCCTACACCTAAAGCAACTAGAGAAAGAAGAACAAAGAAAATCCAAAGTCAGTAGAAGGAAAGAAATCATAAACACCAGAGCAGAAATAAATGAAATAGAAACGAAGAAAATAGCAAAGATCAATAAAACTAAAAGCTGGTTCTTTGAGAATATAAACAAAATTTATAAATCCTTAGCCGAACTCATCAAGAAAAAAAGGGAGAGGACGCAAATCAATAAAATTAGAAATGAAAAAGGAGAAATCACAACTGACACTGCATAAATCCAAAGGATTATAAGAGACTACTAAAAACAAATATATGCCAATAAAACATACAACCATGAAGAAATGGACAAATTCTTGGAAAGGTACAATTTTCCCAGAATGAATCAGGAAGAATTAGAAAATATAAACAGATCTATCACAAGTAATTAAATTGAAACTGTAATTTTAAATCTTCCAATAAACAAAAGTCCAAGACCAGATGGCTTCACAGCAGAATTCTATCACACATATAGAAAAGAGCTAATACCCATCCCTCTCAAACTCTTCCAAAAATTGCAGAGGGAGGAACAAGCCCAAATTCATTCTAAGATGCCACCATCACCCTGATACCAAAACCAGAAAAAGATATCACAAAAAAAGAAAATTATAGACCAATATCACTGACTAACATAGATGCAAAAATCCTGAACTAAATACTAGCAAACAGAATCTAACAACAAATTAAAAGGATCATACACAATGATCAAGTGGGATTTATCCCTGGGATGCAAGGATTCTACAATATACTCAAATCAATCAATGTGATACACCATATTAACAAGCTAAGGAATAAAAACCATATGATCATTTCAATCGATGCAGAAAAAGCTGTTGACAAAATTCAACACGCATTTATGATAAAAACTCTCCAGAAAATGGGCATAGAGAGAACCTACCTCAACATAATAACGGCCATATATGACAAACCCACAGCAAACATCATACTCAATGGTGAAAAACTGAAAGCACTTCCACTAAGATCACGAACAAGACAAGGATGTCCACTCTCGCCACTCTTATTCAACATAGTTTTGGAACTCCTAGCCTTGGCAATCAGAGAAGAAAAAGAAATACAAGGAATCCAAATCGGAAAAGAAAAAGTAAAGCTATCACTGTTTGCAGATGACATGATACTATAAATAGAGAATCCTAAATGTTACCAGAAAATTACCAGAGTTAATCAATAAATTTGGTAAAGTAGCAGGATACAAAATTAATGTACAGAAATCTGTTGCATTCCTATATACACTAATGATGAAAAATCTGAAAGAGAAATTAAGGAAACACTCCCATTTACCATTGCAACAAAAAGAATAAAATACCTATGAATAAACCTACCTAAGGAGGTGAAAGACTTGGACTCAAATAACTATAAAACACTGATGAAAGAAACTGAAGAAGACATAAACAGATGGAGAAATATACCATATTCTTGGATTGGAAGAATCAATATTCTGAAAATGACTATACTACCCAAAACAGTCTACAGATTCAGTGTAATGCCTATCAAAATACCAATGGCATTCTTTACAGAATTAGAAAAAAAAATTTAACAATTTGTATGGAAACACAAAAGACCCCAAATACCCAAAGCAATCTTGAGAAAGAAAAACGGAACTGGAAGAATCAGTCTCCCGAACTTCAAACTATATTACAAAGCTAGAGTAATCAAGACATGATTACTTTGTGCAAGTATGGTACTGGGACAAAAACAGAAATACAGATCAATGGCACAGGATAGAATGCCCAGAGATAAACCCACGCACATATAGGCACCTAATTTATGACAAAAGAGGCAAGAACATACAATGGAGAAAAGACATCCTCTTCAATAAGTGGTGCTGGGAACCTGGACACCTACATTTAAAAGAATGAAATTAGAACCCTGCACCAGTAACCAGACACAAAGACCAGATATATTTCTTATCATGCCACAATTCTACTCTGAGCTTTTCCCCTTGGCATGCTAGGATTTAGTCACCCCCACCCAACTCCATTCCATTCCAGTAAATACACTGCCTCACATGAAACTTCTCCTTAAGAATAACTTACTGACGGAGGAGGAACCAAGACAGCAGAGTAGAAGGACGTGCTCTCACTCCCTCTTGCGAGAACACCAGAATCACAACTACCTGCTGGACAGTCATCGACAAAGGACACTGGAACTCACCAAAAAAGATACCCCACATCCAAAGACAAAGGAGAAGCCACAGTGAGACGGTAGGAGGGGCGCAATCACAGTAAAATCAAATCCCGTAACTGCTGGGTGGGTGACGCACAGACTGGAGAACACTTATACCACAGAAGTCCACCCACTGGAGTGAAGGTTCTGAGCCCCACAACAGGCTTCCCAACCTGGGAATCCGGCAATGGGAGGAGGAATTCCCAGAGAATCAGAATTGAAGCCTAGTGGGAATTGATTGCAGGACTTTGACAGGACTGGGGGAAACAGAGACTCCACTCTTGGAGGGCACACACAAAGTAGTGTGCACATCGGGACCAGGGGGAAGGAGCAGTGACCCCATAGGAGACTGAACCAGACCTACCTGCTAGTGTTGGAGGGTCTCCTGCAGAGGTGGGCGGTGGCTCTGTTTCACTGTGGGGACAAAGACACTGGCAGCAGAAGTTCTGGGAAGTACTCCTTGGCGTGAGCCCTCCCAGAGTCTGTCATTAGCCCCAACAAAGAGCCCAGGTAGGCTGCAGTGTTGGGCTGCCTCCAATCAAACAACCAACAGGGAGGAAACCCAGCCCCACCCATCAACAGCCAAGTGGATTAAAGTTTTACTGAGCTCTGCCCACCAGAGCAACAGTCAGCTCTACTCACCACCAGTCCCTCCCATCAAGCCTCTGAGATAGCCTCATCCACCAGAGGGCAGACAGCAGAAGCAAAAAGAACTGCAGTCCTGCAGCCTGTGGAACAAAAACCACATTCACAGAAAGACAGACAAGATGAAAAGGCAGAGGGCTATATACCAGATGAAGGAACAAGATAAAGCCCCAGTAAAACAGCTAAATGAAGTGGAGATAGGCAACCTTCCAGAAAAAGAATGCAGAATAATGATAGCGAAGATGATCCAGGACCTCGGAAAAAGAATGGAGGCAAAGATCGAGAAGATGTAAGAAATGTTTAACAAAGACCTAGAAGAATTAAAGAACAAACAAACAGAGATGAACAATACAATAACTGAAATGAAAACCACACTGGAAGGAATCAATAGTAGAATAACTGAGGCAGAAGAACGGATAAGTGACTTGGAAGACAGAATGGTGGAATTCACTGCTGTGGAACAGACTAAAGAAAAAAGAATGAAAACAAATGAAGACAGCCTAAGAGACCTCTGGGACAACATTAAACGCAACAACATTCACATTATACGGGACCCAGACAGAGAAGAGAGAGAGAATTTAAAGAGAATATAGTTGAAAACTTCCCTAACATGGGAAAGGAAAGGAAATAGCCACCCAAGTCCAGGAAGCAAAGTGTGTCCCATACAGGATAAACCCAAGGAGAAACACGCTGAGACACACAGTAATCAAATTGGCAAAAATTAAAGACAAAGAAAAATTATTCAAAGCAGCAAGGGAAAAGCAACAAATAACAAACAAGGGAACTCTCATAAGGTTAACAGCTGATTTCTCAGCAAAAACTCTACAAGCCACAAGGGAGTGGCATGATATACCTAAAGTGATGAAAGGGAAGAACCTACAACCAAGATTACTCTACCCGGCAAGGATCTCATTCAGATTCAATGGAGAAATCAAAAGCTTTACAGACAAGCAAAAGCTAAGAGAATTCAGCACCACCAAACCAGCTCTACAACAAATGCTCAAGGAACTTCTCTAAGTGGGAAACAGAAGAGAAAAAAAGGACCTACAAAAACAAACCCAAAACAATTAAGAAAATGGTCATAGGAACATACATATCAATAATTTCCTTAAACGTGAATGGATTAAATGCTCCAACCAAAAGACTCAGGCTTGCTGAATGGATACAAAAACAACATCCAAATACAAGGTGCCTACAAGAGAGCCACTTCAGACCTAGGGACACATACAGACTGAAAGTGTGGGGATGGAAAGAGATATTCCATGCAAAGGGAAATCAAAAGAAAGCTGGAGTAGTTATACTCATATCATCTAAAATAGACTTTAAAATAGAGAATGTTACAAGAGACAAGGAAGGACACTACATAATGATCAAAGGATCAATCCAAGAAGAAGATATAACAATTATAAATATACACGCACCCAACAAAGGAGCACCTCAATACATAAGGCAACTGCTAACAGGTATAAAAGAGGAAATCAACAGTAACACAATAATAGTGGGGGACGTTAACACCTCACTTACACCAATGGACAGATCATCCAAAATGAAAATAAATAAGGAAACAGAAGCTTTAAATGACACAATAGACCAGATAGATTTAATTGATATTTATAGGACATTCCATCCAAAAACAGCAGATTACAGTTTCTTCTCAAGTGCAAACGGAACATCCTCTAGGATAGATCACATCATCACAAATCAAGCCTTAGGAAATTTAAGAAAATTGAAATCATATCAACCATCTTTCTGACCACAACACTATGAGGTAAGAAATGACAGGGAAGAAAACGTAAAAAACACAAACACATGGAGGCTAAACAATACGTTACTAAATAACCAAGAGATCACTGAAGAAATCAAACAGAAAATCAAAAAATATCTAGAGACAAATAGCAATGAAAACACGACAATCCAAAACCTATGGGAAGCAGCAAAAGCAGTTCTAAGAGGGAAGTTTATAGCTATACAGGCCTACCTCAAGAAACAAGAAAAATCTCAAGTAAACAATCTAACCTGACACCTAAAGGAACTAGAGAAAGAAGAACAAATAAAACCCAAAGTTAGTAGAAGGAAAGAAATCATAATGATCAGAGCAGAAATAAATGAAATAGAAACGAAGAAAACAACAGCAAAGATCAATACAACTAAAAGATCAATCAATACAAGATCAATACAACTAAAACTAAATCAACACAAGATCAATACAACTAAAAATTCTAATTACAGAATTAGAACAAATCATCTTAAAATTTGTATGGAGACACAAAAGACCCCCAAGAGCCAAAGAAGTCTTGAGGGAAAAAAAACGGAGCTGGAGGAATCAGACTTCCTGGCTTCGGACTATACCACAAAGCTACAGTAATCAGGACAATATGGTACTGGCACCAAAACAGAAACATAGATCAATGGAACAAGATAGAAAGCCCAGAGATAAACACACACACCTATGGTCAACTAATCTATGACAAAGGAGGAAAAGGTATACAATGGAGAAAAGACAGTCTCTTCAATAAGTGGTGCTGGGAAAACTGGACAGCTACATGTAAAAAAATGAAATTAGAACACTCTCTTACACCATACACAAAAATAAACTCAAAATGAGAACAGCACGGAGCTTCCTTAAAAAACTACAAATAGAACTACCATATGACCCAGCAATCCCACTACTGGGCGTATACCCTGAGAAAACCATAATTCAAAACGAGTCATGTACCAAAATGTTCACTGCAGCTCTATTTACAATAGCCCGGAGATGGAAACAACCTAAGTGTCCATCGTCAGATGAATGGATAAAGAAGATGTGGCACATATATACAATGGAATATTATTCAGCCATAAAAAGAAACGAAATTGAGCTATTTGTAATGAGGTGGATGGACCTAGAGCCTGTCATACAGAGTGAAGTAAGTCAGAAAGAGAAAGACAAATACCGTATGTTAACACATATATATGGAATTTAAGAAAAAAAAAATGTCATGAAGCACCTAGGGGTAAGACAGGAATAAAGACACAGACCTACTAGAGAATGCACTTGAGGATATGGGGAGGGGGAAGGGTAAGCTGTGACAAAGCGAGAGAGTGGCATGGACATATATACACTACCAAACGTAAAATAGATAGCTAGTGGGAAGCAGCTGCATAGCACAGGGAGATCATCTTGGTGCTTTGTGACCACCTAGAGGGATGGGATAGGGAGGGTGGGAGGGAGGGAGATGCAAGAGGGAAGAGATATGGGAACATATGTATATATATAACTGATTCACTTTGTTATAAAGCAGAAATTAACACACCATTGTAAAGCAATTATACTCCAATAAAGATGTAAAAAAAAAAAAACCAAAAACCAAAAAACAATATTTGGTGAGTGTTTCAGCCCTGGTAAGTCTGTTTGCCATAAATATCTAAAAACTAAGGAAGAGAAATACAGATTACTGAAATTTTCATTCAGCATTTGGCATATATCATATACAAATTGATAATATATTTATTTATTCTTAAATTAACATAATGAATACTGCTAAGTGATGGAGTAATATAACTAAACCCAAAACATGAATAAATAAAATTGTTTTGCATGTATGATTCATGCTTTTAGAAGTTTAGTGTTTTAAGTATTACTATAAACCATTTTCAAATGATTTATAAATAACTGGAATTTTGAAGAATAACTTTATCATAAAACCTCAAATAATTTTCTGGTTTGTCACTTGATATTTGAATTTCACGTGCAAGGATTATCACCTTTTACATGAGGGGAAACTGAGGCAGAGAGTATGTAAGTCTTCTAAGAAAACTGAATCAATTATTGCAGGGCTATAAACTAGAGTTTGGTATAGGGAGCATCAATCTGAGAATTTTGCCTAAGGTACAGCACGGCCTGAGTTTATTTAAATACTAGTTCTCATCATGTTTTTTTTCTTTAAAGAAAGAATAAAACACCAAGTGCTTGTTAAAAAAAAAATAAGATCCTGCAGTATAAAAAACCAAACAAAAAAAACCCCACTAATACTAAACCTTCTTTGGGTTATTTGTATGGAAATATGTTAATATAAATGTTTCAGACATTACATGAAATTTCTAAAAATCTTATATGTTCTTGTAAAGTGTTATAAGTCATAATTCTAGCTATTACTTTAAAATGTGTACCTCAGAAATAACTAAATTTCCTTGTCAACTGCATTATTATGCACTTTCATCCAATCTTTAACCGTGGCCATTTTTAAGTCTTTTGTCATTTACAGACAGTTCTGGGGGTACTCTGATGCTTTTGCAAAAATGTTCCTATAAAAGGGTTTCATCTTCAAGGAGTTCATGGAAAAGACGCTGACAAGTACAGGTTTCTGGTAACTGACTATACTGCTGAACTGAATGAATAAGCATTTTCAGAACTCTAATGGAAAACTGATGAATTCATAAAAGTGCTAACAAAAGATCAAGATGAAAAAGAAATTAATTACATGGGACTGAGTGAACTTATGAGGATGATTATAATTTTTGTGACTTTCTGTTTGAATGAAAAAAAAAATCCCACAAGGACTCAGGCAAAAAATATACAAATCAATTTTCACTGCAAAGTAAAGGAGCTGTTACAGTGGAGGATTACTGGACTGAATGTCAATATTATGACATAGTACGAGTGTGTTTCATGTTTGGTAATTGCAATCATTGTTGCTTTTGTTGTGGTCATCCATTTACAATGCTTGATGTCAGTCTGTCTCTTGTAAAAATAAAATACAGTTTGTGTGTGTGAAAACAAAATAATAAATAAAAATAAAAGAATGAAATTAGAATGCTACCTAACACCACACACAAAAATAAAATCAAAATGGATTAAAGACCTAAATGTAAGACCAGACACTGTAAAACTCTTAGTGGAAAACATAGGAAACACACTCTTTCATATAAACCACAGCAAGATCTTTTTTGACCCACCTCCTAGAGTAATGGAAATAAAAACAAAAATAAACAAATGGGACCTAATTAAACGTCAAAGCTTTTGCACAGCAAAGGAAACCATAAACAAGACGAAAAGACAACCCTCAGAATGGGAGAAAATATTTGCAAATGAAACAACGGACAAAGGATTAAACTCCAAAATATACAAACAGCTCATGGAGCTCAATATCAAAAAAACAAACAATTCAATTAAAAAATGGGCAGAAGACCTAAATAGACATTTCACCAAAGAAGACATACAGACGGCCAAGAGGCACATGAAAAGATGCTCAACATCACTAATTATTAAAGAAATGCAAATCAGAACTACAATGAGGTATCACCTCACACCAGTCAGAATGGCCATTATCAAAAAATCTAGAAACAGGGCTTCCCTGGTGGCACAGTGGTTGAGAGTCCACCTACCGATGCAGGGGACATGGGTTCATGCCCCGGTCCAGGAAGATCCCACATGCCGTGGAGCAACCAGGCCTGTGAGCCATCGCCGCTGAGCCTGCGCGTCCGGAGCCTATGCTCCGCAACGGGAGAGGCCACAACAGTGAGAGGCCTGTGTACCGCAAAAAAAAAGAAAAAAATCTAGAAACAATAAATGCTGGAAAGGGTGTGGTGAAAAAGGAACCCTCCTGCACTGTTGGTGGGAATGTAAATTGATACAACCACTATGGAGAACAGTATGGAAGTTCCTTAAAAAACTAAAAATAGAACTACCATATGACCCAGCAATCCCACTACTTGGCATATATCCTGAGAAAACCATAATTCAAAAAGAGACATGTACCACAATGTTCATTGCAGCTCTATTTACAATAGCCAGGACACGGAAGCAACCTAAGTGTCCATGGACAGATGAATGGATAAAGAAGATGTGGCACAGATATACAATGGAATATTACTCAGCCATAAAAAGAAACAAAATTGAACTATCTCTAGTGAGGTGGATGGACCTAGAGTCTGTCATACATAGTGAAGTAAGTGAGAAAGAGAAAAAACAAATACCGTATGCTAACACATATATATGGAATCTAAAAAAAAAAAAAGGTACTGATGAACCTAGCGGCAGGGCAGGAATAAAGACATAGACATAGAGAATGGACTTGAGGACACGGGGTGGCAAGGGGAAGCTGGAGCGAAGTGAGAGTAGCATCGACATATATGCACTACCGAATGTTAAATATTTAGATAGTTGGAAGCAGCCGCATAGCACGGGGAGATCAGCTCGGTGCTTTGCGATGACCTAGAGGGGTGGGATAGGGAGGGTGGGAGGGAGGCTCAAGAGGGAGGGGATATGTGGATATATGTATGCATATGGCTGATTCACTTTGTTATACAGCAGAAACTAACACAGTATTGTGAAGCAATTATACTCCAATAAAGATCTATTAAATAAATAAAAACAAAGACATTTTCATATAAAATAAAACTAAGAGAATTTATTGTCAGCTGATCTGTACTATAAGGAAAGCTAATGGAAATTTTTCAACTTTACAAAAGAGAATATAAAACATCAGAAATCGTTTACATCTGGTTAAATATCTGAGTAAATATTATTTCTTTGAAATGCATGAGTATTTAAAAAATATATATACGTTGTCTCATATCTCATAATGTGTGTTGGTGATACATGTAAATTATAGCACAAAGGATAGGAAGGCAGAAAATGGACTCACACAGTTGTAAGGTTTCTATATTTTACATGAAGTGGTAGAATATTAACTTTAAGTAGTAGACTGAAAAGTTAAGTACAGGCATTCCTTGTTTTACTGTGCTTCACACATACTGCATTTTTTTTACAAATTGAAGATGTGTGACAACGCTGCATTGAGCAAGTCTACTGGTGCCGTTTTTCCAACAGCATTTGCTCGCCTCTTGTCTCTGCGTCACGTTTTGGTAATTCTCCAAAAATTTTGAACTCTTTCATTATTATTATATTTGTTATGGTCATCTGTGGTCTTTGATGTTACTATTGCAAAAAGATTATCACTCAATGAAGGCTGAAATGAATGGTTAGCAGTTCTTAGCAATAAAGCATCCTTAATCAAGGTATGTACACTGTTTTCTTAGATATAAAGTATTTGCACAGTTAATAGACTATAATAGAATAAACATTACTTTTATATGCACTGGGAAACCAAAAAATTCATGTGACTTGCTTTACTGCCATATTAGCTTTATTGCAGTGGTCTGCAACCTAACCTGCAATATCTCCAAGGTACGCATGTATGTATATTTTAATCACTAGAATAGCCACTAAAAACAATGTAAAGAGGTATAATCTGAAAGTACAATAGAGAATTATAAACATTTTTAAGCCAATTCAAATATGACAAAAGAAGAAAAAGAACACAGAAACAACAAAACAAAAAATAATAAAATGGTAGACCTAAATCCAACCATATCAATAGTTTCATTAATTGTTTACAGACTAAACAGATAGTTAGAATGGAGAAAAAGAGACCCAGTTACTAGAGATGTAGTTTAAATATAAAGAAACCAAGAAACAAAAGAGAACCTGTCCTGTCGAAACCAAAAAACAAAAATAAAGCAAAACTATGAAAAAAACTTGACAAACCTACACAAAAGTCTGTGTTTGAGAAAACAGTCTCTGTCAACTTTTTGAACTTTATCGTCAGAACAGCAGACACAATTCACTGACTTTTAGCCAGATGCCAAGATAATTTTCTACATTCAACCTACCTCCATTAACATATAATTATTCTGCCCAGAAGTGAGACATCTCTAGTCTTATTCCCTTCCTTCTAACTCCTCTTTGAGCAAACATGCTCCTCCTTCTTCTCCTCAAGCCTCATCATCAAGCAAGGTGTGTGCACCAGTTTTCTTACACACAGTCTCAAAAATTCTTGACCCCAGCCCAAACTCTTTACTTGAACATTACAATCTTTGTTGCATCTTGAGAGGAGGTAGGAAAGGTGGCCTCTGATTGACTTCTATTTGTGAACTGAATTATATCAAGCGGCTTTCATTTCCATTATCTATTTTATTGTTTTCTAGATAGCTAGAAGTTTAACATCCTCTAATTGACAATCATTTTCTCCTCTTCCCAAACGATTAATTGGATGTGATTCTCACTGAGAAGTTCTCCTCTGCTGAAACAATCCATGACCTCAAGATGATGCCAGTGTGGACTAACGACTTTTGGTTATTATTACAGTGAATTAGGTATGGCAATCTATATGCAAGAGTCAACTTAAAAAAAAATGTACTAGGGATGGAGCGTAAGTGTTTTGGGCTTGAATAAATCTCTAGCAAGGGGGATTGTTGATTTGAAGGATTGTTCTCTTATAACTAATGTTATGATAAATGACAATCTGAGGAGAACTAAAACCTTGAAATGTGAGATGCAGGGTATGAGATCCATTATATGACAGGCACAGATATTAAGCTAATACCATTGCACAGAGCTGTATGCCCACAGTTGTTCTTAAGCACAATGGCTAAATGAAATGTCTCCCCTTTTGTTTTGGAAAGATGAGCTGACAGTGTGTTGAGGGAGGAGAGTGGTTTGACAATCATGGTGGCCATATAAAAGTCAGACACGGGGAAAAAATCAAATAGTGAAGAGTAGTAAAAGTGAAAATATAAAATTCCTATTTTTGCCCTTCTTGGCCTCTTTCTGACTGTCTCTCTCTGTCTTTCTCTCTCTCTTCATTTCCCATGCCCTCCCCCCGATCCTGCTTCTCAGAAGTAAACTATATTAACAGTTTCTTGGCTAGACTTCCAGAGATTTCTGTGCGTGAGTGTGTTATCAAAACCCTCCCTTGCCTTTTGAAGATTAACTTCAAAAAGATAATTTTAGATTTACAGAAAAGTTACAGAGAACTCCCATATATCCTTCATCTAGGAACCCTTATTGTTAACATTTTACATAGTCATGGTACATTTATCAAAGTTAAGAAATTAACATGGAATCATTACTATTAATTGAACTACAGATTTCATTGAGATTTCACTCCTTTTTTCACTAACGTCCTTTTTACTGTTCCAAGAGTCCAACCAGGGTCTACACTGCATTAAGCTGTCATCTCTCCTAATCTCCTCTGCTCTGTTTTCTGGTCTTTCGTTTTTATCATTACCACAGGCAGTTATGAGGAGTACTGGTCAGATGTTTTATAGAATGCCTCTCAATTTGTATTTGTCTGGTGTTTTTCTCGTGATTACACTGGTGTTTTGGGTTTGGAAGCAGAATACCACAGAGCTGAAGTGCCCTTCTCATCACTCTATATCAGAGGGTACATACTATCAACACGGCTTATCACCATGTTGATAATGGTGATATGGGTAATATCTACCCATTTTCTCCTCTGTAACATTAGTATTGTTCCCTTTCCACACTCCATTCTTTGGAAGTAGGTCACTTACTCTGGCCTACACTCAAGGAAAAGAGAATTAAGCTCTACCTCCTGAGGGGGTGATATCTATATATATTATTTGGAATTCTTCTGAAGGAAAAAATCCTTCCTTCCTTATTTATTTACTTATATCAGTATGGACTCGTGTATTTACTTTATACCTTGGGTTATAGTGTGATACTATGCCACTATTCTTTTATTCTTAATATAAATAAAACCATTTTATGCGAACAGTTCTGGAACGTTTTGAATCTCATAATCTGTACTTTCCATATCGGCATTGATATTTCACTGTAAAGATGTTTCATATTTTATTTATTTAGCCCTATTTTGTAAGATATTTAAGTTGGCTTAATTTTTATTCTTATTCAAACAACGCTCAATTCAATTCCTGTGTATATATTTATGTATTGTAGATCTATTATATATCAATAAGATAAATTCCTAACAGTGGAATTGCTGAGTCAAATGTATGTGCCTTTTCCAATGCGATAGATATTGTCTAATTGTCTTCCAAAAGAGTTGCACCAATTAATACTCATGATGGGCTTTCAATAGGTCACTGCACTTGCAGCAGGGGACCTGCTTCCTTTTTGTAATTGTGATGCATGGCCACCTTCCCTAATTACAGGGGGATGTTATCTTTGTATTTCTTGCTATAGGACCGTAGCTGTGGGACCTAAGCTTTAGTCTTAGTTGTTGATATGTTCTGATGGGCAAGAAATTGACAGACTAACGCCAGAGAAATAATGGGAGAAATATCAACTTGAGGCTTGCTGCAACATGGCAGCAGAAAATAAAAGACAAGAGAAAAGTGATCAGGAGGGAAAAAAGCACACACACACACACACACACACACACACACACACATACACACACACACAGACACACAAAACAGAAAAGAGATAATCAAAGAGACTGTAATTAATTGGCACCAGGACCTGACAAATTGGGGAAACTGACCAAGATTTGTTCTTGAGAAAGAGAATATTTCAAGCGCTTCTTGACATAAGATTCCAAGAAAATGGAATAATCAGCTCTGAAAATAGGGCTAAACGTAGGAGTCATTCTTAATATCCCCCCAAAGAGGCCTAAGGTACTAGCAATTGTCTGTTTTCTCAGGGATTAAAAATTGAAGAGGTGGTGATTAAAAAAAGAAAATTGAAATCAAAAGACTGGGCTTGTTTTATGCAAGAGATAGCTGACTTCTAAAATGAGGTATTTTGTTTTATTTTGTTTTGTTTTTTCCCCCTTTAATGGGCCCATCCTTAGGATTTCTTTCACCATAAATCTTTTGGCAGACAGGATGCTTGTCTGCTGAGGCAGACGCTGCCCATGAAAGAGACTTGACATGACCTCCACATCACACACAAGAGAGAAGCCCCTTCTTTTATTTCTTGGGAAGCACCTGTGAATTAGGACCTTAGCGCGGGATTGTACTGTTCCTCTTGAAGCCTCTTCCTGGAGGTTTTCCTATCATTTTTGCTACAAGTAGAGTCCCCAGCCTCTCCCTCCTCCACGTCGCCACTCCCGTAGCACAATAAATATTAACACATTTATAACAGAGAAGCTGCCTCGTTCTTAATCACAAGTTAGATCTGCTGATTTGTTTGGAGTTGGTTAGGGTTGAGTCACTAAGAAGCATATGAGGTTAGGGCACTCGTCTTTTTAATAATGATACAGAATCCCCGTGTCTCTCAAATAGATATCAAGCTTGGGAGCCATTCATTTTCATTAGCCTCTCTCCCCATAGGAAAAACCCAGGAACACAGTTTATGTACTTAAAACAATAAGCTGAATCACTGTTGCTGTTTAACATCTTATTTATTAGAAGATGTTCATTCTTTGTTGCTGTACCCGAAGCCAATGCAGCAAAGGAAACAGTTATTTTAAAAATAGAAGAGGGACTTCCCTGGTGGCACGGTGGTTAAGAATCCACCTGCCAATGCAGGGGACACGGGTTCGAGCCCTGGTCTGGGAAGATCCCACATGCCGTGGAGCAAATAAGCCCATGTGCCACAACTACTGAGCCTGCGCTCTAGAGCCCGCGAGCCACAACTACTGAAGCCCGTGTGCCTAGAGCCCGTGCTCTGCAGCAAGAGAGGCCACCGCAGTGAGAAGCCCGTGCACCACAACGAAGAGTAGCCCCCGCTCGCCTCAACTAGAGAAAGCCTTCACGCGGCAACGAAGACCCAATGCAGCCATAAATAAATAAATAAAAATAGAAGAAATAAATGGAATAATACCAACTTGCAAACAAATTTAAACAATCCCCTACACGTTGTTTTTGGACAGCTCTGCATCATCCCGAGAGATCAGTAGGTAAATAACATCCTATTTTCTGTTTGCACAACATGGATCACGGAAGGAAGAGGGGATAAAATAACATCCTTGCGCCAAATAGCTTGGTCTCTCTAGTTTGCAGCTAATATATAATGAGTTTGCAACCCATGGATTTTGCAGGCTGTTTCTCTGTGACCTAAGGAGTCACAATGACAATTCCAAAGGCTATACGAATTCCTTTTTAAAATAAAAGAGCAAGGGGTTGCTGAAGGTGGACATTGGGAACTGAGCTATTTCCACTACCCTATTTTAAGAAAAGCGCTAGCTAGATGACCCAGGTGCCAGCTATTATTGACCCCTAACTTCAGAAACTCATTTGCAAGGAGCTTTGCACACCGATTTGGATGGGAAATGTATATTGCTTCTCTTCTCTGTGAGGCTATCAAGAAACACACTTCACAAAATTCCCAAGGGACACATAATCATTCTTTCAGGATAGCAAGTTGGCTATAGCAGGCTTCTGCCCATTCAGCTAAGCAGGTGTGTGAATGGTAATGGAGATAGCTAATGCCTCTGGGTTTTCTGGGGGTGGGAGGAATTTACCATGATATGTAATTAGGAAGAAAAAGCAGAAGAAGACAACTTGTAGAAGCCCAACTGAAAATAAGCTAACAAATCAGTCTAAACGATATTCATTGTGCCATCTGCGAGTAGAGGTAGAGGATAATTTTCTAGTGTCAAGAACGTCATAAGTCTGCCAAAGTCATAAATCAGCAGGACTTTACAAGGGCCTTGGAAGTAGAGAGGGAGACCCCGTAAGAAAATGACAGATGCTCTTTCACTTCCATGATCTTTTTTTATCTGCTAGCTCTTTCTTCTCAGTCAGTATATCTGGTATTTCCACTTCCCCCAACAACAACAACAAAAAACATTCTTGATTATTAGACTTTGGATTACCTCTGCTAAAACGTGGTAGAAGTGACAGTTACAAGAACATTTCGAAAGCCTGCAGCTTTTGAAGCAGACCAAGGCCGGTAAGGGCTACCTGAGAGAGGAGATGGAGGCTTTGCCTCGCCAAAATCTGGTTACACCTCATCTCCATGCTCCCCAAGGGCCCCACCCCTGGATTCTCCCAGGAAGCCCTCCAGACCTTCCCTGCTGCCTCCAGACCTTTGCTCTCCTGTGTGTCCGGGACTGCCTGGGGTGTCCTTCTTCTAACCCCATCCTTGTCTAATTTGAACTCATTCCTCAAGGACCAACATCTTCCCAGTGTATAGGTCTCTTCCTCTCATCCAGCCTGCACTGAGCTCCCACTTTTCTGAATTCTTGTAGTTCTTATAATCTATATAATAATAATATTTTATGCATGCACATATGTATTGACTACTCGCTACATACTAGGGTCTATATTAAGCAGTTCATATATGCTACCTTATTTAATCTTCATAGCTACCACAACCTATTTTACATTAGAGGAAACTGTGGTGACAGAATCAGTGAGCGGCAGGGATGGGATTTCAACCCAGATCTGTCATCTGTAAAGCCCATGCTCTTTCCCACATTCCATACTCCATTCTCTGCACTACCTCACAATATACTTGCATTGTATTCTTTTATACCTTATTCTATGTGCTTATGCCTCACCTGGACAATGGCATTTACTCCACCGGTGAATGAGGATCACATGTTATATTTGTCTAGCATGGGGCAAGGCACTTAGTAGGTGCCTAGTATTTGTGAATGGATGTAGAATGAATGGATGGGCATATTTCTTCAAGGTTCTCAAAGACTTTATAAGAACGATCCTGATAGACTGTGATGGATGGAGAAGAAAGGGCAGGGTGATGGTGACGTGTGGAAAGAGCCCCTAAGAGTCGATAAATCCTCTTGCTTGGGTTCACTGTGGTTCTCTTAGCCCCTCAGTAACAGGTGGGGCCATGTGAAACCTGGCACAGAAGCAGTGTCAGGGAAGTTCCCAGGAGATGTACCACCTTGGCCACAAAAGTAGTGTGACGGTGCCAATCATTGTTCCTGAGGTTTCTCTGGGGAGCCAAGACTCATTCAGCCAATCAGCTCCAGGACAGAACTTCAATGTCTTACTGGGCTCCCTTGCTAAGCTTTAAATGGCTTAGTTAGATCACTGGGAAACGGTGCCAAATGAAAGTCTGGCCATTGCATTATAAACCTTCAAGCTTGAGCCATAACATAATTTCAAATGCAGTGTCAAGAGAAGAGTTCCAACACATAATAAATAAAATACAGGACATGCATAAAAATTAAAGGGAGGGTCAACCAGTTTGAATGGCATACAAATTTAACGTTAATATCACAATCTGATGGAAAACCTCAGGATCCGAGGGGGTTCATATCAATTCCATCACTGCCCTTCATAGAACCTCAACCAGATTACTTCACCTTGCTGTCTGTCAGTCTCCCCATCTGTACGATGAAGAGCGCAACCTCTTTTATTCCCCAATCACCTTCTAGATATCATCTAATATTCATTTGATGGTCTGAGTTTCCTTTCCCAAGTCTCATGTTAACATACACTATGTTTCTAAAAACCTCTCTGCACGCACACCCCTGTTACAAGAGAGTATCACTCACAAGTTTCTCAGGGCAGCCAGCCCCATTCAAAACAACAACAACAACACAGAATAGGAGGGTCGAGTTATTTTCAGAGTTAGAGAAAGCAAAGCCAGAAACAGTATAGAAACAGGTTCCAGGTAAACAATCTGCTGCTCATTCGTCAAGCCTTGTTACTTTCCTTTAAGAAAAGAGTACTTAAAAGAATATGGCTCTACCTTAGTTCTCATCAAGGAGAGCAATACCTTTGTCATGACTTATAAAGTGACGTGAGAAAGTCCTTTCTTCTCACAAATTACCGTAATTTTCATGTCAATTAAAAATTAGGAAAACGCTTAGTGCATTCTTCAATTGGACAAAATGCCAGGAAAGCAGAATCCAAGACTCACTGAAGAAAGGAAAAACTCAAGGTTCTTACCGAATCTCGACCTCCAGCCCACTTGGCCAGAACTTCCTTATGTTTTAAATTCTAGTGTCTGCTTCTCATGGGTCTCCTCTTGCTCTTTCCCTGTTGCCCCACTGACTACAGTCTCTGCTGGTCCTCTCTAGAAGCCAACTCCTTCATTCCTTCCCCTTTCTTTGCCTGTTACAGCTAACATCTGGGGGCTGAGAAACAAGAGACCCAAACCTATTAAAATCAGGAATAAAGTTACAAGTCTAGAGGGGACCTGAGCTGCCCCCTTGAGGAAAGGGCATGAGCTCATGTTACCTGTTAGTTACTAGGCTCTAAGTCATAGACGGGTGAAGCTATTGGATTTCTCCCTTTCAGAATAAGGAAGCTTTTCTTCACTCAGAAGGCAACATCATTTAGGTTTCTGTCTCAGCTTTGGGAGAAGGAACCCTCCTTGATACCACATAGTAGTTAATTCTTACTCCATGGGAACTGTAGTTAAAGCACTATGCTGGGACACGTAACGAACAGAGTCCCTTTCCTGAGAAGCATCTCTGGTAAGATCCTTTATGAGACAGACAGTGTGACCTGGCCAAGCAGCAGTGACCATTCTAGTCCTACATACAGAAATAACAGAAAGTAGGGATGGGAATCTGAGCTTGGTCAAGTTGTAATCTAATCTTAGGGGCTTTGATAGTAAATGGGATAAAGTCCCTTTGGAGACCACATTGGGTGTTAGGGAATAAAATGGTTCCTTCTTCAAAGAAGCAGCTAGAAAGGAAGGATGCCAGGCTACATCCTAAAAGGCTATACCCTTTGGGACTCAATTACAGTCGTCACATCAAAATCCCTATCTTGAAAATGAATTATTGATTGTAATGACGATACCAGGCCTTTCATTTGTATCTGTTCCTCAAACCTCACCCATGAGTTATGCCCTCCAAGAAGCCTTCCATAAACCCCTCCCCACCTGTGGGTAGAGGAGTGGGTTAGATGCCACTCCTCCGCCCCACAGCCCCCTATCCTAGTACTGAGTTACTCACTATACACACTGTACCATATCAGTGTGCTTCTCACCTGGAGGCTCCAGCTCCATGAGGACAAGGCTTACATCTCTCAGCTCATGACTGTAGCACTGAGAATTGTGCCTTGTGTAGGGTACATGTTCACTATAAGCTTGAATGAATGAGTGAATGAATGAATGAACCTTTGTATCTTCTGTAGTATAGCTCTTCCTCCCGCCAAAGAGCTAATCTTGGTGCATTCCCATAATCCCACAGGAGTAAGGCATTGTGACATCACCCTAAGACAAGCCAAAAGCATCAGCAGGAGCTGTACTGAGCAGAGTCCAAAGAGGCTGTCCTCAGCCGTCATGGAAGTTTCTCCTCCTCCTAAGAATGAGTGAAGTAGCCCAGAGGTATTTTCTTAGCTTCCCGTTGAGCCAAGCTGACCCTGGATCGGGAGATGATCTATATGACCTTGAAGGCACATCCTCCTGCTATGGGGACCCAAAAGAAACCGGATTGGGCCATGGACAGGTCTGGCCTCCAACGCCTGGGAGGATAAGATTGATGTTCCACGCTGTGGCTCCAAGGACAATATAATCTGTTCTTGAGCACAGGGTGAGTGAGAACTCAGCCCCCTTGGGACCCACACAGGAATTCAAGCTCTGCGCTGTGAAGTTATCTTATACTTTTCCTGAGCTCTTAATTGAATTTTCAGTAGGAAAAACAAACAAACAAAAAGAACAGCTGGCATTTTCCATTGAGGGCTCCGAATAAAACCGGAAATACTTCGTCCTGCTGGGGGGCAGGGGTAAGATGATCTACTGAACTGTAATGGTTCCTTAAGCAGGCCATGTAGCCACAGGAAAAGCCATCTAGGAAGGTATATTTTTCTTAGTCCTTCTTTTAAAGGCTTACAAGATTTTTTAAAAACCACATGAATTCTGTTTTTAACCTGCATAAAGGCCTGCAGTTAATTTTTATGAGCAGATTTCAAATCCCTGAAAAACAGGTTTGGTAAAATCTCTACAAGACTTGAACTGCAAGGATTAGGGAGACCTCAAGAAAAAAAAAAAAAAAAAAAAAGAAAGACATTTTTATGTCTTTTGTACATTTTCCATAAAATGTTGGGTCACATTTTCAGTAAATAATATTGAAAAGACAAAAAATCTTGCTTAAAAACTTAATTCTAATCCTCCCATGGAAAATACCAAAAAAATGAGTAACTTTCTGAATTTTAATGGGCAGGTACAAAGTAACAGAACCAATCACTCTCAGATTAAAAGTTGTTTTGGTTTCTTTTTTAAAAATATATATATTCTTACTTATTTTAAAATAAATCAATAGCAAATATTCAAGAGTTTTCTTGGTTTCTAATGCCATGTTGAAAGAATATTCCATAAAGCACACCATCAACTTCTGTCCCCCTCCCCAATCCCTAAAACACTTCACCCAATGGAGATTTTCTATTAATATGCCTCAAACTGTCAGAAGTTATGAAATGGCCATCTGGAACTTCCCATGCATCTGCCTGGACCCTGACCTGGTCTGGGTCCTCACATGTAAGTTGATTAAAGCACACACATTAAAAAAAATTTTTTTTTCTAATTTAGCCACGTAACTAATTAGTATCCTTAGTTTCAATAAGTTGTTTAATTCTGATTTTCCCCCAACAATCTATGGTTTGATTGAAATTATTGGAGTGATCAAATGATCCTCTTCACAGGTTCCTGTCTACATAAACACATTATACAAGGACTAGCCCTAGGACCTGAAGACAGACGTTTTTTTTTTTTCAGCTCACTTTTTCCTTAGTCTAAACCCAAAAGAGTGAAAGGCCACAATGTGGAGTCCTGACTATTTCTGAAGAGCCAATCCATCATATACAATATTTCTGCATGCCCTTCTCACTACCAGGATAAAACAATGGCTCAAGAGGCCAAAACCAGCAGACAGCCATGATCAAGAAGCGAAATTGAGGGCTCAGAGCCAGGACACTGGGTCTATGTCATGGCACTAGACACAGGTCACCAGGAAATGCCCAGGGCTTGCATCCAGCCAGAAACTGAGGCTCAGACTCCCCTCTATAACCTCCAGACCCTTCCATCCTCAAGCCACTTCTCCCTATATTTGCCGACCTTCTCTAGCCTGGAAGCCCAGCCCCAAAACAGGCCGTATCTGGAAACTGCTTAGCTTGTGGCCAGGATGTGAAATACTTTAAACGCTCTAACCCAACAACAACAGTGATCAGTGGTTTCATTTTACAGCTACCCTGAAGTGTGAGGACCCAATATCAATAACTTTTTAATCTTAACATTAGTCCCAGAATGACAGGAGGATTTACTTTAGTATTTGGGAAGAAGGAGATATTGTTAAGCATCTCAGAGGAATCAAGGTTGGGATCAGGGAGTAAAGGTCAATGCAAATGAAGGATCGTCCTAGCTTCTGCTAGAATACCATGGACACAGCAGACAAATGTAACTGGGTGAGCTGACAGCTTCCTCCACAGTAGAGTCTGAAAGGATAGCTTGAGAAGAGGGAATCAGGCCATTATGGAAAGGGCAATGATGTTCTTCCTTCCAGCCCTATTGGAGGAAGCAACCACCTCAGACTTGTACACCATCTCCTTTTCAATCATAAAAAAAAAAAAAATCCAATATACACATTTTCCAAGCATTTCTCCCTTGACAGCAACTTACTGCATTAGAATCCTGAAATCTTAAAATCTTGGATATAATCCATTCCAACTTTTTCATTTGACAGATGGAAAACCTAAGGTCCAGAGAGATAAAATGACTTCCCCCCAATTATTAAAGTTTTCTGTTCCCCTACGGATGTAATAACACAAAAAGCAATAATCTATGTGACGTGGGGCAGGGAGGCCAGTGTAATGTAGTGTGTTTGGATGTTTGCCAACTGTGTGATCTCAAGTAATTTTGTTCATTTCCCTGAACCTCAGTTTCCTCATTTCTAACAACTGGGATAATAACAACAACAAACTTCAAAGGGTTGTCGTAAGAATTAAATGAGAAAATATATTTTAAGCATTGAGTGTAGTGCCTGGTAACTAGCAGGTATCGAGAAAGTAATTAATTATTATTGTTGTTATTGTCATTATTATCTTTGCTGATAGCATAACAGTCTACGGAACTGTGAAGTCAGGAGCCAAAATAACTTTAGTTACTAATGTCATTGCTTTAGTAACGGCAATGACATTATTATTAGAACAACAGTATGACTAGAATTTCTTGAGTATGTGCCTGCACACTTTACTAATTGCTTTAAATACATTCTTCCAGCCCCATCCTCCTAACTCCATAGATAAGAAAACTGCCCCTGCAAGAAGCTTAAAATTTTGCTCAAAAGCTGGAAAATGACGCTCCTAGGACATGAACTAGGTCTCTCAGACTCCAGAATGCACGCGGTTATTCTGAATTAAGATTAATCATCTATAGATAAAGGAGAAATAAAAGGGAAATGTTTGATTTCATAAGTGAGGTCTTTGACTCTTCTCCCAACTAAAACACATGAAAGCCTGCACTTAGAGCAGAATGGGCCGATATCAGTCATTTCACTTAACCGCGTCAGACTTTTATAATAAATGTTTTGGCTGAGTGTGGGGTCACTCAATGTCAGCTCAATACCCTCTTTAACAGGGAGCTATAAGTCAATCCTGCCATCTTGAGAGTTATCTCTGATGTACACTAAAATTGGTTGGTTTTCTATTGATTGAGCATTTGAGATACAAAAGCTTGAGAATTGGCTGCTATTTATTTGACGTGTTCCTGTATCCGTCAAACTTGGAGCCACGTTATCTGCTGTTTGAATGTGTCTCAAAGCTTCCCAAATCCGGCTTCCATAATTGTGTGGAAAACGGCATTTGTTTGGAAAATGGTGGTAAATTGTGGGCTACTCTTTTCCTACTTGTGGATATTCAGAGATTTTATTTACGCAAGCTGTTAACCCGGTTAATTTTACCCGCCCCATCCTTAGGGAGGAGGTAGGAGTCGGGGTGTGGGTGAGGCATACTTCTTAAGGATGCTCAAAGCCTTCTCAAAAAATTATATCTTCAGTCAAAAGGCTCACATGTTGCAAAATACTGAAAGGAGGGTGCCTTAAATTGTGAAATCTTCTGTGAGGGATCTCATTTTTCTGGAACTCCCTGACATCTGAGCCCTTGTGCTGCTGGAAGGGTTCCAAGAGCACCATAAAATTAGGGCTGGTCCTGTCTGAACTGAGTCCAGATCATTTCAAAGTGACTCAAGGCAGGGAAATAAATATTGAACCTAGTTAAATGTTGCTTGAGATTATGCTTGGCACTAGGTGTCCAGTCACTGATTTACTCTTAGGTTACACAGGTTATTTTGAGCTCAAATGGATACGCCAGGGTGGATTCATTCAATAGCATCAATTATTTGCAAGTGCAGTTACATTTCTGTCACATTTAGTGGAATGTAATGTAAAGATTTATGGGATGGTATTGGGTGGGGGGAGAAGATGTCAAAGACCTCGGTTTCACGCTACTTTATTCAACTCTGGATCACACTGTTTTCCCCCATTCCTTGTCTTCTTCTCCTTACCTTCCTTGAATAAACTTTCTTTCTTTCTTCCCACTTGTCTTCTTTCTTCCTTCTTCCTTTCCTTTTTCAGGCAGTAACTTATAAGTTATGAATGAACAGTAAGAAATCAGGATCAAAGAGTTGTAATGATCTGTAGCTCACCCCACCCTTTAAAGTGCCCAAATACGTGGGGGTAGCTGTTTGGAAAAGAAATGTTTTAAGTGGCCAGTTATGTGTGTAGTGAAGCAAAGGTGTCCCATATATAGCACATCTGCCCTAGGTACACACCTGCTTGAACCGGCCTGTGGCATTTTCAGTTCGGGACTGATGTTGGATTTGGTACCTCAGTGCCACAAGATAAGAAGTCGCAGGTACTCCCAGCCCTCTGCCTCCCCTCCCTTCAGCAAGAGGAGAACACTCCCCAGGGCCAAGTCTGATCTTGCCGTGTGATCTGAGGCTCTGGCTGCCGTGTCCAGTCCCAGCCCGGCCAGGCCCTGGAGCATCATTCTGCTAAGAACCACCTTTGGGGTCAGACAGACCCACATGGGACTCCTGATCTGTACTATGTTAGCTGCTGACCTTAGACAACTGACCTAAAACTCTCTAAGCTCAGTTTCCTTATCTGTAAAATGAGGTTGATAAGACCTCCTACCTTACGGGGCTATTGTGAAAATTTAATCGGGGTAATGCATGGAAAGTGCTTAGTCCGGCACCTGGCATACAGTAAATCAGTGGTAGGAGACCTCCCTGGTGGCGCAGTGGTTAAGAATCCACCTGCCAGTGCAGGGGACACGGGGTCGAGCCCTGGTCCAGGAAGATCCCACATGCCACGGAGCAACTAAGCCCGTGCGTCACAACTACTGAGCCTGTGCTCTAGAGCCCACGAGCCACAACTACTGAAGCCCGTGCGCCTAGAGCCCGTGCTCCGCAACCAGAGAAGCCACCGCAATGAGAAGCCCGCCCACCGCAACGAAGAGTAGCCCCTGCTCGCCGCAACTAGAGAAAGCCCGTGCGCAGCAACAAAGACCCAACATAGCCATAAATAAATAAATTCATTAAAAAATAAAAATAATAAGTGGTAGAACTTATAATAATTCTCTAAAAGTCAAACCACCTCTCTTTCTGAAAGGCCTGAAGACTCTGGGCACAGATGTAACCACAGCCCCCAGCCTCTACAGACCTCAGTGTACCGATGAGATAGTTCAGAGGCCTGGCAGGGGTGCAAGATGGGGGCAGAGAAGGGGACCCACCACGGCAACCAGGCAGGGACACTCCTACCAGGACATATACCTGTTCCAGACAGGCCTGCTCTGGCTCTGAGCAGTTTCTACCTTGGCTTGGCAAAGTGCAGGGCCCTGCCCAACACGATTTAAAGCACAAGCCTTTTTAACTTGCCTATCTTTGGAAAAATTATACATAAGACAACAAAGTATAGATTAAATCCTGTTAGGAGAAAAATCAATAAGAAATATCTGTTGAACAAAGCTCTAGACTTAGACTGTCTTCTTTCAAAAACTATTTGATCCAACTTAAGTCCAGGACCCACAATTTGCGCGTGTTTAAGACTGTACGGTTCCCAAGGCACTTCCCCACACCTTATCTTACTTGAGCCTTCCCAAAACCTTTCAAGGTGGGTATTATAATATTATCTCCACTTTATGGATAAGAAGCTTATGCTCAGAGAGTTTTAGGTCAAGCCCAGGGTAACTCCGCTGATACCTGGTTATTTCTTGATCCCAGTGTTCCTGGCATTACACGGTTCAGCTTTTTCTCCCCACTGAGGCTTGCTCATCACAACCGCTACCAAACTTATGAACCTAATCTGGCTCTGATTAGAAACACGTCCTCTGTATACGCTCTGAAGAGGGGCTCCACTTAAGTGGGGCATGACAAATCTCTGCTTTTAAAATCTAGTCATGAATATGTACCATATACTAAGGGACTTTCAGGAAAGAAACAGAATCCAAGAATTTCTGGGGGGCTCTTCACTGGGGAGCTTTAAGAAGCAGACTGGACATGAGGGATGATTTACTTTTGAGCCAGTTGAATATAAATACCACGGTAAATTTAATGATGGAATGTCCTCAAAACCTCAGACAGAAGAGTCTCACCAAAGGCACAAATGAAGGGGGATTCTATAAACAGACGCAGATCAGTTCCTGTGCTTCTCAGCCACAGTGAATTATTTCTGTCCCTCCAAACACAACATTTTCAGAGGGTCCCCATGGCCCCCCTCTTTGCTAAGTGGGGAAGAAAGACCTGAGCTGGTCAAAAGAGCAGTGCTCACAAAGAGAGGCAAACAGATCCAGTGATGTTGGTTTCACCCTCCCCTTTTCCCACCACGTGGAACACGAAGACAGACGATTAATGACTCCCAGTAACCATGTATGGATTATTCATCAGAGAAAGCATGATGTAAACCATCGCTAGGAAATGATTATTTCAAAATGCCCCACATAGCCCTTCCCCAGCCCACCTGAAACTGTGAGGGTGGAGGTGGACATTCAGGGTGAACCAGAGCCGACACACAAAGCTCCCAAAAGAGCCCAGCTCCTTGACTCTGTCACGGTGGGGAGCCCAGGGACCAGGCCTTGACTGAACGTCAGCTACTCTGGGGGGCCGGAGAAACCGCCTTTTTTCGGGTATGTTCCAAAGGGGTTTTCTTGCCTCGTTTTTAGCCCAGAGTAGAAAAGGTTGTTTCCTATGCAGAAAGCACACCCCTACCTTCCACATGGTGAGATAACACTCAGCAAACACCCTCACTGAGCTAACTTAACTGATGGGGCTCTCGCTAAGCAGCCATTGGACTATAGCTGAGGCCAGCTAGAGCGTGTCCAGGGACGTCCGTAGATCCCAAGATTTGGTTTCGTTAATCTCTGTAGACAAATCAGCTGGGCATTTCCTGGCAGTGTTGAAACTGCCGCGGTGGGTCCGATCAGGAAGCTGCTAGCACTACGAGTCCAAAGGTGACCCAGGGAGGGTCTGAGCTTCTGCTGAGGGTAAGTAAGATCCCACGGCTGCTCTGAAGGTGACCCTACCAGAACAGAGCGAGGTCTCTGCTGGCAAGGCCATCACCCTCTCCGGATGGTGTGCGACCTCCTGCCACCACCAAGACACACATCTCTCCTACAACCAGAGACAGCTAAGGCGCCCTGGACTAGAGGCAGGGCTGGGTGGCCGCAACCAGGACCTCCTCCCCGGAAGCTCGACAGACTTCTCCCCACACGTGCTCTTCCTCCTTCCAGTGCAGTGAGAGGGTGAAGGGAAGGAGCTGAGAGTCAGGCTGCCAAGGTTTGAATCCCAGCTCTGTCCACAAACCACACGAACCTCTCTGAGCTTCAGGCTCCTCTTCTACTGAAGGGGATAATCAAAGCTCCCACACAGCATCATGAGGTAGCTGAGGGATCAACTGCATGGTTGGTATAAAGATTTAGAACAGGACCTGACTGAGTAAACGTGGAGTCATGTTAGATAGGATTTTCCTCTTCCTGGGCACTAGGCCCACCATCTTCCCCTGTCCCCAAGACTCCATCCTGTCTGCCCTGTGGGGCAGTGCTTGTGCTCCAGGTCACTCCTCCCTTTATCCTTTTGAAACCTGCTTTTAGCTGCCACATAAGAAAGGGTCTGGGGCCTTCCTGGTGGCACAGTAGTTGAGAGTCCGCCTGCCGATGCAGGGGACACGGGTTCGTGTCCCGGTCCGGGAGGATCCCACATGCCACGGAGCAGCTGGGCCCGTGAGCCATGGCCGCTGAGCCTGCGTGTCCAGAGCCTGTGCTCCGCAACGGGAGAGGCCACAACAGTGAGAGGCCCACGTACCGCAAAAAAAAAAGGAAGGGTCTGCAATCCACAAAGCCACACCACACTTAATACGTTGCCCTATCAGGAGCATTTGTATGCCTCATGAGAGCAAAGCTTTAGCTACAAGGAACAAACATCTAGGAGGGAATCTTATATCTTATTGGTCTGCATGTGGAAAAGGTTTTTTGTATCCTGTAGGAGAGTATTAAAGAATAAGGGAGAAAGCAGACCAGGGCCTTATAACCTAGACATTGCTTTTAGCATATACGACAGGTTTTATAGGTAGAGTCAAGGAGGACAGAAGAGATGATACCACAAATTGCTTCACAGAAAAAATAAGGTTGAAGGGGACCCAGAATCCCCAGATGGGGGCCAAGATGTAGACATCCTGTTTATAGCACTCACAAATCCAGGGCTACCAGGCTAGCCCATGGGCCTATGGCCTCCTGAGTCCTTGATGAAGGATGAATGAGATAAAATTTCACCTCCTCGTGTTTTCTCAAATCCAAGGGTACAGGCAACTGTACCCTTGATAAGTCAGTGCTCTGCAATTGTCTGGGATCAACCCAACCACATTATCTCTCTGTCCCTCCTCACCCCACTTACATCTCCTCACACATTCACACACACTCCCCCCTTTTCTAGCTTTGACAAAATGAGACTACACAAAACACAGACTCTAAGGACCAAGCAAGGACAGGTGACGGAGACCGGGAGGACTCACACGTGCCCACGGATAAAGGCAAGATTTATCACCACAGGTTCCACTTCCTGTGCTCTCTGAAAACCATCTGTCTTCTTGCAGGTGGATGGTGACTGTCAACTGAAAAAAACGCACAACCTAAAGTTGAGAATTATGTTTTATTCGGTGGACATACTGAGGACTTAAGCCCGGAAGATAGCTTTTCAGATCCCTCTGAGGGACTGCACTGAAAAGGTAAGGGAGGAGCCAGGACATACAGGAGTTTTTCAAGAGAAAACAGACGGAACATCAAAAGGTTACTGTTAATTAAAGAAACCAGACATCTCAAATTAATGAATTTAGTTAGCGCTTTTCTATGTATGGGAAGATGCAAGAGTCTGGGCTCACTGAAATCATTCCTTTGATATGCACCTTAACTGTCTAGGACCAGTATCCTGATTTTCTCCACCCTAAATCCCCTCAGGGTGCACGGTTGAGGGTGGCTGCAGGGGCTGCGGTTTGATGGCCGCAACATCTTTTGTTTACTGACATGGCAGGCAATGTTTTTCATCCACTTGACAATCCCACTCCTTTCCAACTCATACTCAGGCCACCATGACCCTGTGGCTGGCCACATGGTGGTGAAAAGGTGACGAAAAGGCCTGCTGGTCAGAAGGGACTGAAGTGGAATGAGGGCAGCCAGGCGCTCCCCCCACCCCTGACAGGGCATTATCCTCTGGCGATCGATGTGAGGGCTTCTCTGTGACCTGAGGAGCCCCTACCTCCTGCCGATGAATGAGGTAGTCCAGGGAGGGCTCCAGCTCCTGGAGGGAGGGCCTTGGCTGGTTTCAACAAACTTCACGCAGCACTAAGCCCAGCCCATCTCTGCGTAGCTCCAGGCATTTAACAAACGCTTTAAACGATGATGATGCAACCCTCTCAGCCTAGATCTGTCAGGATCCCTAAGGCATGAAATGGTCCCCTGAGAAACGTACATTATCTGAAGCTTTCCCTTTTGCTTAATTATATTGTCCTAATGTTCTTTTTCCACAGGATTTCTTCTCCCCCAGGTCCTCCACCCAAACCCAGCTTCACTGTGGGTTGGATTCACATAAAAGACCAGCACATTATCATTGTGATGATTGATCACTGAAGTTTCCTTGGGTTCAGGTTGTTTCCTAACGTGGGTCATTTTTCATCGTAAAGAGTCGGCTGACAACGATGTCATTTCCACTGCTTGAATTTTGAGGCAGCGGCCACATATCACAGAGTTTAAATGACTGTCTATAGGGCAGCAAAATTATGTCATTATCAGTTTAAAGCAGTTGCTGCTTTACTCCTGGGGACAAAACAAGAATTGGTGCCTCCTAGAACTCATCACGCAAGAGCAGGATGCCAGGAATACAAATCTGTTTTGGGAGCTGGGGCGACTGGTGCTGAGGCGGGGGCGGGGTGGGGAGGGGGTGAAGCAAACCTGTTTTGTGTGAAGCTGTGGGGTAAGTATCAGATAAAAAGGCCGAAGTCATACTTGACAGAAAAGAAGCCACACTGCTGATCACTGGATATCTTAAGTGTACTCTCCCACAATCATTTAACTGTGATTCTACAGCAAGATTAATGAGAAAGAATTGAAATCACTCACGAAAGGAGCTTTGGACTAAAACCCATCTACCAGACAAGCCAAGAAATGTGCCTCCCATTGAGTGAGTGGGCCTGGGACAGAACTGGAACATGACCTCAATTTTTGTGTGTGAAAATATGGATATGAAACGAAATCACATTATATATGTGTTTAAAACAAATAGTTGCGTCAGTAAAATCCCAGGGCTTGCAGGTCCTAAATCATTGCTGCCCCAGATGTTCCGTTTTCTGCTGTATGCCTTGAACCACCTCCCCCTGCGGCCCTGTCTTCTGAAACCCCTCTAAGATGGCCCGCAGAGATTCAAAGTTCGCAACTTGAGCCCAGGCCTGCCTGCCATGGCCTTTCTCATTTAACCCAACATGTTTTCCCTCCTCTCCAACTTTTTATTTTGAAAATTTTCCAACTTAAAGAAGAATTGTAAGAAAAGTATAATGAATAGCTCACCTAGATTCACCAGTTGTCCATACCGTCCCAAATTTGCTTTTTCTCTCTGTATACGTATTTACACATATTTTTATTTAACAATTTAGAATTAGTTGCTTTAGCTTTATAACTTCATGACATGTCTACCCCTACATGCTTCAGGGTGTATCTCGAAAGAACAAAAAGATTCTCTTCATTTCCACAATATGATTACCTTATTCAAAAAATGTAACATTGATACAATACTGTCATCTAATATACAGTGCTTGAGTTCTCCAATTGTCCCTATAAAGTCTTATGTAGCTGATTGAAATGTATATGTATATAAATATTTAAATTGTCTATGTATATATAGGTATATAATATAGAGATAATGATACATAGAGTTATATCTCCAGGATTTAATCAAGGATCTCATATTGCATTTATTTGACATGTCTCGTTACTTTGGTTTCCTTTTTGCTTTGTTATGGTTTGAGTTTGTTTTTGTTTTGTTCTGTGATACTGGGTTGGTCTTAGGAGTCTCAGTATAGAGTCACAATTTTTTCAAAAAAGGTATTTCTTCGTATAATGGAGATATGTCAAGAGGACATAGGATCTAGCTTGCAGAAATTCCCAGTGGGAAAACTGGCATAATTTGAACATCAAGATGGCTAATGACAGAAACAACTATAACACATTGGTGGGTGGGGAGGGGAAAGTATATTCTGATATGAAAAAAATAAAGGGGGAAGAAAAGGAAAAGAAAGTTCTTTACAGGAGAAAACTAACTAATAAATGAAGAAGGAATTCAGAAAATTACCATTTCATAACCATCAGAGTAATATTCAGACAAGAACCATCATAGCCCAGTCCATATTTATATCTCCCCTCCCCCATAGTAAGAACCCAAGTTCCCACCATCCCCAGTATTTGGGTCATTTGTTGGCTCCTGCAATACACATTTGTTGGGTCCTGCAATACACACAACAGTTTCAAGATTGCTACACAATTACCACTACCAACAGCTTAGGTAAAGTTCCAGGTTTCTTTGCAATTTAATTTTTTCTTAGAAAAAAATCATATTGAGAGTACACAGAATGCTGTGTTTAAAAGTGATTTGAATAACTTCTCTTATGTGAGACTTTTACCTATTTGATATAAAGTTAGGTTCTTATTTTTCTGTTTAAATTCAATATCTATCTTTTTTTCACCTTTGGTAGTTCAATTTTATTTTTTGGAAATAGAAACCATTAACACAGCTTAAAAGTCAAAACCAAGTCAACAGGTACAAAGAGAGGTCCCTACCCCTGCATGTGGTTCCCACTCAGCCCTTGTAGATAACCAGTTTCATCAGTTTCTGCCTTATTTTTCTTGGGTTTCTTTTTGCAAAAATTAGAAGCTTTGTCAATAACTTTTTAAAGCCACAAACATTTGCATCATTTTGTAATAACTGTTTTCAAATTTTGGAAAAATCATGAGAAAACTCGAAAAGACAGATTCATTCCAAGAACATTCCTTCCCATTTCCTGCTTGGAGTTAGAGGAAGTATCTTTGTTTCCTTTTCAAAGGACATCAGAAAAGGTGGACACTAGGGAATAGGGAGAATGATGGAGGCCAAACCCAGCCACGTGACTTAGGGAGCTAAGCATCATCAAAGTCCTCAAAATGTGTATTTTTCTTTTGTCTGAGCAGCAAATGAAAAAGTAACTAACTTGCCCCACTTCTGATTCTCTTGCCACTGATATGATCAAAACAACCAGCCCAGCTATAGCACTTTCTAAGCTAAAACCAAATCTGATCATGTCATTCTCTAGCTTAAAACCCTTCCCTGGCTCTGCATTGCCTTCAGGATAAATCCCAAACTTACAAAGTCTTCAGAAGGCTGCCCTCTCCAGCCTCGCATCACGTGTACATACACGCATGCTAGTGATTCCCAACTGCTTGGTTCTTTCCTCACCCTGCTCTTTGCTTTGATAAAATGGATCCCACTACTTGAAATGCTCTTCCCCACATGGGCCAGTAAGTCTGCTGGATGGGCTTCACGTTGATCAGCCCCATGAAGCAAATCTGTTCTTTGAGCCCTCGGGAAGCCTCTTACACTACAAAGCTCCCCATGTCCACAACTTGGGTGTTGGGTGTGTAACAGGACCTCCTGAGATCGCAACTACTTGTTGTCTAACATAAGAGAGAGACGTGACAGGACACGAGGTTTGTGAGTTTAACTTTCAAGCCAAGGACAGGCAGAGGAAGGCTCATGACTGTGACAGTACAGCACTTAGCTCCAGCCTATCGGGTCCTGCCTTGTGCTGCATCCCTAAGCCCTCCCGACGGTGAGGTCCACTGTCTCCCACCCAGTGCCTCTCCTGCCTTAGGCCTTCCAAGTTCCCAATCCTGTAATCTTATGGCTCTGTCTGCCTCACCTCTGCTTCCCTTTTTTGCATTTTCAACCAGAGGAGGAAACAGTCTCCTGAGAAATCTCTTCCTTTGACTGCTCTTCTCACATTCTTATTTCCTGGATCCCACATCAGACCCAACACAGCACTCTAGTAATCCCATAAATCCTGACATTTCATCTTGGTCTGGTTCCTTCTATTGTCTTCCTCTCCTTCCTCCCACTTGAAGAGATGCTAACAGAGCAGTGATTTTTCGGCTTTCCTGTGAAAAAGAATCACCTAAGGAATTTCTGACTCAGTAGCTCATGGGTGGGGCCCTAAGATCTGCCATTCCCAGCATGGACCTGGAAAGGTGGTCCTAGGACCACTTTAAGTAAAACAGTAAGTAGACTATCTGAGTGCTTTATGTCACCCTTCACCTTAACTGGGCCCTCTGAATGCTAGAGATAGTCTTCCTCCTAATTACTCAAAAAGACCATTCACCAGACATCGTAAGTGGAATCTGGGCAGACAATCCATCTCACCAGAACAACTGCCCTCAGCTGGTCCGGGCAGGAACTACAGCTCTAAGACACTTCCAGCTCTTTACCCCAATTAGATCCTTACCTTGAAATAAATTTACCTTTGAGATATGAATAATATTTTATTTTCCACTCAAGTAATATAAATTATTCTGCTGCCTACTTATACTCTCTTTGTTTATTCACATCAATGTGATTTTTATTAGAATAGAATAATAATGCTTATCTATGTATTTCATTTTAAAAGATATTTAGATAGTACACATATTTAGAATTCATCACCCAACTTGCAGAGACAATTCCACTAACATCCATCTAATCACGTGCTACCTTCCTCAAATATATATTATAATAGCAAATTGGGCTTGACATCTGTGGAGTTGATACAGATTAGTGAGAATTACTACCACCTGGTACATGCATGGCAACTAGAAGTGGCAGAAAGTGTCAGGACCAGTCATAAACAGAGTCTGAAGGAGGCAATACAGAGCCAAGTCCAAAGGAGGCACAGGATAGGGGCTGGGAATGGAGAGCTGTTTTCCTCTGGCCTTTGGGACATGAGCATGCTTATCTTCTGACAGTGTCAGAAGCGATTCTGGCCAAAAATGCACGTGGTTTTACATGCAAAGATTTTTTTTAAGCGTCTTGAAAAAAAAATCAGAAGGAAGAGATTTCCGAGAGGTAGATAAGGAATCGCAGACTACGATAAGACTTTGGAAAAAGGAAGTGGAGTGTGTGACACAGACAGGGGCATAAAGCCTCCGTATCACATGACCATGGCAGGACCGTGACTTGCCACACCCCACACGGGCAGTAGCAGGTGTGGTTGGTTACATGTGAGGTTCTGGGTCTTTCTGCCAGAGTTTTACTCTCTGCCACTTGCCAGGTGTGATGTCGGGTGAGTTATTTAGTCTCTGAAGCCTTTTCCATCCACCTGAAGAGGGACAGTTTTAACTCATATAACTGTGGTGATTGACTAAGGAATTGTTTTTTGCAAGTTGGGTAATGGAAAGATAATTGTAAGTATGTATACTGTCTCAGTCCCTTTAAACATTACCATTATTTTTTATTATTGTGGTTAAATATACACAACATAAATTTTACAATTTTAACCATTTTTAAGTGTACAAGTCAGTGGCATTAAGTACATTCACATTTTTGTGTAACCATCACCACTATCCATTTCCAGAATCTTTTCATCATCCTGAACTGAAACTCTATTATTTTTTTGATCCATTAACTGGTTTTGGTCACGTTCATAAATTTTTTAGCATGGTACCTAATACATGTTAACTGTCAGCATAACATCAGGGAACATGCGGTTTCATTTTAGCTTTTGAGCTTCTCTTTTGAGCAGTTCTATTTGTAGGAATTAATGTTTTATTGTTTTTACTCTTTCTTTTAGAAGTCTTCCAAAGAACAAAGGGAAAAACTGCTTTTTTAAAAAAAGAATGAAACTCATTGTATCTTGAATTTTTGTAAGTTTAAGATACATTATGGGATGTTAGCAATTTTATTTTTCCCACATCTTAAAATATTTTGCTATTCATCATCTTAGGCATTATTTGATATTACTCATCAATTATTCTCAACTACGCTAAAACACACTAAAATAATGTGAAATGGAAAAATAACGGAATTGCCTAAAAGACTGATGCAATAATGAAATAAGCCATCACTATTACGTCACCCTTCAGTTTTCCTGTTGTCTTGCCCCAAGTATTGCAGCATCTTTCAAGGATTAAGATAAGACAGGGGATCCCATCTTTGTTGTTTTTTAAAAATCTTTCAGTCAACACAGTTGAGAATTTATAATTTTTATTTTCTACCCATAATGGCAAAAATAAGGAAATTTATAGAAGTTGTTTCACAATCATTAAACAAATCAGAAGATTAATGCAAAGAGACTTCATGTAAGTAAAATCTCAGACTATGAGTCTTCAGATGACGATCTCCTAGTTGAATTTTCTCACACTCTCGAATCATTGAGTGGCTACTATATTTCTAAAGACAAAAAGGAAATGCAGTGTACTCAATGAGCTAGTCGCTCAGTAAGAACTTTATTATGTGATGTTTTGCTAAAAAACGAACTACCATATTCTTTCATCTTTATGATACTGTACACCAAAATTTTGCTTGATATGGGTCATAAGTGGACAAGGCAGATACGTATAAAAGGGTGGATGAAAGAAAACAGACAATGTAAATGTCAAAAATTCTACTGATCACTCTAATTCATGTTTATAAGTCTGAAATGTTTTGCATTTATGGAACAAAGATGACTGTCCTCTCAAAATTATGAGCCATCAAAGTTTTCAAAAGTGTTATATTTTGATGACCCTAATGGCAAGAAGATAAAATCAGAAGAAATGGTAAGCTAAAAGTTTTAGAGATGTATTTGAAATCTGGAGTCAGATTTACACGACGAATATGTTCCAGAATCATACATGACGATTGATGGCCAGTTAATAGTGTTCAAAGGAAGTTGCCCATTTTTGGTATATGTACCTTCCAAACCAGGAAAACATGGAATAAAAAACTGGGATTTGCTATGTTGAAATTTTTATTAAAATTTCTAATAAAGTTGTTTTTCACTCTATCTCTGATTTTACTTCTGTAAATTACTCATAAAATGACTTAAACATATAAAAGCATAAAAAGGATTCTTTGGAGGCAAATGGTAAATATTGACAAATATTCCTGGTATACCAAGGATTAAGCAAGCACTCAGTAAACTTTGTTGTTACTGTCACTATCGTCATCATTAGAGTCTACAGAGTCTTAGATTTATCCTGAGAAAGAAACCACATCCCATGATCCATGAAACAATAAGAAGGACTCACGAGCACCAGCAGGTTTGAGGTATCTTGTTACCACATCCAGCATAGGAGGGTGCCTAGAGTGCGCTCCCACTGTGGTACACAAGAGGCCTGATGTGGCCATTCGCAAGGTGAGCCCTCTTCCTGGAGTGTGTGTGAGACACAGCGCAAAGCCTGCCAAGAGGCCTCACTCTCCCTGACCACCACCCGCTTCCGCTGATTCACGGAGAACTGAGCAGCCACCAAAAGACCTGGTAATGTACCTTCCATGACTTTTAAGAGCTCAATCCTTTAAAAGAAAAAGAAAAACTTGTATCCCAAGTTCTTTTGATCAAAGGCTGTGACTTTCAATGAAGAAGAAGGCTATGAGAAGTGACCATCTGGCTGGAGGAGGGAGTACCCATAGGAAAAATTCACACCACTGATTCCAGAAAAGGACACCACGAGGGTCACAGAAATGGAGGAATTTTTTTTAGTAACTCTGAAATGAAAAACATAAGAAAGTGTTTAAGGAAGAATACTTGGAGATTCAAATCTGTGTGTGTGTGTGTGTGTGTGTGTGTATGTATATGTTTCTATCTTATCTATCTATATACCTATCTATATAGATCTATGTAATTTTTTTTAAATTAGTAAATGTGACCTTCTGGGTTTATCCAGTACAAGGAAGAACTTTCCAGTCACAGAGGGATCCTTTAGTGGGGAAAAAGTGATCAGAAGACTGTGGTTGGTCCCCAGGTAGACATATAGTCAAGTAGTGGCCAAAGGACCACCCAAAAACACCATTCCTGAGCTGGGAAAACTGGATTCCCTCTAAGGTCCCTTCCATCTGAACTGAGGATACCACAATGGTTAAGAGAATGTGGGTCCTGGAATCAGAATGTCTGGGTTCAAGTTCTAGCCCAGGCTTTACTGAGAGACACTATTTAACCTGACTAAACCTGACTTGCATTATCTGTGGGCAAGTGGGGCCCAATGGTGACAGTGGTACCCACCTGGGCACGATACGTTCTGTTTGCCCCTACAGATCCCCTTGCACCCCTCACTAGCCCCCTTTCTGTGCAGGAGGCTGGCCTGGATGAAATTCCTCAACAGACTCCCTTGTTGGGTGCAAGAGGGTCCTGCCCCAGCAGGAGACTGCAGGGAGGGAGAAGGATGAGGGTGGGGCAGTGATGCCGTTGGCTCTCTCCTTCTCTCTATCCTATCTGACTGGCTGTGTCCTTCAAGTGAAGGTCCCTGTGCTTCCCAGGCAGCCCTATCTACATAACTCTTTCCTTCTGGATTCTGGAAATTCCTCCCCTCCCTCAACCCTCCAGGCTCAGAGGTGACTAGCCCAGAGATACTGCACTCTCTCTTGTGGATCCCTATACCTGCTTTCACTCTGCAAATAGTCTACTTATTAAACCCTCTTCCAATGATCTTAATGTGAAGTTGCGCCTGTGCTTTGCTGGGACCCTGACTACTTTAAAGGTTGTTGAGAGGGTTAATGTGCCTGACACTTAGAAAACAATCATCACAATGATATTTGTATCCTCCTTTCTCTTGTCTCCCACTCCTCTTTTCACCCAGGATTAACCCTTCTACCCAGTTCCCCTTCCGATTCTTTAACAGAGGAGTCAGAAAACTTCTTCTGCAAAGGCCCAGAGAGTTAATATTTTAGGCTTCGTGGGCTACACAGCCTGTCACCATGGCTCAACTCTGCCCTTGTAGAACAGAGCAGCACAGGAAATATGCAAACAGTAAGCGTGGCTATGTCCCCATAACATTTTATTTATGAACACTGATATTTGCATTTCGTATAATTTTCATGGGTCATGAAATGTTCTTCTTTTGATTATTTTTCAACCATTTGAAAATGTAAAAACCCATCTTCAGCTCTCAAGTTATACAAAAACAGGCAACAGGAAGTCTTTGGACTATAGGCCATAGTTCGCCAACCCCTGCTTTAACAGAGTTCTAAGATTTAACATTTATACCTCAGCAGAGAGCTTTTATGCTCCAAATTATTATTCTACTTTTTTTCTACTTTCCTTTTTTTTTTAATTTAAGAATTTGATTCTTTGAAGCCAAAGCTTGCTGACTCTTTACCATGATCTTTGCTAACTGACTTCCAAAATCCTGTCCCATAGCCCATTCAGACCCTTCCCCTCCCTAGTACCTTCTGCGGACAATGTCCTTGAAACTGTTCCCATACCAGAAACCCATCCCACCACTGTTTCATCTATGAAAAAACACATCCAAGACTAGCCCAGTGTGATTCACTCCATGGAAATAACAACGTGGTGTATCTGGTCATAGCCTGTGTACTGGCAATGTTGAGAAAATGAAGTCAGTCTTTGCAGGATTCCACCTGATTATGTCCTGGTACCCATTCAGGACATTTACTGATATCTGATGATTTACTGGTCTGATGACAATTCTCTCCTCCCTCCCTTTCTCCAAAGGCCAATCTGATCAGTTGGTGCAAAAGTGCTAGTAGATGCTACGGTGTTTAACCCACTCCAACAGACATACCATGACTTATACAGAAACAGATATTCTTGAATTTCATCAAGTCTTTAAAATAATTCCTTACCTAAGCAGTGGTTTGCAACCCTGGCTGCACATTAGAATCACCTGGAAAGCATTTTAAAATGCTGATGTGCAGATCCCACCCTACAATGATTGCAAGGTTATCTGCAGTTTTAAAAAGGTTCCCAGCAAATTCTAGGGCGAAGTGAGGCTTGAGAATTATGGACTTAGAGGATGGCCAAAGGAGAAATTTTCAGGCAGCTGAAGGAGGTCACGATGCACCCATTCAAATCATGAATGCTTTATTTTTCTTACTCTCCCATGCAGAGTTGCAGAAAATAAGGCAATTGGAAGCTACAGTAATCAAGACAGTATGGTACTGGCACAAAAACAGAAATATAGATCAACGGAACAGGATAGAAAGCCCAGAGATAAACCCACGCACATACGGTCACCTTATCTTTGATAAAGGAGGCAAGAATATAGAATGGAGAAAAGACAGCCTCTTCAATAAGTGGTGCTGGGAAAACTGGACAGCTGCATGTAAAAGAATGAAATTAGAACACTCCCTAACACCATACACAAAAATAAACTCAAAATGGATTAAAGACCTAAATGTAAGGCCAGACACTATCAAACTCTTAGAGGAAAACATAGGCAGAACACTCTATGACAAATTACAGCGAGATCCTTTTTGACCCACCTCCTAGAGAAATGGAAATAAAAACAAAAATAAACAAATGGGACCTAATGAAACTTCAAAGCATTTGCACAGCAAAGAAACCATAAACAAGGCGAAAAGACAACCCTCAGAATGGGAGAAAATATTTGCAAATGAAGCAACTGACAAAGGACTAATCTCCAAAATTTACAAGCAGCTCACGCAGCTCAATATCAAAAACACAAACAACCCAGTCCAAAAATGGGCAGAAGACCTAAATAGACATTTCTCCAGAAAAGATATACAGATTGCCAACAAACACGTGAAAGGATGCTCAACATCACTAATCATTAGAGAAATGCAAATCAAAACTACAATGAGATATCATCTCACACCGGTCAGAATGGCCATCATCAAAAAATCTACACACAATAAATGCTGGAGAGGGTGTGGAGAAAAGGGAACGCTCTTGCACTGTTGGTGCGAATGTAAATTGATACAGCCACTATGGAGAACAGTATGGAGGTTCCTTAAAAAACTAAAAATAGAACCATCATACGACCCAGCAATCCCACTACTGGGCATATACCCTGAGAAAACCATAATTCAAAAAGAGTCATGTACCATAATGTTCATTGCAGCTCTATTTACAATAGCCAGGACATGGAACCAACCTAAGTATCCATCAACAGATGAATGGATAAAGAAGATGTGGCACATATATATAATGGAATATTACTCAGCCATAAAAAGAAACGAAATTGAGTTATTTTTAGTGAGGTGGATGGACCTAGAGTCTATCATACAGAGCAAAGTAAGTCAGAAAGAGAAAAACAAATACCGTATGCTAACACATATATATGGAATCTAAAAAAAAAAAAAGGTCATGAAGAACCTAGGGGTAAGATGGGAATAAAGACGCAGACCCACTAGAGAATGGACTTGAGGACATTGGGAGGGGGAAGGGTAAGCTGGCACAAAGTGAGAGAGTGGCATGGACTTATAAATACTACCAAATGGAAAACAGATAGCTAGTGGGAAGCAGCCACATAGCACAGGGAGATCAGCTCGGTGCTTTGTGACCACCTAGAGGGGTGGGATAGGGTAGGTGGGAGGGAGGGAGAGGCAAGAGGGAGGAGATATGGGGATATATGTATATGTAGAGCTGATTCACTTTGCTATAAAGCAGAAACTAACACACCATTGTAAAGCAATTATACTCCAGTAAAGATGTTAAAAAAAAAGAAGGCATTTGGGAGGGTGGGATAGAAATAAAAATTATTGTGCACCTAGCTTGTGTTTTGATTTTATTCGTAACTTTTCATTCATTTATTCATTCATCCAACAATATTTATTAAGCTAATTTGTGCCAGGCACTCTGCTAAACACTGCATATACAAGACGAGTAATATAGGCATGATCTCTGCCATCATGGAGCTTACATTCTCATGGGTGGAAAGTGTACAAGGAATTGAACTAATTACGACACAATTATTATTTAATGACAAACATGGTAAGTTGTACGAAGTCAGAATACATCTTCCATGGGGATCTGACTTACTTGAGGGAGATCGAGGAATCTGGCTGAGCCTTGAAGCATGAGTAAGAACTTCTGAGATAAAACGTGGGGATGGCAGAGGGAACTACATGAGCAAAGGCCCTGTGGTAAGTGGGTAGGAGCTTAGAGCTTTTGAAGAACTGAAGGCAGCGTGGGTGAAATTCAGACAGCAAAAGAAGAATGGTGGGGTACATGACAGCCAGGGCAGGCAAGGCCTTGGAGGCCTTATTAAGACACTATAAGTTACCTCATTTGTACCTCACCAATGTCTGCATTTTATAGACTCAGAGCACCAGTAACATGCTCAGGGTTCCATCACTGGAAAGAGGCGAGGCCAGCACTCAAACCCACTTCTGTTTAATTCCAAGCCTGTGTTCTTTCTGCCACCCCATCTGTCTCCCTCTGCAGTTCCCTCCACCTTCTGCAGTGAGATGATTCACTACAAACAGAAATTATAAATCAAGTCTGTGTTTCTATATAGAATCTCCCCATATAGAAATGCAGTACCTGTGCTTATATACAGATACATAGATAGGAAGGAACAAAATAAAAGGAACAAAAGGATTAACTTTAGGGAAACTGACCTTCACTCTATGGAGGAAAAGAGTGGCCTGCACCTCCTAGCCAGTCTGCTGCAGAATTCAAAAAGTTTCCTATCATTGGACCACAATATAAGTTAATCAGACAAAGTCATTCATTGATTCATTTATCAGTATTTACTGAGCACTTATGTACCAAGTACTAGAGACACAGATGAAAATACAGAATCTGAACACTAGTGGAGCTTACAGTCTTTTCTAGAAGAGAGGAGAGAAGCAATGTATTTAGCCAAATTCAAATCAGAAATTCCTAAAGTTTTAACAGGAGATAAGGGAGGAGAGTGGTAATATTTTATGCTTACTACTTATTCCTACCAGGATTATCTCTTTCTATCTGACTCCTTCACCCCAAAGTTTTCCAAATATGATCACCCCAAAACTTAAGGTCAATAAAAATTGCTATTATTTGGTAAATAGGGAAGACCACATTGTGAATAAAATTTAAGCAGTGGGCAAGGACATTCTGGGGCATGATCAAAAAATTGTACAAATTTTGGAAAACTGTACAAATCTTCCCCCAAAAAGTCTGATCCAGTTCCAAAATCAGCAATGTACATGAGATTGCTCCAGTCCTCTTCCAGATGGTTTGAGGAAATATGAGCTGAGTCCTAGACATAATGCTAGAGATATGAAATGGACAAATAAAAAACTTCATTAAAATCCTAAAATAAAATAGAAAAATCTGCAGCAGATGGTATGGATTATAGACAGTTAAATGTCTGACAAAGGCAGTAATGATTTTTTTTTTTTATCAGCAACAAGGATTTGGGAGAAAGATGGAAAGATTGAATTATAGAAAATACGGTATTGATTTTTGAAAATGGAAGTAAGATTGATCGTAGCCAGTACCTCAGGTAAACTTCTTCGATCCCTATTAAAATGTTCAGTTTGAGTCTAACAATCAAGGAGGCAACTCAGCACACTTTCCTGAGACCCAGAGGGAGGTGATGGGGAAGGAAAAGCGTCCATCTTCCCACTCTTCTCCAGGAGGTGGTCAATAACTGCTCAGAGCAGTGCCACCCCATGACCTTGGGGGACCAGTACACCTGCCCACAGTCCAGAGAGGTGACTAAGTGGGGAAGGCCTGCTAAGTCCCATACACCAGTCTGCTGCACATCAAAAGCACACTGTGTGTGTGTGTACATATATGCACATATACATCACCAGTTATCCTCCTTCCTCTCTTTTTTTTTTTTTTTTTTTTTTTTTGCGGTACGCGGGCCTCTCACTGTTGTGGCCTCTCCCGTTGCGGAGCACAGGCTCCGGATGCACAGGCTCAGCGGCCATGGCTCACGGGCCCAGCCGCTCCGCGGCATGTGGGATCTTCCCGGACCAGGGCACGAACCCGTGTCCCCTGCATCGGCAGGCGGACTCTCAACCACTGCGCCACCAGGGAAGCCCATCCTCCTTCCTATCTTAAGAGTGATTTCTTCTGCCCAATCATCAGCTAGAACTTGGCAAAGGAGAACAAGAAACTCGGACCATCACAGCACATCAAAGGTCTCTCCCAATATACTCCCCAAACTAAGATGCATAAGAACGTCTTCCTCATCCTCTTTGGAGACCATTAAGTCAGAGCTGAGCCTAAGAACCGCCTTCTCTTTCTCCCTTCCAAGAACACCTCAGAGGGCATCATTCCTTACATTTCCTGCAGTCACCCTTCCCTTGAGTAAAATGTTAAAAATGGCAATAGACTATAAGAACCTTGCTTTCAAGGACAAAAAATCCTTACCATATAATACTTTGTGCCAGCCCTGCCCACACCAAATTTATTCTCATTAGTATATATTGACTCTCACTTTCTCATCTTCCAACATTATGAACCTTAATTTGATTGGCCATTCAGCCCAGTTTCCAAGATTTGAGCATATGTAGCTGTCTGTTCGTCATGTCCATTGTGATAAGTGTCCTTGGTAGGTTGTCAGCTGCTTCTGATGTGTAAATCTGTGGTCTAGACTCACTCAAAGTGTGGTTTCAGGATAAACAAAATCAGCAGAATTACTAGAGAAACGCAAATCAAAACTACAGTGAGGTGCCACCTCATACCAGTCAGAATGGCCATCATTAAAAGGTCTACAAATAACAAATGCTAGAGAGGGTGTGGAGAAAAGGGAACCCTCCTGCACTGTTGGTGCAGCCACCATGGAAACGTAAGTTGGTGCAGCCATTATGGAAAACAATACGGAGTTTCCTCAGAAAACTAAAAATAGAACTACCATATAATTCAGCAATTCCACTCCTGGGCATATACCCAGACAAAACTATAGTTCAAAAAGATACATGCACCCCTATGGTCATAACAGCACTATTCACAATAGCCAAGACATGGAAACAACCTAAATGTCCATCGACAGATGAATGGATAAAGAAGATGTGGCACATATATACAATGGAATACTACTCAGCCATAAAAATGAATGAAATAATGCCATTTGCAGCGACATGGATGGACTTAGAGATTATCATACTAAGTGAAAGAGAAAGGCAAATGCCATATGATACCACTTATATGTGGAATCTAAAATATGGCACAAATGAACATACCTATGAAGCAGAAACAGACTCACAGACTTAGAGAATAGGCCTGTGGTTGCCAAGGGGGTGGGAGAGGGAAGGACTGGGAGTTTGGGGTTAGCAGATGCAAACTATAATATATAGAATGGATAAACAACAAGGTCCTACTGTATAGCACAGGAAACTATATTTAATATCCTGTGATAAATCATAGTAGAAAATAATATAAAAAACAATATATATATATATAACTGAATCACTTTGCTGTACAGCAGAAATTAACAGAACATTGTAAATCGACAATACTTCAATTAAAAAAAAAAGAAAGGAAATAAAATACAAATGTCAGAATGAAAAAAAAAAAAATCAGCAGAACTCCAGGCCTCACCCCAGATCTCCCAAGTCAAAGTCTGCATTTTAACACTACCCCCTGGGTGATCCTTACGCACACGAAAGGTTAAAAATCACTCCTGAGAAGTAGGAGTTCTCTGTCTAAACTGCAAGGCACTTGTCATACTCCTGAATACAGGTTGGGAGTAAATCATGAAATGTTAACTGAGTCACCAGAATGGGATTTTATAGAGCTAGAGAGGGAAAATATAAGAAATGGTGGTTGTTATACTATTTACAGCTAGACTCCAAATTTTATGTCCTTTATACGAAGCACTTAGAGAACTCAGTAACTCTGTATATTTAAGTGGTGTAAGTGCCACAGAAGTTCAAAGAAAGGAGAGCTTGATGTGGGATTTCCAGGTAGGGGAGAATACAGTGGAGACAGCAGGACTTGAACTCAGGATCAGTGGATAAGATCTCTAAAATATGACTACTAGGAAAATCTTCTAAATCCAAAACAGATGGGTTGAATTGTCAGATAGTGGTTACCAACCATGTGAACTTTAATAAATCACTTCTTTTCTCCAAGCATCAATAAACCAGGAAGGTGATACAGCACAGTGGAAACAAGATTTGGTGTCAGAAGGACTCGCCTCCAATTCTAGCCAGACTATGTCACCTTGGAACAGTTACCTTACCTTGCTAAGCCTAAGCATCCTACCTAAAAATGAGAGTAATACTTGAGAATTCAATTATAAGAAAAGGTATACAAAGTTCCCAGGTCAACATCTGTCGCATAATAGGTGGTCAACCAACATTACTTTACCTTTTCTCCTCCCTTCCTTCTAGCAAAGAGCTGAGCCAGCACAAACGTGAACTAAATCTAGATCTGAGTTGGTAAGGACAATACAGATGAGGAAAGTCCTGAAGACCTCAAGCTTGATGTGGCAAGAAGGATCATTGTGCAAAGGTGAAAACAGTATTTTAGGAATACCAGCCTAGCAGTGTGTCCAGAGTGGACTAGAGAGGCAGGTGCTGGTGGTGGTGAATTGGCAAGTTCACTGAAACGCATAAAGGACTTTGTACCAGCTTTCACAGCACATCTGTGCTGGCCGCTTGTCTCTGCTCTCAGATCCCCTCTACGCTTGTCTGCTCTAACCTGCATATTCAAGGACTGGATTTCTTGCCAACTGGCTTCCAGGTAGGATCAGCCAATGGGAGGCTAGAAAGCTTGAGTAGGAGGAGGAAAGAACCTGTTTATCCTTTCCTCTCCCTGCACGAGGTGGCATCTTAGAGAGCTTATTTCTCCTGGGAGTCTCCAACTCCAACAGGCAATCCTGGCCTCTGTGCTCCCAGCTCCCACTAGGCAGCCTCTGCAGAGCTCCCAAACACCTCCACCCTCCGTGGTCTCTCTGGTCTGGGGGTGGGACAAGCTTCCAGCCATTGCCAACCTCTGGGTTGCTGTACCCTCTCCTCTATGGCGTCTCATTTTTATCATCACCTAGGTAACAATACTATAATATAACAGAACTATAATACAGCTTCCTGTACTATATTATTCGTTCTATTGAAAGATTAAAAGTGGTTTATATTTCCCTACTAGACCTTATCTGACAGAGCATCTATATCAAAATACATCTCAGATTATTGTTGTATGATGATGTGGGTTTCTAAATCTTGGAAAATATACAATGAAAGCTACATAATGATTGATCTTCCATTGAAGAGTAGGAGAGAAATTGGGGTCAGAACTCTCCAACCAAAACATATCATGAAGCCATTAACACGGGATAATTATTAATCTGGGAATGTAATTGTACCTATGAGCATGTCACATTTAATTTAGCATTTGCATTGGTGATCTGGAAAGGTGAATAACAAACGCAGAAATTAATTCCACAGATCTAATTGGGAGATGTTGCAAACACCCAAATGATGGTGAAATGATCAAAAAGAAAAAAAACCTGAGTTACAGAAATATGGGCAGGATATGGTGGTAAAACTCATCAAAATGCACAGCTGAATCAAAACAGCAAAATGAGATACTGCCTGAAAAATCTACATTCGTATAGTTAAGAGAAAGCAATCAAAACCACGGATATTCCATGAGTAGGAAAGAAAGGAAAAAACAAATCAATCTGAGAAGACGGAGGAGTGACAGCGCAAACTTGGATATAATTTTGAAATACGATGGAGGAAAAAGAGCCTAGTTAAGTTGAGCTCTAACCATGGACACCCTGTGGGTTTTTTTTTTAACAATAACAACAACAACAAAAATGATGTTCTCTCTCCCTCCAACTTCCACTCACTCCCCCCAATTTACACACTATTGATTAGGCCATACTCACTATGCCTTACTCAATTTTGCATAGCTCAATAACAAAAATGAGAAAAATATTAAGAATTGCAAGAACTCTGGGAAATAAAATCTGAAAGATAATCAGCAGGAGGACATGAATGATAAAGGAAGCAGAAAGAGCCAGACTGGCTGAACAATCCTATTGCTAGCACAGACCCAAAGAAAATCAGTCGTATTGTGTGGGACAAACAGATTCCAATTAGAGAATAGATCTCAGTGTTGACCTAATTATTGAATGTCCAGCTCTCATTTTTATGGGATGAATCCAGGCAAGTAAAATAAATTCTTGGAGACAAAACTGCTCTTTCTAATAAGGACAATGACTTCCTCTTTCTCCATGAAACCCCAGGTGGTCAAAACACAAAAGCCCCACACATTATTTTTTGTTCAGTTTGAACCTTAGATCCTTCTATAAGGATAATATTGACTTCAAGGGGTCCAGACAGTGTATTTCCTATGTGGTCAAGAAGGGTTTTCTTTTAGGGAAACAGGAGTTCAAAATAAGGACAAGAACTCTTAACTCTGCAAGGATACAACCAACACAATGTAGCAGCCACCAATGAGACTGCTTGCTTCCAAGTAAAGTATTAGGTGAAAGAAGAGTAAAGGATTAAAGCCAAACACTCACAGCTCCGTGTTAAGCTGGGCTGTTATAATCTAAGTATTCATGAGGAACCATTTTAGAATTTAGAAGGGGGTGGGAGAGAAGTAACTAGAGTCAACTGTAATACAGAGAGGGTCTGTCACATGATCTAATTACAGAAATGAAAGCAACCCAGGAATTATGTGGTCTATTCAAGCCTGCAGGGAGGACGAACAAAGAATATAATTATCCATCAAGCCTGTTGATGAAACAATTACTATTTAAAGCAGATATAGATTTAAAATTAATTTGCTTCTGCATTCTGAGGATTTGGGGACAGAGATAAACAGTGTTTGAAGTTTAATTATCCGTGTGTAAGATGAAGGGGCTCATTTCAATTTGGTTAGCACTGCGAAGCGTTTTGGATGGTGTGAAAGGAAGGACCCGACTCGGCTGAAAAGTCCCAGCACCGCTAAAACCTGTGATTAAAGCGAGTGAGGAAGCTGGTTCAGCCTCATCCCCACAGGATGTGGTAGTATCACGGGAGAGATGGTGCAATTGCAAATTAATATTCAAATGAGCACTAGTTTCAAGTTTACCTGGAGGGGGTAACACACTATCTCTAAAAGAGCAGAAGAGGGCCAGCCAAAGAGTTCCAGACTCCAGAGCCGTGAGATCTGGGGAGTGGAGACCTTCACGCATGTATGAGCAAAGAGGACATCTACCTGCCAGCTACTCTGAATGGACTGATTCTTATCAGAGGCCATGTGTGCAGTGTCCCAGGGCCGAATGGCAGGGCTGAGGGGAGGGCAGGGTGAAAGGGTGAACTGGAGCTGGAGTGCAAGATAAAAAACAGAGACTAGAAAATTCAAAAGTTAAAGAATGACTGTGGATATGCATGGAATTGTGTCTGTGTTCAGACATCAAAACTCCCGGGGACCGAATTTCTAGACGTCAGACCCAACTCACTAGCCGCCATGGAGGAGGTGTGCTCAGTGACCCGGCTGTGCTCAAAGGGTCTGGAGCAGAGCCGGCTACGTGACGTGGTGGTTAAGAGGATGGGCTTGAGAACGGGCCAGCTTGAGTGTAAAGGCCAGCTCTGCCACTTTTCAATCTTATGACCTTCTCAAAGCGTTTGACTCCCCAAGTCCCCTCCATCTCACTGATGACATGACTTTCCTTCTTTCCTCATTGCGTGGCTGTAAGTATTAAATATGGTTATGAGGGAAAACCTCAGTGTCCTCTCCCTACTTAAACTTCCAAGGGTTCCCCATAGTTTTTTGGGTAAAGAATCTCCTCACCGTGGACTGCAAGGCCCGGCAACGGAGGGACCCCGTCACCTCAGCCACCTTCCCTTTCCCCTCCCCACCACTCTCTCCACTCCGGCCATGCAAGCCTCCTTTAAGTTCTCTGCTTTCTCTCCTGCTTCAAGGCCTACCCGTTTACTTTTGTCTCTGCCTTGGAACACTTTCCCTTCCCCCCTCCTTTAACCAGTTAACCGTTATCTATTCATTCTGCAGATCTCAACTCACAGTATCTTGGGTGGTAGTTAGCAGCACAGGCTCTGAGGACTACCTGTCAGGTTCAAAACCCCAACTCCACCACTTACTATCTGTGTGACTTCTGCCCATCTAAGAGTCAGCTTACTTCCTACAAAATGGGCACGAACACCTGCACCTACCTCATACCATTGTTGTAAGGGGCACAGGAATTAATACACATGACAGACAGTCTCAGCACACAGCCTGGTCTACGGGGACCACTGGAAAACTGCTCTTGCCGTATTCCCCAAAGCCCTCCGTTCCATGTCACTTGTCAAGGTAGCAATTTTATGTTTGTGTGATTATTTCAATATGCCCATCTCTTCACTAGAATGGAAGCTCCATGGGGGCAGGAACTTTCCAGTGTTTAGTCCACAGTATAGATTCAGTTCCTAGCAGAACAGACACCCAAACATTTGCTTGAGGAATAAATGAATGGAAATGCTGAGCCCAGTGCCTGGCACCTAGCGGGACCTCGATAAATACTAGCTCTTCAGTAACAACCCACTGATAACGCCAACTGATAATTGAAAAAACTAATAATCACTTTGCCCAGAGGTTCTCAACTGGGAGTCATTTTGCCCCCCAGGGAAGACTGGCAATACCTGGACAGGGCGGGGAGAGAAGCATGCGGGTGCTACTGGGATCGAGTGTGAAGAGGCCAGGGAGGCTGCTAAACATCCTACAATGCACAGGGCAGCTTTCCCATGACACAGAGTTATCCAGCACAAAAATGGCAACAGTACTAAGGTTGAGAAACCCTGAATTTTGCCTTGTCATTTTTCACTGATTGCTTAATTCACCCGTTGTTATAGCAGGCAAATCCAGCTTAAGGTAATCATTCTTGCCTTTCATTCTGTCCATTTCTGTAGGTATAAGGCCATCTTTGCCTCCCCCTCGGTCCCCAGACTCTCTTGGCCTAACGGCACAGTCTCATTTCTTCTCACCCCTGTGCCGGGTGAGAGCCTGAAATTTGGGCACGTGGGTGAGGCTGAAGAAAAACACACACTCCAAGACGTCTCCCATTTTGTTCCCTCTTTTGCCTCATACACATATTCCTATTTTCAGCAGAGCTTTCAGTAGAAGCCAAATGTGAGTACCACTACTTGGCTTTTAGGACAGAGCTCTGTTTCGAATGTCATGCTTCAAGAAAGTTCATGTAGCCAAAAAGTAGGGCAGGGGCCAACATGTTTGATCTCTCATATCTAATACAGAGGTCACTCTAAGATACAAGAGAATTTGCTCCAACCATAAGCCCTGGGCTCAAAATTATCAAATATAAATTCATAGGGATGAATTATAGGATCTGAGAAAAAGTAGGATAATGGAACAAAGTTGTTCTGAAGTGGCAATCCCGGTAATATAAAATGCACCAATACACACAAATGCTAGAGGTTAATACAAATTTTAAAACTCAACATTTAGTCGACCGCATAAAATGACATGTTGACAATGGTTAAAAGTATGTCAAACAGAAATTACAAGTGTTGGCAAGGGTGTGGAGAAACTGAACCCCTTGCACGCTGTTGGCTGGAAGGCGTAATGGTTCAGCCACGGTGGAAACCAGTTTGGCTGTTTGTTCCTCAAAAACTTAAACAAAGAGTCACCCTATATCCCAGCAATTATATTAGTACCAGTATAAACTAGGCATAGAACCAAAAGAATTGAAAACAGAGGAACAAGAACATGGATGTGTATATTCACAGCAGCACTATTCACAACCCCAAAACGCTGAAGTAACCCAAATACCCATCAACAGATAAATGGATAAATAAATGGTGGTATATCCTTACAATGGAATATTATTCAGCCATATACAGGAAAAAGTACTGATACTTGCTACAGCATGGATGAACCTACAAAAATCGTATGCAAAATAAAGTCACATAGTATATGATTCTGTGTATATACAATTCTAGAATAGATAAATCCATACAAACAGAATGTGGATTAGTTGTTTCTAGGCACTGGAGAAAGGGGGAAATGCAGAGAAATGCAGGAAAACTGCTTAATGGGTAAGAGGTTTTACCTATTAACACAGAATATCATCTCCTTTAAATTAAGGCGGAAACGTTTTGGAACTAGATGGACGTGATTACACAACACTGTGAATGTACTAAATGCCACTGAATTGTCCACTTTAAAAATGGTTGATTTTATGTTATGTAAATTTCATCTCAATAAATTCTCTTTTAAAGCGTGCTAAAATCGCACAAACTTGACAGACACTGAAAAAGAGAACACCTCAAAATGGAAATAGATGCAGTAGCCTGGGGGACTGTATGTAATCTATTTTTGCAGTCTTGATATCACTTTGTTTCTTTCAAAGTAATATGTATTGGCTATAAAAACTTAAGAAAATACATAAAAGTACCACAAAGAATATATAAGGCTCTATGGATAATATTTCCAGTTTTTCAAAATATATATTCTTTAATGTCAATGTCAAATTAACTTTGCAATTAAAAAAAAAACCAAGACCCTGTGCATTAAGTAATATAAACCTACACAGTTGAACATTTATTTCTGCCAGAGCTATTATTATAAGCTTGTTTCTTTCTGTGGGCAGAGGCTGGGCTGGGGGACCAAGGGTTGCCAGGGAAGCAGGTAAGTCTGTGACATTTTGGCTAGGGCCTCTCTTCTATCCTTCCACCCATCTCAGACCAGTGTGTCTGGCCCTTACCAGGCTGGCAAATTCTGGTCTCTGTGGGACAGAAAGCTTCCTTCTCCTCATCTGAGCCACTGACCCTCCAAGAAAGAGACTGGAATTTCTACTCCTTTCCCTGCAGAGCCTCCTTCCTGCCCACAGCAAGAGGTCTCCATAACTTATTGTACTCGTAAGCTCTGAGAATGGGGAGATGGGGGCTTAGTATCTTTGACTTCATGAAAAAGATCATTACCTCCAAAATATTTGCAAATGATGGTGAACTGTATGTCTCACTTCCCATCCTACTAAACTTTTTGAGCATAAACATGGATAAAATGAGAAAGAAACAAAAAGAGGAGCAGAAGTTTGGAGCTTGGCTCAGCATAGAATGGATATGTTACCAGTGAATTAACAATAATCAAAGGTCCATGTTATAAACACACTGCAGTGGTAACTGTCTCCATGAAAAGACACCACCCCAATTCACAGACCCAGAGGTTTTGGGTTTGAATGTTCACTCTTACCTTCATCTATCAGTGGCCTCTCTCTCAATCCAATTTTATCATCAAAGCTTCAGATCCAACATCCATCCTCTTCTTGCAACACTTGTTCCTCCTGTTCTTACAGCAAAACTGCCCTTCCCGAGTCACTTCCTCCTGACGAAAAAGACCAGATGTCAAAGGTGTGCAAGTATCCTCAAGAGATTTCCTCCCTACAGAAACTGATAGGACCAAAAGAGCACTAGTTTACCAAAACATGGTAAAGGAAATAAAAATAGATAATTGCCAGAAATATCAACATTGACAAAAAAGGGCAGAGAATTTTCCAAGTATGGAGTTGCCTCTCTGGCATGGGAAGTCTATCCCACAGCTGATGGAAGGTACTGAGTCTTCTCCGTTTCCCCAGGGAACTTAGCATTAATGGTTTTCCCAAAAACAGCTGCTTGAGGAAACATCACCACAAGCAGATAGAGGAAGCCTAGCCAACTGGTCTTGTCTCTGCTCCTTGCTGTGCATGATGCACAGACATACAGAACCTACAGCAGTAACACAGAGTAACAAATCAAGAGAAATAAAGGAGAGACTAGTCAAACGCTCAGTGTCCTCTTGTTCTGTCTTGTCACGATGCACAGACGTGAGAAATCATAGATGCTTAAGAAAGAAGTGAACTATGCTCATCAGATACCAGCAAAACACTTCACATGTCTGTACATTGTATGGTTTCTATCTCAACCCAAAACCCACCCTGATCAGGAATTTGGAGGCACTTGCCTAGAATGGGGCCTGATTTTAATCTGGGCTGTACAGACCTGCCTACGGGGTCTAAGTGAAGACTCTGCAGAGACAGAGTTTCAGGTATTCAAAAAGGTACACTTCCATATAAACCAAAGTGGCCACCAGATGTGAGGCACTCATGCCCCAAGCTATGAGAAAGTGGAAAAGTCAAAATGCCCCCATGAGCCATTTGGTATCATTGAGTTTCTCCTGGGACACTCTGTACTGCCTGTAAATATGACCAAATCCAATTCTAGGTAGCTTCTGGAACAAGGCAAGTGTTCAGGATTTATTCAGGCCAACATCTGGAAACATGCATGTTCCAGTTAACTCTGTGAAAAAGCGAAGTCATATCCTGGAACTGTCCCCACCCACCCCCACCCCCCGCCCCTCCTCTACCAGCCTAAAAACCTCCACAGCACAATATGTCTCTAAGACGCCTTAAGATAGCATCACAAAATTGGACAATAGCTGGCAGGAATCATCTCCCAGACTTGCCAGACTTGGTATTTTTTAGGGTAGAAAGCATCTAATGGCCACGAGTACGTCATTTAGTGTTTTTCTAATGCATTGCAAGAAGTTCACTCTCTAGCACTGAACTCTGCCAAGGAACCCATCTCAACCTCCCATCCCGCCTCTAGAGAATTTTCATCCAAATATTTTATTAAGCTTGTCCCAAATGCTCAGTATTTGCAGAGTACTTTGCAATAATTTAGTAGCCTTCTCTCAAGACACACCTAGAGAAAGGAGATCTCGCACACACTATCAACATTTACTTTGCAGAGGGAGACCCTGGAGTCTCCAGGGAGGTTTACAGCTAGTGGCCAAGATCTTTTTGGCGTCACAAAGAAGGGGCAGCTGGTTCCACTGGGAAGGGGACCAGTGACTGCAAGGTCTTCCCTTTTGGCTGGTGACAGTCTGTTCTCCATTGAAGTTACTCCTTGGTGCCTTCTTAGACAAAGGTCTATCTTGAAGTATTTTAAGGTGTTGTTTATCGGGAAGAAGTAACATATTAATTAGCTAATACTGTAATATTGGTTCATATGTTAGTATTGATAAAATTTTCACGTATCTGGACAACGTGGTTATCACCCACGGGACAACAGGTCCTGCAGTGATGAGACCTAGGACAGGTAAGTTTGGAAAAGGAAGCTAAAAAGGAAGAGGAGAATTATCCAAAGTAGGAGGTGGTCTAGGACCAGGATACAGGAAACAGTAGGAGGGGGTAGTGATGCGGGCGGGAGAGAGGAAATGAGGGCACTAGACACTTGGCTGATTTGAGATGCAGCAGGAGGAGCAGAGGAAATGAAAACCAGACTTTGCTGAATTGACGAATCTGCCTGAGCCGGCGCTGCGCTTACCGGCACACAGGGAGGAGACCCCAGGGAAGGGGGGGACGTGACTGGTCTTTGATACCCTGCCCTCATTGGCACCACTGCTAAGGGAACAATAAGCTCTCAGAGAGCTGTGAGATTGGGTGGAGTGTCAGGAACAGAGCAGGAGCAGGGGAAAGAGGTAGGAAAGGATCGGAAGTTCTCCAGGTTGGGAAGAGTGGAGTGGGTCAGAAGCCCTGGAATTTCCCATTGGGTGACCATGCCCGGGTCCATCTCCCGGGAAGGTGGCCATGCCGCCACAGTTCACGCCACGGCCAGGCCTCTGGGAGTGCCTCCCGAGCCCATCTGGGATCTCTGATCTCCTAGCAAAGAGTGTGTGAGGAAGGACCACACCACACGCCTATCCTGATTCTGGTGTGGACATGTGCTCCTCAGCTCCATGATCCTCCTTCCCTTTTCTCATCCTCTCTCCCCATATCTCCTGCATGCTCCCTCTAGGACTGCCAAGACAAAATTGTTAAGAGATGCGATTTACTTCTTTGATAAAATGTAATTATTGAGTGGTACTGATTGATAAATCTTACCTAAAAAATTAAAAAGAAATTTAAATATTTAAGTTGCCTATGGATTCCCCTCTACATACAAACACTCTTCACATTTTAGCTTCACAACCTTCTGTGGGCTTACCCTCACTTCCTGGGATTGCCAACCCTTGATGCTGGTCTCTGGCTGCTTTCAGTTCTATCAGGATTCACCCCAAGGGACAGGCCTCATGTTCCTGGCCTTTTCTGACAATTCTTCCTGATAATCTTTCTTACCATCAAAACGTACCTGACCTACCTTCCGTTCCCTGAGAGCTTCCATTCCCTGAGAGCTATTCTGATATACCAACCTATACCAAGAGAAAACACATGCCTTATGGTTTTTTGAGAAATTCAAATGAGAGAAATTAACATATACAGGTAAAGTATTAATACTTTGTTATTATAAGTACATTAGTCCTTATAGGTAACAAACTGACATTTCAGGAGGGACTGAGAGAAATCTCATCTAAACCAGTGGCTCTGTTTGGGGGAATTTCAGGCATCAGGCATGCTGGCCTGGGGGAGGGGAAGACAGGGAGAGGCTGCAGCTTTGACTCTGACATTTTATAAGCCGGCTGCCCACTCCTCATGTGCTCGCTGCCCATCCTATGGCCAGTTCACGTTTTGCTTCATTCAGTTGAATCTGCGGGAAAAAATCAAACCTTAGATTGATCTATAGTTAATAATATTAAGTGTCTGAGGGACACGAGAGCATCAATGTACAGTTAGTCCCCAATTATGGAAAACAGCATATGCCTTAGGGCCAAATATCTTTTAAATCTTCTACAGTTGGCAAGGAACCATTAGGGACTCACTCCCCTAGACAGGGCCAGAATTGCTTCCATTCAGGGGAGTCTGTCAATTTCCAGCTCTGTGATATGGGACAAGATATTCAGCCTCTTTGAGCCTTAGGTGCTTCATCTATAAAATGGGGATAAATCCACCTATCTCACCAGGTTGTAAGGATTCAATGTAACAGTTATGTAGTATCTGCAAAGCACGTAACTCAAGGTTTGTCATACAGGAAACAAGTGAAAAGAGTAGCAGGCATAGCAGCTACTCCCAGGCATTTTAAGAGTGGAAATATTCAGCCTTCAAAAGGTCCTCAAAGGTAGCTGTATGATCTACAGATTAGCCAAAAGACTTGGAAACCAGTTGGGTTTGGGAGTTTCACATTGCCCTTCGAGACAGTTAGCAAACCCATGAAGTGTCTCAACCTCAAGGACAGGAATTTCTGCCCTAGAGATAGACATGACCTGTCTAACCAGAGATAGAGCAGAGGGCCTGGCCAAGCCCTGCAAGACTTCTCCCTCCCACCAAGCCAAGGGTATACCCACTCCCTCTCCTTTTCCTGACCTCACCCTTTTCCACCCACCTACTCCCCACCCCCCTCCCGGCCTAATCTCAACTCCAGGAGTGCTCTTTGCTTTTCAAATGCCTTGCCCAGCTTAATCAGTAACCAGCTGCCCTCCACTTTCAGTTAGTAGCCTGCCCTGACATGAGTTCCTTCTCCTGCCAGCCAGCAGATGTGACTTTTTTAGGAAGATTCAATTCCCAGCCTGCGCCCTTCAGCTAATGACAGCCTCTCTCTCTCTCTCTGAAGGTTACCTGTCGCCAGCCAGCATTCTTGCTCATGAATGCAAAGTAAAGTGTGTGCTTGCCCTGACCTTGGAAAAGCACATCATTCTATATACGAGTTCTAAAAAAGAACATTTGACATTTGCTGTCTTATTTGTGTCAGGACTGAGAAAAGTCCCGTGTGGCAGAATACTCTCTTAGGTTCAGGGATGTGGTTTGTGAATGGCACTTGTCAACTAAACCTTGCAATGATACTCAGCAGGCATGATGTGGAGAAAATGTTAATGAAATCTTGCCTAACTGCCGGAACACATTTGAATAGAATCAAAGTCATATGTGAGATTTTTTTCTCTTATACTAAGTCTTTCCTGCATATATTAACCTTTTGCCAGTTTTTTTTAAAAAGCACAAAACTAGGATGATTCACTCATTCAATCATTCTTCAAACATGTATCGAGTACCCATTACGTACCAGACCCTGTACTGAGCACTGGGACAAAAAATTAAATGAGGCATGGATTATTTTAGGCAAATTATTATTCAAGCTTTTATGCTGAGAACCCAACTTCTTGGTTTGCTAAAAACAGAGCAAAAAGACAACATGCATTTCTGGACCTTCGAGTCATTTGGAAATAGGCAAAGGGAAAGGCAGGGCTCTTAGAAAGAGCAAATAGACTGCAAGCAACCAGAATGGATGAGATGACCTCGGACAGATTGGGATGATCTTTCAGAAGGAGAGTATCCTGACTTGCTGTTGTTTATGAAATAGTCTTTCAAGCAAGAAGGGCCTGCAATGGCCAAGCTAGGCTTGCCCTCCTTGACCAGTCTCTGCCCTGCAGCCTGATGCCACTGAGAGTGAAATCCAGTTGAGCCCTGCTTTCCTGATAGTGGTGCAAGGCGCCATTTAGCAGAAGCTTCCTGATGCAGAACTTTTAGAGAATTCAAGGACTCACTCTGTCATCATCGTAAGTGCATGTTTCCACTGCTGAGTCAGAAGAACTAAACTGGAGCAGGACCAGAAACAAATGATGAGTCAGATGAAAGCTGTAGCTGCAGAGCAAATGCCCCTGGTGCTAAGATTGCTGGGCCATGGTGTGGGGTACCTCTACAAATCCCTAGGGCCCATTCATTCATGCCACAAATGGTTATGGAACATCTCCCATGCTTCAAGAGCTGTCCTAGGTGCTGGGGACAGAGCAGTGAACCAGACAGACAAGGCCCCATCCTCATGAAGCTTATATTGTAGTGGAGAAAGACAATACAAGAATAGTTTATAAGGCTGAAGAACAAAAATTAAAAGATGAGCTAAAGAGTAACCTATAGAAGGTACTTATATCGGTCCAGATTTTATTGCAGACAACAGAAGCCACCCTTGCTAATTTAAACAGAAAGGGATTCTATACAGGGAATTTAGTGATTATAAAATTGTTAAAAGGGCTGGAAGAGTAGGCTCTAGACTGACCTCTCAAGAACAATCCCCAGCCTCCGCATAATCTGTCATAAGAGACTGTTGTATTAGGAAGGTGCTATATCCCTACTGACTGCAGAACTATTCCAGGCCCCAGTGCAATTGAAACAGCTGCTGCAGAGCCGCAGAATCAGCAAGCTGCCCTTTGTTGCTACACATTGTAGCCAAAGCTACAACTGCTTGCTCCAGAATCACACCACGGCCACCACAGTCCATGCCAACAAAATGACGCTGGGTCCCCTCAAAATGGAGACCCTGTGAACCACAAAATTGGTGCCTTGCACTTTGTTCCTGGAAACAAAATCATTTCTAGGATCCAAGCTCCAAGAAAGTTTGGGAAATGTGAATTTCAGTTCTGCAGTCTCAGCATAGGAAAGGAGAGTTTGAATGGATGTTAAACTACCCAATCCATAGTAACTATCACACCATTTTGGAAGGATATTCAAGGAATGCCTCTGGGGGAGGTGGCATTTAAGCTAAGACCATGTAAAGAACCGAGGAAGAAACTTTCCAGGCATAGGGAAAAAAAAACAAAAAACAAGAGTAACAACTCCAGGAATAGTGATTGAGGGCGATAAAGAACCTGGAGGCGTTAGGAGAAGCAGGGCTTAGGAGATCATAGTAAGGACTTGGATTTTATTCAGAGTACTGGAAAACCATACAGAGTTTTATGAAGGGGATCAGCATACCCTGATTTGTATTTTTAAAAGAAAATCCTGAAAGAATGAAATAATGCCATTTGCAGCAACATGGATGGACCTAGAGATTATACTAAATGAAGTCAGTCAGACAGAGAAAGACAAATACTATATGATATCACTTATATGTGGAATCTAAAATATGACACAAATGAACTTATCTACGAAACCGAAACAGACTCACAGACACAGAGAACAGACTTGTGGTTGCCAAGGGGGCGGGGTGGGGGGTGGGGAGGGATGGATTGGGAATCTGGGATTAGCAGATGCAAACTATTATATATGGAATGGATAAACAACAAGGTCCTACCGTATAGCACAGGGAGCTATATTCGATAACCTGTGATAAACCATAATGGAAAAGAATATGAAAAAGAAGACATATATGTATAACTGAACCACTTTGCTGTGCACCAGAAACTAACACAACATTGTAAATGAACTATACTCCAATTAAATATATACTTTTTTTTAAAAGGGGGAATTCCCTGGCAGTCCAGTGGTTAGGACACCGCACTTTCATTGCAGAGGGCCCAAGTTCAATCCCTGGTCAGGAACTAAGATCCCACAAGCTGTGCCACACTGCCAAAAAATACAAAAAGGAAGGAGGGAGGGAG